>NC_135234.1:215254848-215569312 GCF_051348905.1 Ranitomeya variabilis | reverse complement strand
TCCTCAACTAAATAAAGCTGAGCTTCAACCGTCTGCTCCAAATTACCATTTTAAAAAATGCAATAGGCTTTTCCGGCCTACTAAAGGTGTCTGTCTGTGTGCCCCTGCCTGGTGTTGTCCTCAACTAAATAAAGCTGAGCTTCAACCTTCTGCTCCAAATTACCATTTTAAAAAATGCAATAGGCTTTTCCGGCCTACTAAAGGTGTCTGTCTGTGTGCCCCTGCCTGGTGTTGTCCTCAACTAAATAAAGCTGAGCTTCAACCTTCCGGCTCTCATTAAGTGGTTTTTAAAAAAAAAATGGTGGTTAGGGCCTACTAACAGCTTCTGCCCCTCCCTGGTGTTGCCCTCAACTTAATAAAGCTGAGCTTCAACCTTCTGCTCCAAATTACCATTTTAAAAAATGCAATAGGCTTTTCCGGCCTACTAAAGGTGTCTGTCTGTGTGCCCCTGCCTGGTGTTGTCCTCAACTAAATAAAGCTGAGCTTCAACCTTCTGCTCCAAATTACCATTTTAAAAAATGCAATAGGCTTTTCCGGCCTACTAAAGGTGTCTGTCTGTGTGCCCCTGCCTGGTGTTGTCCTCAACTAAATAAAGCTGAGCTTCAACCTTCCGGCTCTCATTAAGTGGTTTTAAAAAAAAAAAATGGTGGTTAGGGCCTACTAACGGCTTCTGCCCCTCCCTGGTGTTGCCCTCAACTAAATAAAGCTGAGCTTCAACCTTCTGCTCCAAATTACCATTTTAAAAAATGCAATAGGCTTTTCCGGCCTACTAAAGGTGTCTGCCCCTCCCTGGTGTTGTCCTCAACTGAACAAAGCTGAGCTTCCACATTCTGGCTTTCGCCCTATACTATCAGATATTAAACTGCATTTGGCCTACTAGTGTGGTTAGGCCCTTGAAACAGTGTCTGCTGCTCTTGGGTTTGCTACTCCACTGAACAAAGCAATGCCGCCTGTTTAGTCCTGTTACCAATTTTGAACTGCATGTAGCCTACTTTATTCTTTGGCCCTATATCTGTTTCCTCCTCATCCTGCCCATTGCCCAGCCACTGCTAAATGAGTCTGCTGGTACATTGACCTAGACCACTACATTCCCCTTGTACTCTACACAGCCAGAATCTGACCCTGCTGAAAGTAAGGTTCCCCTTCCCGCATGTTATACCACCTTACACAGGGACAAAGAGGAAGGTGCAGATGAAAGTGCAGGTTCCTTCATCAGGTGGGGGGGCATACTCGTTGGCGACGTCACTGGCACAGGGCCCCTCAGAGTACGCAAAAGTGTCGCTGCTGGTGGGAGGCGCCCCCGCCATGCAAACACACCGCCGTACTTTGAGGGGCCCTGTGCCAGTGGCAATGCGAACGAGTGGGCCCCCCCCTGCTTGCTCAGGATCACAGCACTTGCAACTTTTAAATACTTACCTTTCCCTGCAACACCGCCGTGACGTAGTCCGCATTTCCTGGGCCCACGAAAAACTTGAGCCAGCCCTACTCCCCCCACAACTTTCCCCCAATTCCCTATGCCCAACTATTATTATACAGTTAATTAAGATTGGCAAGCTTCAGAAACAAGAATGGATGTTTTTGGCATTAAAATGGGCACTGTAGGTGTTTTCCTGGCCTCCACTCACTGCCGACTATGCTTCCCCATTGACTTGCATTGGGTTTCGTGTTTCGGTCGATCCCCGACTTTTAGCGATAATCGGCCGACTGCACTCGACTCGACTCTGGACAAAATCGGGTTTCCCAAAACCCTACTCGATCTTAAAAAAATGAAAGTCGCTCAACCCTAGTTGTCTCCACTCAACCTGCAGCCAGGGAAGGCTGTGTGCGACAATGCTGCAAACCTGGGTGTGGCCCTTCGCCGGGGCAATGTCACACACGTGCCTTGTGTGGCTCACGTTTTGAACCTGGTTGTCCAGCAATTTTTATCCCACTATCCCGGACTAGATGGGCTTCTGCAGAGGGCACGGTCACTGTGTGCTCACTTCTGCTGTTCGCATCCCGCAGCTCGACGACTTGCATCTCTACAGAAGTCGTTGGGCCTGCCAGTTCACTGGCTGAAATGCGATGTGCCCACACGGTGGAATTCAACTCTGCACATGTTGCAGCGACTGTGGCAGCACCGACGAGCCCTGGTGCAATACGTTATGACGTATAGCCTGGGCTAACGAGATCAAGAAGTGGGGCAAATCACGCTGCAGGAGTGGTCTCAGATCAGGGACCTATGCACCCTTCTGCACAGTTTTGAAATAGCAACGAAGATGTTTAGTGCTGACGATGCCATTATCAGCATGACCATTCTGGTGATTTACATGCTGGAGCACACCTTACACAGTGTTCGGAGTCAGGTGGTGGAACAAGAGGAGGAGGAGGAGGAACAGGAGGAGTCATATGTGGGAGGGATCATATCTCCAAGGTCAATAAGGTTGGCAGCACCAAGGCGGCTGACATTGGAGGCTGGGGTAGAGGGATTACCGAGGGCGCATGGTAGCAGCCAAACTGTTGAGGAAGGTGCAGGAGGCAAGGAAGAAGTGGAGGACAAACTGGCGCTGGGCATGGAAGACTCATCAGATGAGGGAGACCTTGATCAAATTTCTGTTGTGCGAGGTTGGGGGGAGAGGGCAGACGATGGAAGCATGATTCTCACCTCGCCACCACCAAGACAACAAGGACTTGGTCCTCCTGGATGCGCAAGACACATGAGTGCCTTCTTGCTGCACTACCTGCAACATGACCCTCGGATTGTCAGAATCCGAAGTAATGCCGACTACTGGGTTGCCACACTCTTAGATCCCCGGTACAAAAGCAAATTTGGCGAAATAATTCCTGCCATAGAAAGGGATTCACGCATGCAGGAGTATCAGCAGAGACTGTTACAGAATCTAACATCTGCTTTTCCACAAAACACCAGTGGTGCACGTAGTGAATCTCTGAGTTCTAACTTGCCAACCGTGGGACTATCGAGTCATCACTCAAACCGTAACAGTAACATCGTATCTGGTGGTAACAGCAATTTTTTCCAATCGTTTCAAGATTTTTTTAGACCATCCTTTGCAAGGCCACAGGAGACAAGAAGTCTGACGCACAGCCAATGCCTAGAGAGGATGGTACAAGAGAATCTCCAAGTTAACATAAATGCCATGACTGTGGAACTGGACCCTTGCTCATTTTGGGCTTCCAATCTTGAAAAATGGCCTGAGCTCACCACTCACGCCTTGGAGATCTTGTCGTGCCCTGCAGCCAGCGTTCTCTCTGAACGTGTGTTCAGCGTTGCTGGTGGTGTGCTGACAGATAAGCGCACGCGGCTGTCCAGTGACAATGTAGACAGACTAACGTTCATCAAGATGAACAAATCCTGGATCCGCAAGGACTTTTCTACCCCTGTATCATCTTCGGGAGACTAAAAGCTTGATGATTTTTGAAAATCACCTCACCAACCGTTTTAAAAAAACTCTGGCGAAATTGATGCCACTTAAGTGGTGTCTGTGGCCGAATTTTTGGAAAAAATGGAGACTCTTTGATTTAGCCTCCTTGCTGAGGTTTACATGACGTTGCCATCGTCAATTCCAGGTGGGTGGGGTCGTCTGCAGAGTTGTTTACTCATACTATGGCCTGGGATTCAGAGGTCTGCTCCAAAGCTTCAGTGTCTGCTAGTCAGCAGAGTAGCCCAGCCACCCACCGCCTGTTTACCTAAGTACTATTTTTAACAGCATCTGGCCCAGGAAATCCTTTGGGGCCTAGTAGAATTTGGTGCTACTCAGCAAGGTACTTCACCCATGAAGCAAGCTACACCGCCTGTTTACCTAACTACTATTTTGTAACAGCATCTAGCCCAGGAAATCCTTTTGGGCCTAGTAGAATTTGGTGCAACTCAGCAGCGTACCCCACCCATGAAGCAAGCTACACCGACTGTTTACCTAGCTACTATTTTGTAATGGCATCTAGCCCAGGAAATCCTTTTGGGCCTAGTAGAATTTGGTGCAACTCAGCAGTGTACCCCACCCATGAAGCAAGCTACACCGCCTGTTTACCTAAGTACTATTTTTAACAGCATCTGGCCCAGGAAATCCTTTGGGGCCTAGTAGAATTTGGTGCAACTCAGCAGTGTACCCCACCCATGAAGCAAGCTACACTGCCTGTTTACCTAACTACTATTTTTTAATGGCATTTGGCCAAGGAAATCCTTTTGGGCCTAGTAGCAATTTCTGCTACTCAGCAGAGTACCCCACCCATGAAGCAAGCTACACTGCCTGTTTACCTAAGTACTATTTTTAACAGCATCTGGCCCAGGAAATCCTTTGGGCCTAGTAGAATTTGGTGCAACTCAGCAGCATACCCCACCCATGAAGCAAGCTACACCGCCTGTTTACCTAAGTACTATTTTTAACAGCATCTGGCCCAGGAAATCCTTTGGGCCTAGTAGAATTTGGTGCAACTCAGCAGCATACCCCACCCATGAAGCAAGCTACACCGCCTGTTTACCTAAGTACTATTTTTAACAGCATCTGGCCCAGGAAATCCTTTGGGCCTAGTAGAATTTAGTGCTACTCAGCAGCGTACCCCACCCATGAAGCAAGCTACACCGCCTGTTAACCTAACTACTATTTTGTAAGGGCATTTGGCCAAGGAAATCCTTTTGGGCCTAGTAGCAATTTCTGCTACTCAGCAGAGTACCCCACCCATGAAGCAAGCTACACCGCCTTCTTTCTTTCTCAATCTAACCCCTCGGCTCTGGGGTGTCCACTCTCCCTCCAGCTCTCTCCTTCTCACAGGTGGACTACTGCGTGTTTTCACACTGTGGCGAATCTTTTGGGCCCAGGCATAAGAAGTCGTCGAGGTAATGGATAATATGTGCCGCCTTACAAACGTCCATAACGACATATTCGAGGAAGCAACTAAATGCCTCAAATAGTGAGCAGCATATGGAGCACCCCATGGGCAAACAGCGATCTATGTAGTATGCTCCTTCACAGAAGCAGCCCAATGGGAGGACACTATTCGGAGGCACAGGTAGTAACCGGAACGCCCCCTCAATGTCTGTTTTGGCCATTAGGGTGCCCCTTCCCAACTTCTTGACCCACCTGATTGCCTCGTCAAAGGAGGTACAGTACATAGTACTGTACTTGGTTCCGCGTCGATGTTGTCCTTTACTGACCTGCCCCTTGGATATGACAAATGGTGGATTAGTCTGAATGTATTGGGTTCATTTTTTGGCACAACTCCCAACGGGGGTACCACTACGTCTTCTAAGGAAAGTGTTCTGAATGGACCCACCGCCATTCTACCTAAAGATATTTCTTTTTTTTTGTCAAGACGTCTGTGTGTTGGTAGAGTGAGTTTAGATTTTTACTCCAGCCTTTCTTAGCTTTAGAAGGGCATGACATGCCTATATCTGTGTCTCCTCCTCTTTTTACTCCTCTACCGCTTTTCTTTTCGCATGACTATGTGTAGTTGTGACTTTTCCATGTGTTTGTTGTGTCTTCTGAGCAGTTTGTCAGCTTTTGGACACCTTTTAAGGTGTTTTCTATGTGTTTTTCCATGTGTTTGTATGTGCTTGTGTTTGCCTGCCATTGGTTTCAATGGGGTTCACGGGGTTCGTCGAACAGTTCGTCGAACAGTTCGGCGAGCATCTCCCTGTTCGACGAACCGAACCGAACCTGAACACTAGGGAGGTGGCTCATCTCTACTCCTGATTATGTTGGTGGAGATAAGGATCTGGCATGTCCCATCTTTTTCTTCTCAGCAAGATAAGCTTCAGCCAAAGTAGTCTGGCAGTGGCTCTATCTTAGAGAACACAGAGGCACCGACCAAACGATTGGCCAAACCATTTCTCAGCTGACAACTATTGTTTTTGTATAGGGCATCTTAGACTAAAAAGAAAATAGAATAAATGATGTGTACTGTATATCTGACAGAGAACAAGTCTATAACTGTGCCTGTCACTAGCTACAAAGACTTAAAGGGAATCTCTCAGAAGGTTTTTGCTAACTCATCGGAGAGCAGTATGCTGTAAAGAAATAGAAGCTATCTTCAACTATGTATTATTTAGATTACTGGGTGCAGCCGTTTGACCCTAAGTTTTTAGATGTAGGATGCAGAACAGCTCAGAAAGCTAACCCCGCCCACACCAGGCTCTGTATGTACACAGTCTATTGACAGCAAGCTGCTTATCACAGGATGGGGCAATGTCGGACGAGCGCCCACACACCAGCTAGTCACAGCAATGATTATCTCCTAGAGATAAACCCTTCATTTTAAGTAAACAGTACACAGCTTCATAAGTGACACACCATTGAATTATGTTTTTTAACCCCTTCCCAACATGCACTGTACTAGTACTGCTCTGCGGGAAGTGCGTTCCCGCAAATAGCAGTACTAGTACGGCGCTGCGATCGGGCGGCCTCATGCTGAGTGCCGCGGCAAACGCGTGCGGGTGTCTTCTGTATTTGACAGCTGACACCCTCAGCAATGCCCACCCTCAGCAATGCCCACGAGTGGGCATTTAACTCCTCTGATGCTGCTGTCAGCAGTGACAGCGGCATAGAGAAGCATCGCGCAGGTAAGGGGCTCCCTGCGTGCTTCCCTCAGAACAATGCGATGCGATCGCATTGTTCTGTGGTTCTTCTTTCAGACCCCCGGGTCTAAGATGGCCACGGGGTCCTTCCGGGTCCTGCAGGGAGGTGGCTTGTCAACGCCTATTAAGAGCAGGACCTGAGAAGCCGCCATCACTGCCTGTCAGGTCGCTGATCTGATACAGTGCAGTGCAGTGTCAGATCAGCGATCTGACACTATATAGTGATGTCTCACACTGGGACATTGTAATAAAGTTTTTAAAAAAATATTAGCAAGTGTAAAAAAAAATTTTTTTTAAATTCCTAAATAAATAAATAAATTAATAAATATTTTCCCAATAAATATATTTATTTATGTAAATAAAAAAACTATAAAAGTACACATATTTGGTATCACTGCGTCCATAACGACCCGCTCTATAAAGCTGTCCCACTAGATAAACCATTCAGTGAGCACCATAGAAAAACTAAGCAAAAAACAATGCTTTATCATCATACCGCCGAACAAAAAGTGCAATAAAATGCAATCAAAAAGATGGGTGTAAATAAAAATGGCACCGCAGAAAACGTCATCTTGTCCTGCAAAAAACAAGCCACCATACAGCTCCATCAGCAGAAAGATAAAAAAGTTATAGCTCTCAGAATAAAGCAATGCAAAAATAATAATTTTTTCTATTAAATAGTTTTTATTGTGTAAAAGCGCCAAAACGTAAAACAATGATATAAATGAGGTATCTCTGTAATCGTACTGACCTGAAGAATAAAGCTGCCTTACAAATTTTACCACACGCGGAACAGTATAAAAAAACAAAAAAACAAAACGCAATTCCTGAATTGCTGTTTTTTGTTCATTCTGTCCCCCGAAAATCGGAATAGAAAGCGATCAAAAAATGTCATGTACCCGAAAATGGTACCAATAAAAACATCAGCTCGTCCTGCAAAAAACAAGACCTCACATGACTCTGTCTGTCAAAATATGAAAAAATTATAGCTCTCAAAATATGGTGATGCAAAAACTAGTTTTCGCAATAAAATGCGTGACTGCAGCCAAACATAAAAACCCAATATAAATCTGGTATCGCTATAATCGCACCAACCCGAAGAATACAATTGCCGAATCACTGATACCGCATACCACATATTGGGTATCTATGCACTCAGGAGAATTTGCCAACCAATTTTTATGGAGCAATTTCTCTTGTTACCCTCCTGAAAATGCAAAATTTGGAGCTAACAAATATTTATGTTGGAAAAATGTTATTTGCTAAATTTTCACCAAATTTCCGTTTTTTTAACAAATAAACGCAAGTTATAGAAAATAAATTTTACCACTAACATGAAGTACAATATGTCACAAGAAAACAATCTCAGAATAACCAGGATTCATTGAAGCGTTCTAGAGTTATGACCTCAAAAAGTGACAATGGTTACAATTGTAAAAATTGGCCTGCTCATTAAAGGGAATCTGTCACTTCCTGCTGCGGCTCCTGCGCAGGCGTACTGCAGGGTACGCAAAAACTACTTGGATACCAACTAAGGCGGGTTTCATATTTGCGGATGAAGGGTTGCGTACGTTTTCCGTGAAGCTCCGCCCACCGCCTCACCTCCTCCGGTCAGCTCCGCCTACGTCGGCATGTGGCGTGCGTACCCTATCTGTATCATTAGGTACGCAGGATATGCCGATGTATGCGGATGCCTCCGCATGCGATGTTTTGACCGTGCCGCGACCTGCGCCGAACGCAACGAGTTGCAATTTGGTGCGGTCACCGCACCGTCAAAAACGACGCATGCGGAGGCATTCGCATACATCGGCATATCCTGCGTACCCAATGTTAAAGATAGGGTACGCAGGATGCATGCAGCCATAGGCGGAGCTGAATGAAGAGGTGCGGCAGTCAGCGGGGCTTCATGGAGGAAGTCCGCAGCCCTGCTGATCGCTAGTGTGAAACTAGCCTAACACAGAAAATGAATAGTCCTTATTAGCAGTAAAGACTGAATATACAGTCATGGCCAAATGTGTTGGTACCATAGAAATTGCCCCAGAAAATGAAATACTGCTCTCAGAAACTTATTGCAATTGCACATGCTATATTATACAAATGTTTATTTTCTTTGTGTATATTTGAATAATATAAAAAAGCAGAGAAAAAAAGACAAATTGGACAAAACCTCAAAAGTGAACAGGTCAAAATTGTTGGCACTTTTCTAAAATTGTGGGTAAACAACTTTGTTTCAAGCATGTGATGCTCGTTCAAACACACCTGTGGCAAGTAACAGGTGTGGGCAATATGAAAATCACACTTGAAACCAGATAAAAAGGGGAGAAGTTGACTCAATCTTTGCATTGTGTGTCTGTGTGTGCCACACTAAGCTTGCAGAACAGAAAGAAGAGAACTGATAGAGGACATGAAAATCCAAATGGTTGAAAAATATCACCAATCTCAAAGTCCATTTCCAGAGATCTTGATGTTCCTTTGTCCATGGTGAGCAACATAATCAAGAAGTTTACAACCCATGGTACTATAGGTAATTTCCCTGGACGTGGACGGTACAGAAAAATTGATGAAAAGTTGCAGGCAAGAGGATTGTCCAGATGGTGGATAATCAACCCCAATCAAGTTACAAAGAAATTCAAGCTGTCCTGTAGGCTCAGGGTGCATCAGTGCCAGTGCAAACTATCATTTGAATGAAATTGAATGAAATGAAATGCAATGGCAGAAGACCCAGGATGACCCCACTGCTGACAGAAAGACATAAAACAGTTTGAATGCAGTTTGCAAAAATGTACGTGAGTAAGCCAAAATTCTTCTGAAAAAGCTTCTTGCGGACAGATGAGACCAGCTAGAGCTTTTTGGTAATGCACACCATTCCACTGTTTAATGAATACAGAATGAGGCATACAATGAAATGAGCACAGTACCTACAGTCAAATATGGTGGAGGATCAAAGATATTTTGGGGTTCATTTTCTGCCTCTGGCACTGGGTGCCTTGACTGTGTGCAAGGCATCATGAAATCTGAAGATTATCCAAAGGATTTTGAGTAGTGTAGTGCCCAGTGCCAGAAAGTTGGGTTTGCGTCCTAGGTAATGGGTCTTGCAGCAGGACCATGACCCCAAGCATATTTCAAGAAGCACCCCAAAATGGATGGAAACAAAGTGCTGGAGAGTTCTGAAGTCGCCAATGAGTCCGAATCTAAATCCAATTGAATATCTGTGGAGAGATCTTAAAGGGAACCTGTCATGCAATTTTTTTAACCCAATGTGTTGTAGTTAACGCGTGCGGGTGTCTTCTGTATTTGACAGCTGACACCCTCAGCAATGCCCACCCTCAGCAATGCCCACGAGTGGGCATTTAACTCCTCTGATGCTGCTGTCAGCAGTGACAGCGGCATAGAGAAGCATCGCGCAGGTAAGGGGCTCCCTGCGTGCTTCCCTCAGAACAATGCGATGCAATCGCATTGTTCTGTGGTTCTTCTTTCAGACCCCCGGGTCTAAGATGGCCACGGGGTCCTTCCGGGTCCTGCAGGGAGGTGGCTTGTCAGCGCCTATTAAGAGCAGGACCTGAGAAGCCGCCATCACTGCCTGTCAGGTCGCTGATCTGATACAGTGCAGTGCAGTGTCAGATCAGCGATCTGACACTATATAGTGATGTCTCACACTGGGACATTGTAATAAAGTTTTTAAAAAAATATTAGCAAGTGTAAAAAAAAATTTTTTTGAAATTCCTAAATAAATAAATAAATAAATATTTTCCCAATAAATATATTTATTTATGTAAATAAAAAAACTATAAAAGTACACATATTTGGTATCACTGCGTCCATAACGACCCGCTCTATAAAGCTGTCCCACTAGATAAACCATTCAGTGAGCACCATAGAAAAACTAAGCAAAAAACAATGCTTTATCATCATACCGCCGAACAAAAAGTGCAATAAAATGCAATCAAAAAGATGGGTGTAAATAAAAATGGCACCGCAGAAAACGTCATCTTGTCCTGCAAAAAACAAGCCACCATACAGCTCCATCAGCAGAAAGATAAAAAAGTTATAGCTCTCAGAATAAAGCAATGCAAAAATAATAATTTTTTCTATTAAATAGTTTTTATTGTGTAAAAGCGCCAAAACGTAAAACAATGATATAAATGAGGTATCTCTGTAATCGTACTGACCTGAAGAATAAAGCTGCCTTACAAATTTTACCACACGCGGAACAGTATAAAAAAACAAAAAAACAAAACGCAATTCCTGAATTGCTGTTTTTTGTTCATTCTGTCCCCCGAAAATCGGAATAGAAAGCGATCAAAAAATGTCATGTACCCGAAAATGGTACCAATAAAAACATCAGCTCGTCCTGCAAAAAACAAGACCTCACATGACTCTGTCTGTCAAAATATGAAAAAATTATAGCTCTCAAAATATGGTGATGCAAAAACTAGTTTTCGCAATAAAATGCGTGACTGCAGCCAAACATAAAAACCCAATATAAATCTGGTATCGCTATAATCGCACCAACCCGAAGAATACAATTGCCGAATCACTTATACCGCATACCACATATTGGGTATCTATGCACTCAGGAGAATTTGCCAACCAATTTTTATGGAGCAATTTCTCTTGTTACCCTCCTGAAAATGCAAAATTTGGAGCTAACAAATATTTATGTTGGAAAAATGTTATTTGCTAAATTTTCACCAAATTTCCATTTTTTTAACAAATAAACGCAAGTTATATAAAATAAATTTTACCACTAACATGAAGTACAATATGTCACAAGAAAACAATCTCAGAATAACCAGGATTCGTTGAAGCGTTCTAGAGTTATGACCTCAAAAAGTGACAATGGTTACAATTGTAAAAATTGGCCTGCTCATTAAAGGGAATCTGTCACTTCCTGCTGCGGCTCCTGCGCAGGCGTACTGCAGGGTACGCAAAAACTACTTGGATACCAACTAAGGCGGGTTTCATATTTGCGGATGAAGGGTTGCGTACGTTTTCCGTGAAGCTCCGCCCACCGCCTCACCTCCTCCGGTCAGCTCCGCCTACGTCGGCATGTGGCGTGCGTACCCTATCTGTATCATTAGGTACGCAGGATATGCCGATGTATGCGGATGCCTCCGCATGCGATGTTTTGACCGTGCCGCGACCTGCGCCGAACGCAACGAGTTGCAATTTGGTGCGGTCACCGCACCGTCAAAAACGACGCATGCAGAGGCATTCGCATACATCCGCATGGCCTGCGTACCCAATGTTAAAGATAGGGTACGCAGGATGCATGCAGCCATAGGCGGAGCTGAATGAAGAGGTGCGGCAGTCAGCGGGGCTTCATGGAGGAAGTCCGCAGCCCTGCTGATCGCTAGTGTGAAACTAGCCTAACACAGAAAATGAATAGTCCTTATTAGCAGTAAAGACTGAATATACAGTCATGGCCAAATGTGTTGGTACCATAGAAATTGCCCCAGAAAATGAAATACTGCTCTCAGAAACTTATTGCAATTGCACATGCTATATTATACAAATGTTTATTTTCTTTGTGTATATTTGAATAATATAAAAAAGCAGAGAAAAAAAGACTTGGACAAAACCTCAAAAGTGAACAGGTCAAAATTGTTGGCACTTTTCTAAAATTGTGGGTAAACAACTTTGTTTCAAGCATGTGATGCTCGTTCAAACACACCTGTGGCAAGTAACAGGTGTGGGCAATATGAAAATCACACTTGAAACCAGATAAAAAGGGGAGAAGTTGACTCAATTTTTGCATTGTGTGTCTGTGTGTGCCACACTAAGCTTGCAGAACAGAAAGAAGAGAACTGATAGAGGACATGAAAATCCAAATGGTTGAAAAATATCACCAATCTCAAAGTCCATTTCCAGAGATCTTGATGTTCCTTTGTCCATGGTGAGCAACATAATCAAGAAGTTTACAACCCATGGTACTATAGGTAATTTCCCTGGACGTGGACGGTACAGAAAAATTGATGAAAAGTTGCAGGCAAGAGGATTGTCCAGATGGTGGATAATCAACCCCAATCAAGTTACAAAGAAATTCAAGCTGTCCTGTAGGCTCAGGGTGCATCAGTGCCAGTGCAAACTATCATTTGAATGAAATTGAATGAAATGAAATGCAATGGCAGAAGACCCAGGATGACCCCACTGCTGACAGAAAGACATAAAACAGTTTGAATGCAGTTTGCAAAAATGTACGTGAGTAAGCCAAAATTCTTCTGAAAAAGCTTCTTGCGGACAGATGAGACCAGCTAGAGCTTTTTGGTAATGCACACCATTCCACTGTTTAATGAATACAGAATGAGGCATACAATGAAATGAGCACAGTACCTACAGTCAAATATGGTGGAGGATCAAAGATGTTTTGGGGTTCATTTTCTGCCTCTGGCACTGGGTGCCTTGACTGTGTGCAAGGCATCATGAAATCTGAAGATTATCCAAAGGATTTTGAGTAGTGTAGTGCCCAGTGCCAAAAAGCTGGGTTTGCGTCCTAGGTAATGGGTCTTGCAGCAGGACCATGACCCCAAGCATCTCAAGCATCTCTATTCTTCCAACAGGTATGTTCATCCAGCTCTCCTGCTCTCCTGCTATGAAGTGCACATAATACATCACCCAGCTTTGCACATAGACTTCCCTCTGCTCTTTGCTTTCATATGGTATGTTCATCCAGCTCTCCTGCTCTCCTGCTATGAAGTGCACATAATACATCACACAGCTTTGCACATAGACTTCCCTCTGCTCTTTGCTTTCATATGGTATGTTCATCCAGCTCTCCTGCTCTCCTGCTATGAAGTGCACATAATACATCACCCAGCTTTGCACATAGACTTCCCTCTGCTCTTTGCTTTCATATGGTATGTTCATCCAGCTCTCCTGCTCTCCTGCTATGAAGTGCACATAATACATCACCCAGCTTTGCACATAGACTTCCCTCTGCTCTTTGCTTTCATATGGTATGTTCATCCAGCTCTCCTGCTCTCCTGCTATGAAGTGCACATAATACATCACCCAGCTTTGCACATAGACTTCCCTCTGCTCTTTGCTTTCATATGGTATGTTCATCCAGCTCTCCTGCTCTCCTGCTATGAAGTGCACATAATACATCACCCAGCTTTGCACATAGACTTCCCTCTGCTCTTTGCTTTCATATGGTATGCCTTTCAGCTAACCCCAGCTTGCCCTGTGTTATTTATGACATTGTTTACTTAGGCCTGATTGTATGCATCTGGTCCACCCTTAATTCTCTGACCAAGATGAGCAGAGACCACTCCTCTCTGCTCCACACCTGAACGCACTTAGTTTTCCATATATTGCATAGCACAAGTCTGCATGACTTTAGTCTGCAGTGTGATCCCTAGAAGTGTGTTCTAAAAGTGTGGATTACATTAGAGTTAAAACCTGAATTGAACCTGAAGGGAATTGAAGGTAACTGGCCTGTCACTGTAAACAATGTTTCTGTTTGTTGTCACTTTTACCCCTATAATCCTTCACTTTCTGCTACCTCCCCCAATCCCCACACCAAGTAAGGAACTGTTCATCTCCTCTTCAATCCTCCCCATCCATCTCTCCTCCTCCTCAGAACTGTTCCTTAACATACAATCCTCTGTCTCAAAGCACAGGCAGCCCCCTCACGCCCTCTCCTGCTCCCACCTGCTAACACTATCTCTGCTCCTTCTCACTGCTGGTGATATTTCTCCAAATCCTGGTCCTCCTCACCATATTCCCACAGTCATTTCTACCTCCCTCCCACGCTCCATCACAAACTTCCGTAACCTCTCTAACCTTATACCCATTCACCCAGCCTCCGCTTCCCCAGTCTCACTAACAGGAGCTCTGTGGAACGCTCGCTCTGTCTGTAACAAGCTTTCCTACATCCATGATCTTTTTGTTACTACCAAACTTTCCTTCCTCGCCATCACCGAAACCTGGCTCACCCCTTCTGACACAGCCTCTCCTGCTGCACTCTCTTATGGTGGCTTCCACCTTTCTCACACACCCCGCCCCAGCAGCAAGCATGGCGGAGGAGTTGGTTTTCTCCTGTCAGATGACTGCTCCTTCACCCCAATCCCACTGCCACCCTCTGTTACCCTCCCTTCCTTTGAGGTGCACTCTGTGCGCATCTACTCCCCCTCCAACCTCCAACTGGCTGTCATTTACCGCCCCCCAGGGCCAGCCACCATCTTCTTTGACCACTTCACCACCTGGCTACTTCATTTCCTTTCTGCAGACATCCCCACTATCATCATGGGCGATTTCAACATCCCCATTGACACTTCCCTCTCAGCTGCCACTAAACTTCTATCTCTCTCTTCCTCCTTCGGCCTCACTCAATGGTCTTCTGCAGCCACTCACAAAGATGGTCACACACTGGACCTCATCTTCACCCGCCTCTGCTCCCTATCTAACCTCTCTAACTCACCTCTTCCACTCTCTGACCACAACCTTCTCACATTCTCATCTCTCTCCACTCCATGTCTAGAGTCCCCACCCCACAAACTTTCACACCCTCGCAGAAATATTAAACATCTTGACCTACATTCATTCTCTGAATCCCTCCTCCCTCTCACAGACATAAGTTCCATACACAATGCGGATGACGCTGCCGCTCTATATAACACCACAATAGCTGTAGCTTTGGAATCTGCTGCCCCACTTACACATACCAAAGCTCGCAAAATCAACAGACAGCCCTGGCACACCAGCCTGACCAAAGAACTGAGGCGAGCTTCCAGGGCTGCTGAGCGCAGATGGAAAAGATCCCACTCCAACGACCACTTCATCGCATTCAAACAGTCCCTCACTACTTTCAAGGCCACACTCGCCACAGCTAAACAAACCTACTTCTCATCTCTCATATCCTCCCTGTCTCACAACCCTAAACAGTTATTCAACACCTTCAATTCTCTCCTCCGTCCCCCAGCACCTCCCTGCTCCCCACTTATCTCTGCTGAAGACTTTGCCTCATTCTTCAAGCAGAAGATTGATAACATCAGAGACAGTTTTGGTCAACAACCCCCAGAGCCCTTCCTCCCAACTTCCCTACCCTCCCCCTCCAAAACCAACTTCCCCACCATTACAGAAGATCAACTCTCCACTCTGCTCTCAAGATCGCATCTCACCACCTGTGCACTTGACCCGCTCCCATCCCACCTCATCCCAAACCTCACCACAATCTTCATCCCAACCCTAACCCATCTCTTCAACCTATCACTAACAACTGGTGTTTTCCCCTCAAGCTTTAAACATGCCTCCATCACACCTATCCTCAAAAAGCCCTCTCTTGACCCATCCTCTGTATCTAGCTATCGCCCTATATCACTTCTCCCCTATGCCTCAAAACTACTGGAACAACACGTCTACCTTGAACTGTCCTCCCATCTCTCTTCTTGCTCCCTCTTTGACCGCTTACAATCTGGCTTCCGGTCACACCACTCCACTGAAACTGCCCTAACTAAGGTCACCAACGACCTCTTAACCGCCAAGAGCAAGCGACACTACTCTGTTCTCCTCCTCCTCGACCTGTCGGCTGCTTTTGACACAGTGGACCATTCCCTATTATTACAGACCCTCTCATCCCTTGGCATCACAGACTTGGCCCTATCCTGGATCTCATCATACCTAACAGACCGGACATTCAGCGTCTCCCACTCACACACCACCTCCTCACCTCGCCCCCTATCTGTCGGAGTCCCACAAGGTTCAGTCCTTGGGCCCCTGCTCTTCTCCATTTACACCTTTGGCCTGGGACAGCTCATAGAATCTCATGGCTTTCAGTATCACCTTTATGCTGATGACACACAGATCTACATCTCTGGACCAGATATCACCTCCCTACTAACCAGAATCCCTCAATGTCTGTCCACTATTTCATCCTTCTTCTCCGCTAGATTTCTGAAACTTAACATGGACAAAACAGAATTCATCATCTTTCCCCCATCTCACGTGACCCCCCCAACGAACCTATCCATTACAGTACACGGCTGCCCACTCTCCCCAGTCCCACAAGCTCGCTGCCTCGGTGTTATCCTTGACGCTGAGCTCTCCTTCAAACCACATATCCAAGCCCTTTCCACTTCCTGCCGACTTCAACTCAAAAATATTGCACGAATCCGTTCATTCCTCAACCAAGAATCTGCAAAAACCCTAGTCCATGCCCTCATCATCTCTCGCCTTGACTACTGCAACCTCCTGCTCTGTGGCCTCCCCTCAAACACTCTCGCACCCCTCCAATCTATTCTAAACTCTGCTGCCCGACTAATCCACCTGTCCCCCCGCTATTCTCCGGCCTTTCCCCTCTGTCAATCCCTTCACTGGCTCCCCATTGCCCAGAGACTCCAGTACAAAACCCTAACCATGACGTACAAAGCCATCCACAACCTGTCTCCTCCTTACATCTGTGACCTCATCTCCCGGTACTTTCCTACACGCAACCTCCGATCCTCACAAGATCTCCTTCTCTACTCCCCTCTTATCTCCTCTTCCCACAATCGTATACAAGATTTCTCTCGCGTATCGCCCCTACTCTGGAACTCTCTACCGCAACATATCAGACTCTCACCTACCATCGAAACCTTCAAAAAGAACCTGAAGACCCACCTCTTCCGACAAGCCTACAACCTGCAGTAACCACCGATCGACCAAACCGCTGCATGACCAGCTCTATCCTCACCTACTGTATCCTCACCCATCCCTTGTAGATTGTGAGCCTTCACGGGCAGGGTCCTCTCTCCTACTGTACCAGTTATGACTTGTATTGTTCAAGATTATTGAACTTGTTTTTATTATGTATACCCCTCCTCACTTGTAAAGCGCCATGGAATAAATGGCGCTATAACAATAAATAATAATAATAATAATAATATTTCAAGAAGCACCCCAAAATGGATGGAAACAAAGTGCTGGAGAGTTCTGAAGTCGCCAATGAGTCCGAATCTAAATCCAATTGAATATCTGTGGAGAGATCTTAAAGGGAACCTGTCATGCAATTTTTTTAACCCAATGTGTTGTAGTGATGTAATGTGCAACATGTTTTTACCAAATAAAAGATCCCAGTTTATTTCTTATAAAAACAGTTTTTATCCTTAGGTGACTGCATCACATATCTTCTAATTCAGAAATAGGGATGGTGCTCTGTAACGGTTCAGTCACAGTCTGTCAGGGTCCTATTGTAATTATTCACACCCACCGCATTGTGATTGACTGCTGTAACTGGCCTGACATCAGAGCAACCACCTAGCAAATCCCTACCATGCACACTGCCCATCTGCTCCTCGCATATGCGCACGGACTCTGGGTGTACAGCTCCAGCTTCATATCAGATGTGCACACGCTCTGCAGCCAGTGCACATCTGATATAAAGCTGGGGCTGTACACCAAGAATCAGTGCACATACCCGGGGAGCAGATGGGTAATACGCACGCACAGGATTTGCTAGGTGGTTGCCAACATACTCACCGGCACAGCCACTGCTAGTTAGTTATCAGGTCCCTGAACCTATTCTGTTAGAACCTGAACCTGTTGTTCCTGTTACGCATGTTATCTGAAACTGCTCCGGTGGTACCCGAACATGAAACTGCTCCTTCAGTACCTGAACCTGAAACTGCTCCAGCAGTACCTGAATCTGCATCAGTGTCCATCCTGTCAAGTGTTCCAGGATCTGTACTGTCTGAATATGCATCAGTGTCTGGCCTGTCAAGCAGAGGTGTATCTAGGTTTTCTGGCACCTGGGGCAAGAATTCAGTTTGCCCCCACCAAGGACATATGCGATTTGAAAACTTAGTCATATACCCATGAGCTTCTCTCCCTAATGCTCTCAATGTTCAGTGAAAAACTGAGAGAAGCAGAAGAGATGCAGAGCTGAATCCTGACATCTCAGGCTTCTGAATTCTCACAATGAATGCACTGCATGCACACTTTTGGGATTCTCCCTTGCCGGTGGACAGTCCTGTCAACAAAAGTATGTGATTTGTATACTTCTGACCACATTCCGACTAGACGTGCCCGGCCTCACTCAGTTCATTTTCATTGACTGAGGCCACACATGTCTGGTCAGCACGTGAGCACATGTATATACTGTAAATCGCCGGTACAAGAGAATCCTGACCATGCAGTGCGCACTGTGAGAAGTCATAAGTCTGCAGTCACAAAGAATGACTACAGACTCATTACAAACCTGGACATCCCCTTTAATGCTCCTAACATAAATAAAAACATGAGAATTAGTTAGTATTAGTGTTGAGCGATACCTTCCGATACTTGAAAGTATCGGTATCGGATAGTATCGGCCGATACCCGAAAAATATCGGATATCGCCGATACCGATACCCGATACTAATACAAGTCAATGGGACACAAGTATCAGAAGCTATCCTGGATGGTTCCCAGGGTCTGAAGGAGAGGAAACTCTCCTTCAGGCCCTGGGATCCATATTCATGTAAAAAATAAAGAATTAAAATAAAAAATATGGATATACTCACCCGTCCGGCGGCCCCTGGACCTTACCGATGTAACTGGCAGCCTCCGTTCCTAAGAATGAGGAGTTTAGGACCTTCGATGACGTGGCGGCTTGTGATTGGTCGCGTGACCGCTCATGTGACTGCTCACGTGACCAATCACAAGCCGTGACATCATCGCAGGTCCTAAACTCCTCATTCTTAGGAACGGAGGCTGCCGGTTACATCGGTAAGGTCCAGGGGCCTCCGGAGGGGTGAGTATATCCATATTTTTTATTTTAATTCTTTATTTTTTACATGAATATGGATCCCAGGGCCTGAAGGAGAGTCTCCTCTACTCCAGACCCTGGGAACCATACACTGGGAACTTCCGATTTCCGATATCACAAAAATATCGGAACTCGGTATCGGAATTCCGATACCCGATACTTGCGGTATCGGAATGCTCAACACTAGTTAGTATCACAAATAACATTTACATCCAGGTACCTTATAGATGACGTCGTCTCTGGAGTCATTCTCCTTCTTTTCTTCATCTTGTCCAGACCCCATGATGAATTTTCTCATCCACAGCTCGTCTCTGCAGACTTTCATCTTCTCCGCTCTTTTGCAGAAAATCTCCACATGATGCCCTTAAAGATAGAAGTGTCATTATAATGCTCCTGAATAAAAAAATTGCCATTCACTATATTGTCTGCACAAAATATGACCCCCACATTGTCCCTCTTATGGTACATGCTCTTTACACTGACCTCTCCTTTTCATACCGGCCCCCTCTTCACACTGTCCTCTCATACTGTGTCCCCCCTATAGGGCCCAGTATTTATACTGTACTCTGTCATCACACTCCCCCTCCTTGGTATACTGCCACTCCTGGCTGTGCCCTTACACTGTCCCTTCATGCTCTTCCCCCACTACTCAGTTTCTATTCTGTGCCCACTCACTTTTCTCCCCACATACTGTCTCCTCACACTATTCCCCTCGCTCCTCATATTGTCTCCTTTCACATCCCACCAGTTCACCATACTGTCTCCTCATATATTTACTCCCTCACTGTCTATACTGCCTGCTCACCTGACTCCCCATACTGTGTCCGCACACATCCCATAACCCTCACTCCCCGTACTCTGTCCACATACATTTTTCACATCGCTACTCATACTGTGTCCACATTCATTTCCCCATTTGCTCCCCATACTGTCTGCACCCATCCCCCATACTGTTTCCTCATATATGCCCCCCATTCCCCCCATACTGTTTCCTCGCACATGCTCCTCATTCCCCAGTACTGTTTCCGCATACATGCCCTCATTCCCCCATACTGTTTCCTCGTACATGCCCCCATTCCCCAGTACTGTTTCCTCATACATGCCCCCCATTCCCCTGTACTGTTTCCTCATACACGCCCCCATCTCCCCCTTTGCTCTTCATTTTGTGTCCCCAAATCTCCCCCACACATTAAAGAGCCCCATCCCCACTACAAATCTTCCCACACACAATAAATAACCCCATCTCCACTGCAAATCTCCCCACACAAATTAAATCCCCATCCCCACTTCAATTCTCCCCACACACAATAAATCCCCCCATCACCACTCCAATTCTCCCCACACACATTAAACACCCCCATCACCACTCCAGTTCTCCCCACACATAATAAATCCCTCCATCCCCTCTCCAATTCTCCCCACACATAATAAAGGCCCCCCTGCACTTAATCTTCAGTGTCTTCAGCTGCACTGGAGAACTTACCACCAGTGTTCACCTCTGCAGCACGGGCGAGTGACGTCAGCAGCATGATCACATGATCTGATCAAGCTGCTTGCGTCGCTCTGACCCAGCAGCAGGGGTGGACACTGACAGCTTGGGGCCCCTGTGCAAGAAATGTGTCTGGGTCCCCCTCCTTTTATGGCGACAAAGCTATATATAAATATATATATATAGACACACAAATACATATGTTTATATATTACATAGTCTCCTTTATTATGTATATTGCCATCCCTTATTATTGTGCCCTCTCTTGTTATGTATAGTACCGTCCCTTAGATATTGGATTATATAGAGCCCTGTTTTTTTATTACATATCGTCCTGTCTTATTAGCTGTAAAATGCAATGATGGCTGATGGAGCATGGCAAAACTTCTTTTCTAATGGAGGAGCTGACGGACTGGTCATCTGGTCACCGGCTCCTCCATCAGCAGTCATTTTATATCTAAAAAGAGGGGGGAATATGTAAAAAAAGAGGGCGCTGTGAATAACAATAACAACAAGAATGCACTATGTAAGAGACAGTACTGTACATAACAGCAGAGGAAACTATATAATAAGGGATGGCACCATATATAACTAGAGAGGATGGTATGTAATAAGGGACAGTGTAATACATAATAAAAGAGGAAACCATGTAACTAAGGGTGGCGCTATACATAATAAATATGTACACTCTATACTAAGGAACTGTGTTAGACATAATAAGCGATAATAATGTCTTCCTCCATCTCCCCCTGTTCCTAAGTCCATTATAAGTCCCCCTTCCTCCCATCCCAGTCCCCCACGCCCATCATTGTCCTCCTCTACCCGCATCCCATTATTGTCCTCTCCCTCACCCCATCATTGCCCTCTTCACCACCTCCATCATTGCCTTCTCCACCACATCATTTCTTTCTCCCCCACCACCCCATATCATTGCCCATTCCACCAGCTCCATCATTTCCTCCTCCCCCACCACCCCATCATTGTCTTTTCCTCCCACTACTCCCATCATTGCCCATTCCACCACCTCCATCATTTCCTCCCCACCACCCCCATCATTGTTCTTTCCACCACCTCCATGATTGCTTTTCCCCCACCACCCCATCATTGACCTTTCCACTACCTCCATAATTTCTTCCTCCCCATCACCCCCATTATTGCCCTTTCCAACACCTCCATCATTGCTTTGTCCCCTACCACCCCATCTTTGCCCTCTCCATCACCCCCATCATTGCCCTTTCCACCACCTCCATCATAGCCTTCTCTTCCACCACCCCCATTCATTGCCACCTTCCCCAGCACTCCCATCATTGTCTTTTCCATTACCACCATCATTGCCTTCTCCCCCACCTCCATCATTGCCTTCACCCCCAGCAACCCCATCATTGCCCATTCCACCCCCTCCATCATTTCCTACTTCCCACCATCCCCATCATTGCCCTTTCCACCACATACATCATTTACTCCTCCCCCACCATCCACATCATTGCCAATTCCACCACTTCCATAATTTCCTCCTCCCCCACATCCCCATCATTGCTTTCTCCATCACTCCATCATTGCCTTCTTCCTATCTGCCCCATCATTGCCCTCTCCTCCCCCTACACACACACACAGACACACACAGCACCATTAACCTCTCTGTACATTCCCCCGCAGTGCTATACACACACACGTACACACATGCATACACTCACCACTCTGCCGCAGCATCACCGTCGGCAGCTTCCTCTCTCTGGCACAGCCAGCCGCTGAATGATTACGTCATCCAGTTGCGCTGCTGTCTGTGTGAGAGGAAGCTTGGGCACGCTGCAGCTTCTCTGTGCCAGCTGTCAGCTTGACAGTCAACACAGAGAACAGCCGACAGCAGAATGCAGCCGCCAGGGGAGACACTGCGGACTGCCACTTTAGGTGGCCCGACTGCGCCCCACTGCTGGCTGCGCCCAGGGCACATGCCCTGGCTGCCCCCCAGATATGCCTCTGCTGTCAAGTATACCAGGATCCGCATTGTCTGAACCTGCATTAGCATCCAGTCTCGCCTTGAACTCTGAGTCAGCGTCTGTGATTCTAACCCTTGCCGGGTACTGCCCTTGGAATGGTACCAGGCAGCCAGGGCCGGCTTCAGGTTTTCATGAGCCCTGGGCGAAAGAGTCTCAGTGGGTCCATTTAACACATACAATTCATGATGCAAGAAATATAGGTATAGTACAATGCCAAAGATTTCAATTACTTCTTACATTACGTGAGTGATATCAATAGCTCAGAAGTCTGACAGTATAGTCCTCCATACAGTATTATGGGCACCACATAGCACTCTATACAGAATAATGGGCCCCATATAATGCTCCATACAGAATAATGAGCCCCATGTATTGCTCCATACAGTATATGATGGGCCCCATATATTGCTTCATACAGAATGGGTCCCATATACTGTAATGCTCCATACAGAATAGGCCCCATATAATGCTCCATACAGTATATGATGGGCACCATATAATGATTCAAACAGAATGAGCTCCATATAATGCTCCATATATAATAGGCCCCATATACTGCCCCATATGTACTGTAATTAGCCCCATTTACTGCTTCAAATGTAATTGACCCCATATAATACTCCATATGTAATTGACCCCATAAGATGCTCCATATATAATTAGCTCCATATACTGCTCCTTATATAATTGGCCCCATAAGATGCTCCATATGTAATTGGCCCCATATACTGCTCCATATGTAATTGGCCCCATAAGATGCTCAGTATGTAATTGGCTCCATAAGATGCTCCATATATAATTGGCCTCATAAGATTCTACATATATAATTGGCCCCATAAAAACCTTCATATGTAATTGGCCCCATAAGATGCTCCATATGTAAATGGCCTCATGAAATGCTCCATATGTAATTGGTCCCATAAGATGCTCCAAACAGTAAGAAAGAAAAGAAATACTCACCTCTCCTCACTGGACGCTGCTCTTCTCCGGACTAGGATCCCGCAACCTGCTTACGCAGGCACCATGAATCAGCTGTCAGGTTCCCTAAGTTAATCTTGCAATACACAGCAGGTTTTCTCCCCTTAACACTGAAAAAAACATGAACACAAAGAGCACTGAAATATTCATGAAAGCTAGAGCACTTAGCCAGATCCTATCTAATTTGTATGATCAGTTTTACAACTTGTATTATAGATCAGAGATACATTGAGATGCAGGCTGGTAGCTAGTGGAAACAGAAAACAAACTGCGAATCAGGACGAGTACAAGTAATACAAGATATATTCACAACTGATCTATTATGTAGATTGTGCCAGATATAATCTATAAAATTCTGGTCAAAGATGTTCATACATTTTAAAGGGAACCTGACACTACATTCATGTTGTCCAATCCGTTGGCAGCATGAGAAAAAAAAATGATTCCCGAACCACTGGCAGCATGAGAGAAAACCTTGAAAAGACGGCTGGGGTCTATGTGTGATATGCCATAAGTCATGCACCATTTGATGTGCGTACATTACCACTTTGCCATGGCAGGGACAAAAATAAAAGAAAATAAAGTTTGTGAACTTTAACCTATGTTTCCTAGTAGTGTGATGTAATGTGGTGCACTCCAAATAGTCCAGAAAACAGAGAGGCCAGAAGGGCTGTTGACTCTGTTTACTTGTTACACAAATACACAGGTACATCCAGATAAATGATGATTGAACAGAGATTCCAATTCCTATGCAGCAATCACAGTTACTTTCCGGTATACTAATGCAAATATATAAACGGTGCAGTGATTCCGGAAACTCCAACGTTTGCTTATATACACAGCCTGATCCCACAGCTGTCTGAAGCAGAGGCTGTGGTTTCTGATATATATGGGAGCCATGGCTGGTCCCTTACCTGCTGCTTTAGTTTCTTCGGGATGGCAACTCTTGTGCACAAAATGTCTCATTCCTCTTCGCCACTACTTTCAAGACTTGGTCATGTGGTCTACCCACATATGGGAAGCAGGGCTGCTTTGTTAACTTTATAACCTCCTAATGGCAGAACATAATAAGTACATCCCTTTGTGCTGTATATACCACTTCTATGCACTGAATCCTCATGTTCATTATCTGCAAGGGAAAATATTAACATAGTGCCAACATAATGAGGTAGCTGCCAGCTCTGCTACATCTTAGGCTACTTTCACACTAGCGTTAACTGCAATACGTCGCAATGCGTCGTTTTGCCGAAAAAACGCATCCTGCAAAAGTGCTTGCAGGATGCGTTTTTCTGCATTGACTAACATTAGCGACGCATTTGCGACGCATTGACACACGTCGCAACCGTCGTGCGACGGTTGCGCCGTGTTGTGGCGGACCGTCGGGAGCAAAAAACGTTACATGTAACGTTTTTTGCTCCCGACGGTCCGTTTTTTCTGACCGCGCATGCGCGGCCGGAACTCCGCCCCCACCTCCCCGCACTTCCCCGCACCTCACAATGGGGCAGCGGATGCGCTGGAAAAATGCATCCGCTGCCCCTGTTGTGCGGCGGAGACAACGCCAGCGTCGGTGACCTCGGCCTGACGCACTGCGACGGGCCGAGCCCGACGCTAGTGTGAAAGTAGCCTAAAAGGCATATAAACTACAAGTTTGGGGCATTACACATGCATCTTAGATGATTTGTCCGAGGCAGGTTCTTTTTAACCCCCACTCTGCTCGCCATAACTGACAAGTCTTTCCCTATATGTCAGTCTAGTGGATCAGTGTGTGTAGAAGCTGCCAGGAACCTACCTCGGATTTGTCATCATTCGGCTTTTCAAGATATGCTATTTTTTTTATAATTTGCAGCATTCCAGAACATACACAACTAGAATAACAAAGCCTGTCTCTGCCCATGACTCCGGCAGCATGAATCCACTGTCAGGTTCCCTTTAAATATATGAATTATAGTAAGTGTCTCTTCAGATCACACTTGCTGAAATAAGAGATGCTCATGTTCCATTTGTTGATGTAGCTCTAATAAATTCATTGTCTTGTTCTCACATGTTTATAGTAACGAAATGTTTCCTAACAGAAACATCTCTGCCACTTGACATTTTTGCCCTATTGTCCATGTGGAATCATAATTGGTACTTGTAGTACAAGATTTTCCATATGCTGCCTTGGAAACAGTGCCCAAAGGCAAATGAACTCATTCCCTATTATACGGAAAGTCACACACTTCCACCCTAGGGTGTAGAATTGGAAGACAATGTGCTTGCTAGGTTAAAGGGAACCTGTCACCACGTTTTTGGAAGATGGGATAAAAATAGCGTTAAATAGGGGCAGAGGTGGGCGTTACATTAGTGTGTGTGTTATGCGTTTATTACCCACCTAAGTTGCCGAAATAACTTTGCAAAGTCTCCGTTTTCGCCTGTCAATCAGGCTGGTCAGGTCGCATGGGCGTTGTCTTCCCCCAGATTTGGCGTAGTTTTCCGTTGGTGGCGTAGTGGTGTGCGCATGCCCAAAGTCCGGAATCCTCTTCCAGGGGATTTAAAATAGCGCGGTGTTCGTTATTGCATTGGTGATCGGTGGGCGCGGCCATCTTCCTTTGGCCGCGCGTGCGCAGAAGCGGCGCTCTGCTGGCCGCGGCTTCAGGAAAATGGCCGCCGCGATATCCATCTGCGCACGCGCGGCATCCCGCGGCCATTTTCCTGAAGCCGCGGCCAGCAGAGCGCCGCTTCTGCGCACGCGCGGCCAAAGGAAGATGGCCGCGCCCACCGATCACCAATGCAATAACGAACACCGCGCTATTTTAAATCCCCTGGAAGAGGATTCCGGACTTTGGGCATGCGCACACCACTACGCCACCAACGGAAAACTACGCCAAATCTGGGTGAAGACACCACGCCCATGTGACCTGACCAGCCTGATTGACAGGCGAAAACGGAGACTTTGCAAAGTTATTTCGGCAACTTAGGTGGGTAATAAACGCATAACACACACACTAATGTAACGCCCACCTCTGCCCCTATTTAACGCTATTTTTATCCCATCTTCCAAAAACGTGGTGACAGGTTCCCTTTAAGTAGATCACAAGCCTTCTCAAGAGTTAATTCTCCATTTTCAGTCATTATTTATTTCTTAGAGAAATTTAAGATTTCTTCTTCAGACAAGAAATTACGTATAATTATATTTGCAACACTGGGAATGGAAGAAGTTGGCAAGGAAAACAGCCGGTAAATGACACATTGCAGCTGGGCACCTTTTCTATACAACATTCAGTGTTTACATGCATGGTGCTCAATTCCATGGGCACCTCTTTGGGTAGGTTCACATGAGCTAATAAACAATCATTCAGAGTTTCTTCTAGAAAAGTGGGATAGCAAATAGACAATCCCTACATGTGTAGCGACTGTCTAACAGCCACGAGACATGCAGCTGCGTGAACTCGAACATAATATACGAGCACGCCGAAGACACTCGGTTAGCACACGAGCATGCCCGGATAACACCTTATCGGAGCACGTTTGCTCATCACTAGTAGTGTCCTTTTCTTTCCCTTTGCTTTCTTTTTCCCTTAACTTATCCACATTCCCATCCCGCTTTTCCTATTCTTTTCCTCCCCTTCCCTTTCCATTTGATCCATGGTTTGGTATAATTCTTTTCATTTCCCCCTTATTCTCTATCATTGTAAAAATTTCCCCTAATAAAAACAATTTGCTGAAAACTTAGCTACAGTATATGTTGGTACTTTTTAGCTTATTGTGGGTATTATAAACCACAGGACAGAATGGTGACTTCAAAATTTTGTGTAAAATAATATAATCACATAATAATATACTGTATGTATGATCACAGAAAGCTCATTATTCAGTTAGAAGCATGTGATATGATGATTGAAAGCCTCAGTAGTCATATTATGTATTACAGAATGCAATATTTTGAGACATTTCCATACCTAATCTTATTAGCAAATGCACTGCCCATTAGATTAGCTAAGCAAAATGGGTCAACATTATGCTAAATGCTGAGCACGATTATATTGTCACCAAAATATTGTAGAAAACTCCAAATATAATCAGCAGAGTATGTTTTGTATCCATTGTGGACATCATTGGGTTTGTGTCCTGTGTATATGCTCATCCATGTGTCCCAGCTTCTGCCACCTGATTTCCCAAATCCTCTCATGAAACCTCACCAGAATAGGTGACACCATTCAACATGTTATGGGAAAAACCTGCTCACTACCCGAGGGGTTACTGCTCTTCCAATCATTCACAGGTATCACTACAGATTTTCCACTGATGCTTGGAAAACACCTGCTCAGACAGACAGGAGCTGTAAATAATACACTGGAGCAGACTCATAAACCATATCATCCTTTATAAATAGTAGACACAAGATGTTTAGTGTTCGACTGGGAAAATATTAACTCAGATTGTGCTCTAATGGACGTGCAATAAAATTATTACTAAGTATATTTCAAGTATTGCCATCAATGGTCAAAAATCATCCAAAAACAATTTTCCATCTTCCGTTTCCAAAGTGACAGCCTATAATTACTGTCAATAGAAGTTGTCCCTCAGCTTTCATAAACAAATGAAAGGTCATTCCTTTTTGCTGTCACGCAATAGTCTGAGACATTATAATGGAAGCTATTACAAGTTGTCGTTTCCAGAACACAGGGAATGAAGATACAGAAATATACATACAGTGGCATGTAAATGTTTGGACACCCCTTTTTGTAGCCAAACAAGAGTCTTTCAATTCTTGTTTGAGAGATTTTCATTCATCCATTCTTCCTTGGGAAATTCTTCCAGTTCTGTAAGATTCCTGGGTCGTCTTGCATGCACTGCTATTTTGAGGTCTAGCCACAGATTTTCAATGATGTTTAGATCAGGGGGCTGTTAGGGCCCTTGTATAAATTTCAGGTTGCTCCTTTTGAGGTAGTCTACTGTGGATTTTGACGTGTATGTTTAGGATCATTATCCATTTGTAGAAGCCATCCTTTTTTCAACTTAAACTTTTTTTTCACAGATGGTGTTATGTTATGTACAGTTTTTGTTGAAATTTCATTGAATCCATTCTTCAGTGAAATGTTCCCCGTGCCATTGGCTGCCATGCAACCCCAAAGCATGATTAATCCTCCCCCAAGCTTCATGGTTGACAAGATGTTGAATTCCTGAAATTCTGTGCCCTTTTTTCTACACAAATACTTTTGATCATCGTGGCCAAAAAGTTCTATTTTAACCTCATTGGTCCACTGGATTCCTTTCCAAATCGCATCAGGCTTGTTTAGATGTTATTTTGCATACTTCTGATGCTGAATTTTGTGATGAGGATGCAGGAGAGGTTTTCTTTTTATGACTCCAGAGTCTGCTAAATCTTTCTGAAGGTCTTTAACAGTAAAGTGAGTGTTCTGATTTGCCTCTCTAGCAATCTTCCCTTCCACTTGTTCCTGTTAACTGATATTTAATTACAAACTGAGTAAAAGGTAACTTTAAAATGCTTTGCTATCTTCTTATTGCCTTCTCCTGCTTTGTGGGCCTGCACCACTTTCATTTTCAGAGTGCTGAACAGCTGCTTAGAAGAACCAATGTATGCTGTTTTTTGGCACATGGTTAGAGGAGGGTTTTTTTCTTTTATAAAGCTGGGAAATTTGCACCACCTGGCGTTTCTTAATGATGATGGTGTATAGGCCATAACCGAGCAGGTTAATTAAAGTCTGAAACCTCGGTCAAAGTTATCTGAGCACACAAATCTCCAAGGGTACCCAAACTTTTGTATTGGCCCATTTCCCTTGTTTTAATTTTTAAAATGTAAAAGATCAATATTTTGTTTTGCCTGAAATACACAGGAAATGTGTAATCTTTAACTTTAGACCTTTTAGAGATTATTGTTATTATTATTACCGTATTTTTCGGACTATAAGACGCACTTTTTTTCCTCCAAATTTGGGAGGAAAGTGTGGGTGCGTCTTATAGTACGGATATAGCATGTGGGGAGGGGGGCAGCAGCGAGTGGGATCGCACTGTTATCCCACTTCAGGATGTCCCCGCTGCCCGGAATCAGCTGCTGGGGAAAGCACATGGCCCCGCTGATTAAGTGCAGTGAATATTTATTAGCTGCTCCCCGCCCACCGATCAGCTGAGCGGTGAGCCGGGAGCAGCAAATGAATGCTGCACTTAAGCAGCGACACACAGTTTCCCCAGCACTGATTCCTGGGAGAATCTGTGTGTCCGGGGGAGGAGGAGGCAGCAGCAGGGGCCAGGAGATCGCTGTCTACCTGCCTGTGCTGGACGCTGAGCTGTCTGGTGCACAGGGAGGACCTGTGTGATGTCAGAAGTGGGCAGGCTGGAGCATCACATGGCAGCTCAGAGCCCTCCCTCTTCTGACATCATCACAGGTCCTTCAGACTCCCACCTAGAATCTGCAGCTTCCTCTTATGTCCTGCGCTGTGGAAAGGCAACAACAACAGGGAGGGCTCTGTGTGTGTGCAGCCATGGGATGCTCCAGCTTTTACCTCACAACAGTGTGGCTGGCTGCCACAATTAAGAGGTCAGTCTTTACAAAACACAATAAAGCACTCTGCCACTCCTTTGGTGAACTATAACTCCCAGCATGTCATAGGATCTGCAGGACATGCTGGGAGTTATAGTTCTCCCATGGGATTTTAAAGCAGCACTCCAGTGTTATTTTGCAGTGCTGGAGTGGTGCTTTCACTATAAGCCTTGTGCACCCATTCTTAGGGCTCATTTCCACATGCGAGGCACACGTCCGTATCTCGCATGTGGAAACCAAGCTGTGGAGCTGGCACTCCAGAGCGGAGCGTGCGGCCGCATAGGAACACATGGAGCTGCACAGCTCCGCTCCAAAGTGCCGGCGCCAGAGCTTGGTTTCCACATGCGAGATACGGACGTGTGCCTCGCATGTGGAAATGAGCCCTTATACTCACCCTCCAGCGTCTTCATATCGTACTTCACAGACACCACACTGGTCCCACAGCTTCCAACATAATAACATACTATTATATATAATAACACCACATATAATAGTATGTTATTTATGTTATTAAATATTTTACCACATTTTTTTTGCTTCAAATATTTTTTTCCCTATTTTCCACCTCTAAAACCTGGGTGCGCCTTATAGTCCGATGCGTCTTATAGTCCGAAAAATACGGTATTTATTTATATAGCACCATTGATTCCATGGTGCTGTACAAGAGAAGGGGTTACATACAAATTACAGTAAACAAACTAACAATTACAAACTGATACAGAGGGGAGAGGACCCTGCCCTTGCGGGGTTACATTCTACAGGATTATGGGGAAAGAGACAGTAGGTTGAGGGTTGCAGGAGCTCTGGTGTTGGTGAAGCGGTAGCTTCGGTAGTGGTGAGGAGGCAGCGGGGTCAGGTTAGGCTGTAGGCTTTCCTGAAGAGATGTGTTTTCAGGTTCCATCTGAAGGATCCAAATGTGGTTGATAGTTGGACATGTTGGGGCATAGAATTCCAGAGGATGTGGGATATTCGGGAGAAGTCTTGGAGGCGATTAGGTTAGGAAGGAATAAGCGTAGAGGAGGAGAGAAGGAGGTCTTGGGAGGACCGGAGATTACGTGAGGGAAGATATCGGGAGATTAGTTCAGAGATATATGGAGGAGACAGGTTATGGATGGCTTTGTAGGTCAGTATTAGTCATTTGAACTGGATACACTGAGGGAATGGGAGCCAGTGAAGAGATTTGCAGAGGGGGGAAGTGGAGGAGTAGCGAGGGGAGAGATGAATTAGTCGGGCAGCAGAGTTAAGGATGGACTGGAGAGGTGCAAGGGTGTTAGCATGGAGGTCACAGAAAAAGATGTTGCAGTATGTTAATTTTCAACTTGCTTGACTGTCCACAATAACAGTAATTTTGACCAGGGGTGCACAAACTTTTACATGTTAGTGCATACTATATATATATATATATATATATATATATATATATATATATACTGTATATATATACTGCTCTGGAAAAAATTAAGAGACCACTGCAAAATGTTCAGTTTGTCAGATTTTTCTCTTTATAGGTATATTTTTGAGTAAAATGTGAATTGCTCATTTAGTCTATAAACTTCTGACAACATGTCTCCAAATTTCCAAGCAGTAAATTTTGCATTTTTTTTCTGAAAAAAAGGAGAAATGATCAGAATTAAAAAAAAAAAAAAAAAACAGTGATTTCTGACCTCAAATAATGCAAAGAAAACAAATTCATAATCATTTAGAAACAACAATACTAATGTTTAAACTCAGGAGGGGTTCAGAAATCAATATTTTGTGGAATAACCATGATTTTTAATCACAGCTTTCATGCGTCTTGGCATGCTTTCCACCAGTCTTTCACACTGCTCCTGGCATTTGGCAGCTATACGCGTGGGGCTTTCCACGTCACCTTGGTCCTTTGACTACTGACCCTCTGGATTTGGACCGAGGCCTCTGCATTGTCCTAATTGGTGATCGGATATTTTTCCGCTTGTGATGTCGCCTTTTCCCTCTCCCTTTTTTTGCATCACCTGCAGCGTTCCCTTATTCATATTAATTTCTCTATATTTTCAGGGAACCACTTTTTTATCTGATAGGAGGATCTACCTGCATGTATCAGTTCTTCTTGTGACCCTAGTTAGGGTCTTGATTTACCTCTTTGGGGATGCCCAAGATGAGGTTATACGTGACTGTATACTTTTTTCCTTGTGTTATTGGTGCAAATCTGTAGGGTCACTTGTTTACTTGCATGCAAAATGCTTGATATGATTCTTATGTTATTGTACTAGTGTGCTGCTTATTTAAATGGGACCTTGTGTGATGTGTTTTGGTTTTTAATTGTTTTTACTGTGAGATTTTGTCTACTAATAAATTTTGCACATAGATTTATGGATACTGGATTCTTTATTTATATTATTCTGGGTATGCGCCTTTTATGCACGGACCTTTTTCCCTTTTTTTGTTCATATAGCTTTACTGTGCATTGTGCAGCAGCCCTATTAATGTATGTTTCCAAATAAATATGCCCTTCAGTGGTGCGCCCTACTCCCTTGTTTTTCGATAACCATGCCGGGATGTTGGCATACAGTGCATGCATCGGCACTTCTGCCGTTCTGTAGACCACAGGCTTAAAGCACCCTGAGGTCTACATAAAGAAGAGCTGTAGTGCAGGTAGAATGTGTTTCCTTGTTAAGGATAGCTCCATTCCGGGTGGGTCCCTCTGAATGGGAAGCAGCGGTGACTGCCCCATCTGTTCCCTCCCTCCCCCCGGTAGCTATGATACTGGAGGTCATGCAAAATTGTAAATGCAATAGTTTTTAATGTGTGACATTCAGTTTTGCATCAAATCATTTAAGAAAAACTAAAGAATTTGTAATAAAAAATATTACTAAACTTACATGTTATGAGTTAAAAAAAATTGTTCTGTGAAACCCAGTCTTGTCAAACTTTTGGAAATTGTCCCTGTGTTCAAAGAGATTTTGATATTTAAAATCTTAACTTTCAAAAGGGGGTGTACTCATTTATGTTGAGCACTATATGCTATATATTTATATTTATCTCTGGGATTATCAATTTGATAGAGCAGGCAGTCGTGAAACAGTTTAAAGAAATTTTCCACTTTTGATGATCCCTTCTTGTGAGAAACTTCCAATGACAATAAACTGATCACAAAGCCTGCTCAATTTGGATCCTCTAATACTAGCTGTAATCCTGTAAATCCTGCTAACAAGTGTTCATTTTCCCTGTAGCACCTCTACAGGACAAACAAGGCATTACACATAGTCTATGCATATCAATGGTCTGTATGTGCAATGCTGAGCAGGACAGGTCCTCCAAGGTGAGAGAGACATGCTTTGTAATTATTGTATGTTACTCATCAGGATACATTTGTAGAACTTATTAAGTAAACTCCATGAAGCATTGGAATGATGTCTACATGTATTGTTATAAAGTTAGCATGCCTGGATACTGAGTTTGTCAGTGGGAATGTAGTCAATGCAGCTTCAGCTACTACACACAAGTAAAAGTAGGCAATGATATATAGGTCATGATGTGGTGCAGAGCATACCTGTTACATATCCAAAACATTGCTCAGCTGAATGGCACAAGAATGGAATGTGGACTGACTTATAGATGAATACGGATAGATTAATATAAACCATGATAATAAATCCATCCTGTGTTAAATATTTTGGTAAGACTTTTCAAATGCAATTTGTTTTAAAATTGCATAATTTTCCTATTTGGCTCATATCTACTGTATGTAGCCAGATGTATACAGCACTTCGTATTTGCTGATAGCCATATGTTTCGCCACCAGCAGGCTTCTCCTGAGCTAGTTGAGCAGGCTCATATGTTGGCTGTGACTGAGTGCTGCCTCATCCATGTCAGCAGTCATACTTAGTTACCGAGGAAGTGCTCACTATATCTTCTCGGCCATAGTGTCAGCAGACAGCTGCAAAGAGCAACTCTGTCTGCCTAATATAACCGATCGGATTGGCGCTCTGTGCAGTGTTATGAGCGCCACTCAAAATTACACACTATGTGTAATGCAGGTGTCTGGATGCAACGCACAGAGAACACGAGGCGGGAATAGTCAGGGATCGATATAGTTCTATTTATTTACAGCAGTAACTTGACAGTGAATTAATTAGTAATTATGCAAATCAACATTAAAACAAACAACAATAAGTTTGAAAAACAAAAATAGTCTTTCACTACATAACGTTAATGTTCTTTTTACAAAGGTGGTGCGCCTATTCATGGGAGTTCTCTCTACAGTTCTGCAGCGCGCGACACCTGGTTTTCCCACTAGGCCGCAAGTCTTACTTTAATGTAGTTTATTGACGTGTGCTGGTCCTTACATACACCAACTGTCCCCAAGTCTCTTAGGCTCAGGGCGGAGAGGAGTAGGCCTCAACTTTTGACAGGCTACGTCAGGTCTCAGAGGCTTGTCCAGCTCAGGGTGCAGATCGTGGTCCTGACAAGTGTAGGCGGAAGTTGGAGTTCTCCTGAGGAGAATTTGGACCTTGCCAGGTTTTGTCCGGCACCTTGGTGGAGTAGACTTACCACTGAGGCCTGTCATGCTGGTCTCAGCTGCGTCTCAGGAGCACGTCTGCTCCACTCTCTCCCCTGGTTCCAAATAGGTTTGGCACCCGGGGCTTTTATATCATGGAAGTCCTTCCTTTTGGTCACCTGATCAGGTCCAGCACACAAAGTCGCTCACCCTGAAAATCTTCCAGCACAATTTGGTTCCTCTTGATTTCACCTGGCCAGCAGATGGCAGCCTCTCCTCATTGATAGCACAACCTGCAAGTGTTCTTCAGGGATATCACTGCTTCCTATTACGTATGCATGCTCTTCCCCGTGCTTGGTCCATCCAAAATCTATGGTAGAGTGATAGATAGCGGAGTACAGCACTAGTGTCCAATAGACATTAAATATATCGGCAGTGCACATTCTTGACCACCACTCGATTTACAGGCGGACTTGGGAACACCATTCTCTTGGTCGGTTGGACCCTCTATTCTGTGGTTAGATAATAAGCTATGACTATTTGTGGCACAGCCCCTTCACAATGTAGTTTATGACTTGAATATAGCTATACAGTAAATCCAAGTGGTGACCTGAACTGCTCCCAAATAAATATTTTGATGACCTTCAAACCAAGAAACATTACACATTTGTAGCCAGTGGTATACAAACTTGTTCTCAATATGTCATACTCATGCTAACTTTAGTTTCCTTAACAATTGCTCGTTTTCTGTGGGTTTATGATAGAAGACTTTCACATGAGAATTCCTTAAGGTAATCCAGCGGAAATGGTTTAATTGTGCACTGGTGATAACATGCAATTTCTACATATAGAGAGGGTTTAATCACTTGGATTTTCTACCAATCCTGTGAATGAAGAGATTAAAGGACTGATGTAGGTGTACAGTATGCCTCCATCAATGTTTTCCCTGCAGGATGGCACTGTGTCTATGTCAACAACCTGATATTAATACATTTATTATTGCAAAAACCACTGGGACTGCATGGATCAAAGTACCACTGGCCACTACAGGCTCCTGAAGAAGAATCAAAATGCACCTTGAGATATTTGTGCTGTCTGCTATGCCCTTGGTCTGCCCTGATCACAGATAATCACTTTAGAATCAATTGCAATGTTTGATACTTTAACCTAACTACTTTTTTTGATATGCGGCACCCCAGGAGTCCGGCTGCCACAATGGCATTGCCTTCCTCACGGGGGGGGGGGGGGGGAATGTCATGCTTGGAGGTAAGAAGGGATCCACTTAGCAGGTAACACAAACATACAACACCTTCTTAACTCCAGACCAGAAGAGGGAGCTCTAAACCCGATTTCAGGGTAGCTATAAGTCCCTATAAGTTCTGATCTGTAGGTGGGGTTAGTGAGTTCAGTATGAGATAATGAAGGGAGAGGAAGCACATGAGGAGAGAGACTGGGAGTGGAGCCGCGACTGAGCTCTTCACCAGATTAAGCGCAAAAGAAACCGGACACCGGAGTCCGTGGTTGCACGGGTACTAAAGGCCCAGCAACTAGAACCGGAGGGCAGGAGTTTACAGTGCCCATGAAAGGCTCATGCTGTCAACCATACGGATTAGAAGTAACAGACACTGAGAGGAACTTGTGCAGAGCTTCAGGCAGCAAAGGACAGAAAATACAGCGCAGAAGGGCACGCCCCCTGAGGAAGCGGGATTCACCATACGCGAAACGCGCGTTGGGGTAGCTGACCGAGATCTGGACGGGACCTGTTACATTCATGGGTAACTAACTTTAATCCCATCTTTAAATTACATATTGGATTTGTACGGACATGCGGCGATGTCATTGGTAGCAACTGTGCAACTTATTATTAAATCGCCACTTGCCCAATATAGCCTTACTGATTGGCGACATGTTGACTGCATATCTGGTAGTGTGCATTCGCTTTTGGCATGTCAAGCAATGTCCTAGTTATCACTAGTCCCTGATTCCGGATCATTGTTTGTATTCATGGATCCCTCACCTTGTTTTTTATCGACTACTTTATGGTAACTTTGTATTCTTGTAATGTCCTAATAAAATTACATGTGATTATTTACTTTTGGCTTATCCTGGATTCTTGGTTCTCCAGGATTTCAATATTGTTATTAGAGTCGCCAATAATATCCATTTTAGATTTATTTATGACTGATGTTTGTTCTATATATATACTATTACCAAGTTTGTGCCATTTAATCTAATCTAAGAGAAGCAGAAAGTAGAGACAGAGAGACTGATTCCAGCAATGTGTCACTTACTTTTCTGCTTACTGTAGATTAAATAAACTCAGTCTTTTATTAGCAGAAGATTGTTATTAAACTTGCTGCTATGTAGTCCCCCATATTCATGAACTTGGTATAACCCCACCCCCACCACTGATAGGCAGCTTTCTGCCTATGCACAGTGTATACAGACAGCACCCAATCAGTGATGTGGGCGTGGTTATACAGACCCCTGCATTCAGAGCACTGTAAGATCTGTAGAAGATAGAACAGTGATTTTATCAAAACTGCAGAAAGCAGCCCAGTAAGTGGCACATCGCTAGAATCAGTTTTCCTGCGCCTGCATCATGCTGCTTTCAGATGGCGGTGGCAAAAACCTAGTGACAGATTCCATTTAATTTTGTTAGCCATATTTTTGGACTGTGTTGGTCAATTATAGGTTAATAATAAGTAATAGCCACTACATACCTGTCTAAGCCTATGAGGACATCCAGTCTACAGTTTGTTGAAAGTTATGTACCATATTAACAAGACTCAACGACACACAGCAGAGACATTAGATTGATTGACTGTTAATTGAAAAAGCCATACAAATGACAGGACAGTAGCTGAAGTAAGAGGGGATAGACGGGCATAATAAGAACGAATGTGCCAAGCTGATGCCTGGAAACCCAATATGCCAGTTTGGACCATCCAGCAGCTGCTGTGTTGCTGGGAAGAGGAGATCTTCTGTCTTATTTTAGAGATACGAGCACAGGAGCGTGGCGATGGGAAGGTGGAAGAGATGCCAATGTATGGGCAATAGGGTGCAGCTGCCTTGACACACACCTGCCAAGTATTTCTGTCGAACAGCCTTATACTGAGGAACTGGCCTGCTGCTGAGTAAAGTACGGAAATAGATTGTTGTTGTAGCAACCACACAAACAGCAACGGGCGTCAGCAAAGCATATAATTATTTATCACCACTATGCTAACAGACCAGAAGCATATAGACAACTAATAAAGCAAAGGAAACAAAGAGCAAGTGCACATCCAAACTTATCAAACCTGATATACGACATATGCTAGTCAACATCATAAAAAACTGACCTCCAGCGAGGTCCAAAGTCTATTTTTGCTACCAAAAGAAGTATTTCAAAAATGCCAAAGAAAATATTTTACACAAAGATATTAATTTTAAAATGAATATTTTAATGAACAAAAAAAGCGCAAAAGAGCAAAAATATTCACATAACTCAAGGTAAAGCAAGGTGTCTGGGGAACAGATAAATCAATGTTTGCAAACACATGATTAGGGCCAAGAGTGAGTATAAAGCTGATCGGGGAATAAAATGTAATCAAACAACAGGAGCAGATCAAAGCAGCATAAAAAGAGCACAAGATGGCCAGTATTATAAATTGTCTAGATCAGTGTTTCCCAAACTCCAGTCCTCATGGCCCCCAACAAGTCATGTTCTCAGGATTTTCTTAGTATTGCACAGGTGGTAGAAGTATCATCAATCCTCAGGAATTCTCTCACCTGTGCAATACTATGGAAATCCTGAAAACATGACCTATTGGAGGGCTGTGCACTTCCCAGTGCAGAAGAGATTGACATCTGATTGACATTTTGGGTCATAACAAGTTGTCACTTGTATCCTTCAGCGTGGAATGTTGACTTTAAGGAGCGGGTCAGTCACCAGGGTGGCAGAGATGTCTGTTCGCTGTCCATCAGTCAATGTCAGCAATATAGGAAACAGGACTCTGGACGGAGAGGATATTTTGTGTGAGGGAATTAAGCAAAGCTATCCATGAACTGCATGCTGATAAAACATAAAACTGTCATGCTGGGAATAAGGCTACAATATATGGCACGCTAATGAGACATATACAATGTTGTGTGTTGCTAAAATTAATAATAGAAATTATAAAAAAAAAATCCAGTTCTATTAATGTAAAGGCAGTAAAACTGTCCCTGTATAGTACAAGATTTCAGAACATAACAACAGAAGGACTGGTGGGACTTTCATCAAATATTTTTGAAAACTTTGCAAATCTTTTGCATTAAATCCTACAAAAAAGGGATAAAGAGTAAAATATTAAATTGTCTTAAATATATATAAAATCAATAATTCATTATATGTAAGGGGCGTGGACGTTTTCTGGGGATGATTTTGGTAATTATGTGTCCACTATTTTTCATGCTATTTATTATGTCATTGGTTACATTCTCACTTATTTATTCCATGCACTTGCAGTTTAATTGTATATTTATTGTGTGATATTACTTATTACCTTTCTGCATGAGAACTATGCACTGTATTATCTTTCATTATAATTACCATATTATCCACCATTATCACACCTTTTATGTCCACTTTTGTGCATGATTTTCCATGGTATATTGTATTTTATTGTTTCTGAAGTCTTACACATAATGAATTCATAATTTTACACATATTGTGAGGCAGTGACTGGTGTCACAGGTAGGTGTCGCTGTGGGTTCTCACCAGGAAGTACACGGAGACGTATTGAGGCCATGGGGGTGCATTGCAGTCACAAGCATAGCTGTGATTGCAAATGTGAGGCAGTGACCGATGTCACACGTAGGGGTCGCTGTGTGTTCTCCCCAGGATGTGCACGGAGGCGTATGGTGGCCATGAGAGTCCATTGCAATCACAGGTGTAGCTGTATACAGACTAAAAATAAGTGTTAGTCTTGGGCATGTTGGTGTCCAGGGCAGAGTTGGGAAAACCTGCTCTGGGGTTTTTGTATTTTGAAACAGACTGCAGGATGGTAGTCGTGCAGTCCCTTTCATTCCAGGCACAGGTTTTCCATGTGGCGGAAAGCCACAGATTCCAGTTACAATCCCTGCAGTAAAGAGTTTGCGCGTCAGTTTGAGCGTCAGTCTGGCGTGTGCTAGAGGGCAGAGCAGTCGGTTCTGCAGTGCTTCATCTGTGTGAGGCAATACAGACTAGCAGAGCCAAGCAGCCAAGGCAGCTCAGGGGCCTGGCACCCACAGCATACATAGTGGTGCAGTCGCCCACTGCAATTGGTCTCAGAGGTGGACTGTCTTGTGCCTGGCGGTGAAACGGAGGTAGACTGTCCTGTGCCTGTAGGAGGTGGACTAGCGTGTTTTTCAGCTGCAAACTGGAGGATATGGTTCCTGGCTGCGATCTAGAGGATACTGGGTGGGTACTATGTAGTGCTGTGAATTGGACATTAATGGTGTATACTTGTGTGAATTGGAGATTAATGCTGTGAAGTAAACGCATTAAAGAGACTTTGATTTGGAATTCTGTTGTTTCACTGCCTTATAACTGCATAAGTGTGCTACTGCTGCACTACAATATTTAATAAAATGTAATATTTTACACTAAGTATGGTGCCCCTTTGTTGTAGGATCTTTATCATTGGCACAAACTAAATAGTTTTCTGTGGATCAGTGTTCTGATATAAATCTTATGCGCTACAGAGCATTGGGTTATTGTTTACACGTCAGAGATGATCAGACTCAAGTTTTGACAATGGTAAATTAAAATAAGAGATACTTATATACAAGAAGTAATTAATAATAGTGTTGCAATCACATGACCACATCAAATTATAGTAGTAAGCCATCCAAACAAATTTATTTTACTACAGTAGTAATCATGACACATACATCAAAATAACATAATTATATTAGATGATAGTATGTTTATAACATTGTACCCAGTGATAGAAGAGTGGTAAGAAATGACTGTATTCCTTCCAGGTAATATAATAATCCTGGAACATTTTCTCTTTGTTCTCTACATTGTACTGTTCCTCTGTTACACCTCCTAAGATTTATGATAAATTGACAACTGTGTGTTAGCAGTTGGGGGCTCTGTCCCTAAACGGGCTGACCAGGGCCGCCATCAGGTCATTACTACCCTTACTGGCGTATGGGGCACTATGAGCAGAGGGAACCCGCAGCGGGCCCCCTCTCTTCTGCTCACCGGGCCCCAGCGGCAGGATCCTGCCTCTTCAGTAACTGATCGCGCGTCCTCCAACACACAATCAGTTAAAATCTGTTGCCATGAAGGAGACTCCTCCCGCATGGCAACAGTTAACAGCCGCCAGCCAATTAGAGGCCGGCAGCTGATGTCAGCGTGCACGTCGCCAACATAAGACGCCACTGTCATATGCCAGAATGACGCTGTGCGCCTCAGATGTATGGAGCAGAGGACACCGCTGGAGCTCAGCCAGGTAAGGAAAAACTTTTTTGTAAAGCATGTAAAGTATGGGGCATATTATACCGGTATGAGGGTGCATCATACTTCTATGGGGGGGAGGGAAAGGGGGTGCATTATACTGGTATGGGGCTGCATTATGCTCCTATGGGGGTGCCTTATACTGCTATGGGGTGTATTATACTACTATGGGGGTACATTATACTACTATGGGGGTGCATTATACTACTGTAGGGTGCATTATACACGGCTATGGGGCTGCATTATACCATGGGGTGCATTATACTCCTCTGGGGATGCATTATACTACTATGAGGCTGCATTATACTATAGGGTGCATTATACTCCTATGGGGGTTCATTATACTGCTATGGGGTGCATTATAGTACTATAGAGTGCATTATACTCCTATGGGGGTGCATTATACTTCTATGGGGGTGCATTGTACTATGGGGTGCATTATAGTACTATAGGGTGCATTATACTGCTATGGGGTGCATTATAGTACTATAGAGTGCATTATACTCCTATGGGGATGCATTATACTACTATGGGGGTGCATTACACTATGGTGGTGCATTATACTACTATGGGGGTGCATTATACTGATATGGAGGTGCATTTTAGTACTATAGGGTGCTGTCATGAATCCCCAATGGCTAGGGATAGCGCAGGATAAGCAAAGTAATAATAAATATCGGACGAGCTCTAGGGTGATGGAACCTGGGCTGACCGCTGCCCTACGCCTGACAAACGCAACTAGAGATAGCCAGGGAGCGTGCCTACGTTGGTTCTAGACGCCACGCACCAGCCTAAGAGCTAACTAGTACTGCAGAGAAAACAAAGACCTCACTTGCCTCCAGAGGAATTAACCCCAAAGGTATAGTTGCCCCCCACATGTATTGACGGTGAAATGAGAGGAAGGCACACACATAGAGATGATGTATATAGTTTTAGCAAATAGAGGCCCGCTGAAAACTAGAAAGCAGAATGACACAAAAGGGGACTGAGCGGTCAGCAAAAAACCCTAATCAAAAAAACCATCCTGAGATTACAAGAACCCATGTGCCAACTCATGGCACATGGGAAGAACCTCAGTCCACTAGAGCAACCAGCTAACAAAGAGACATTCTAAGCAAGCTGGACAAAAAAACCAAACAACTGAAAATCAGCACTTAGCTTATCCTGAAAGATCTGGGAGCAGGTAGGCAGGAACCAAACAGAGCACATCTGAACACATTGATAGCCGGCAAGGGAAATGACAGAAAGGCCAGGTCAAATAGGAAACACCCAGCCTCTGATGGACAGATGGAAACCAAAGGCCGCAACCCACCAAAGTCACCCAGTACCAGCAGTAACCACCAGAGGGAGCCCGCAAACAGAATCCACAACAGTACCCCCCCCTTGAGGAGGGGTCACCGAACCCTCACGAGAACCCCCAGGGCGATCAGGGTGAGCTCTATGGAAGGCGCGGACCAAATCAGTCGCATGAACATCGGAGGCGACCACCCAGGAATTGTCCTCCTGACCATAACCCTTCCACTTAACCAAATACTGGAGTTTGCGTCTGGAAACACGAGAATCCAAGATCTTTTCAACAACATACTCCAATTCTCCCTCCACCAGAACCGGAGCAGGAGGCTCGACCGAAGAAACAACAGGCACCTCATACCTCCGCAACAACGACCGATGGAACACATTATGAATAGCGAACGATGCTGGGAGATCCAAACGGAAAGATACAGGGTTAAGAATCTCCGAGATCCTATAAGGACCGATGAACCGAGGCTTGAACTTAGGAGAAGAGACCTTCATAGGGACAAAACGAGAAGACAACCACACCAAGTCCCCAACAAGAAGTCGGGGACCCACGCGGCGACGGCGATTAGCAAACTGCTGAGTCTTCTCCTGAGATAACTTCAAATTGTCCACCACCTGATTCCAAATGTGATGTAGCCTGTCCACCACCACGTCCACTCCAGGACAATCCGAAGACTCCACCTGACCAGAGGAAAAACGAGGATGAAACCCCGAATTACAAAAAAAAGGAGAGACCAACGTGGCCGAACTAGCCCGATTATTAAGAGCAAATTCGGCCAGTGGCAAAAAAGCAACCCAGTCATCCTGATCAGCAGAAACAAAACACCTCAAATAAGTTTCCAAGGTCTGATTAGTTCGCTCCGTCTGGCCATTCGTCTGAGGATGGAATGCAGACGAGAAAGACAAATCAATGCCCATCTTGGCACAAAACGTCCGCCAAAATCTAGACACAAACTGGGATCCCCTGTCAGAAACGATATTCTCCGGAATCCCATGCAAATGAACCACGTTCTGAAAAAACAAAGGAACCAACTCAGAGGAGGAGGGCAACTTAGGCAAGGGCACCAAATGAACCATCTTAGTAAAGCGGTCACACACAACCCAGATAACGGACATTTTCTGTGAAACCGGGAGATCAGAAATAAAATCCATGGAAATGTGCGTCCAAGGCCTCTTCGGGATGGGCAAGGATAACAACAACCCACTAGCCCGTGAACAGCAAGGCTTAGCTCGAGCACACACTTCACAAGACTGCACAAAGGTACGCACATCCCTAGACAAGGAAGGCCACCAAAAAGACCTGGCCACCAAGTCTCTTGTACCAAATATTCCAGGATGACCAGCCAACACAGAAGAATGGACCTCGGAGATGACTCTACTGGTCCAATCATCCGGAACAAACAGTCTTTCTGGTGGACATCGATCCGGTTTATCCACCTGAAACTCCTGCAATGCGCGTCGCAAGTCTGGGGATACAGCGGACAATATTACCCCATCCCTAAGGATACCAGCAGGCCCAGTGTCTCCAGGAGAGTCAGGCACAAAACTCCTGGAAAGAGCATCTGCCTTCACATTCTTTGAACCTGGCAGGTATGAAACCACGAAATTGAAATGAGAAAAAAATAACGACCAACGAGCCTGTCTAGGATTCAAACGCCTGGCAGACTCAAGGTAAATGAGATTCTTGTGATCAGTCAAGACCACCACGCGATGTTTAGCACCCTCAAGCCAATGACGCCACTCCTCAAATGCCCACTTCATGGCCAAAAGCTCCCGATTACCCACATCATAATTGCGCTCGGCGGGCGAGAATTTTCTAGAGAAGAAAGCACATGGCTTCATCACCGAGCCATTAGAACTTCTCTGTGACAAAACCGCCCCCGCTCCAATCTCGGAAGCATCAACCTCCACCTGAAAAGGAAGTGAAACATCTGGTTGACACAACACAGGAGCAGAAGAAAACCGGCGCTTAAGTTCCCGAAAGGCCTCCACGGCCGCAGGAGACCAATCAGCAACATCAGCACCCCTTTTAGTCAAATCAGTCAAAGGTTTAACAATACTGGAAAAATTAGCAATGAACCGACGATAAAAATTAGCAAACCCCAAGAACTTCTGAAGGCTCTTAACAGATGTAGGTTGTGTCCAGTCACAAATAGCCTGAACCTTAACGGGATCCATCTCAATAGTAGAAGGAGAAAAAATGTACCCCAAAAAAGAAATCTTCTGGACTCCGAAGAGACACTTTGAGCCCTTCACAAACAGAGAATTGGCCCGCAAAACCTGAAACACCTTCCTGACCTGTAGAACATGAGACTCCCAGTCATCAGAAAACACCAATATATCATCCAAATACACAATCATAAACTTATCCAGATATTCACGGAAAATATTGTGCATAAAGGACTGAAAGACTGACGGAGCATTGGAGAGTCCAAAAGGCATTACCAAATACTCAAAATGGCCCTCAGGCGTATTAAATGCGGTTTTCCACTCATCACCCTGTTTTATCCGCACCAGATTATACGCACCACGAAGATCTATTTTAGTGAACCACCTAGCCCCCTTAATGCGAGCAAACAAATCAGTAAATAATGGCAATGGATACTGGTATTTGACTGTAATCTTATTCAGAAGGCGATAATCTATACAAGGCCTCAGGGAACCATCTTTTTTTGCCACGAAAAAAAAACCTGCTCCCAGAGGGGACGAAGATGGACGAATATGTCCCTTTTCCAAAGACTCCTTAATATAATTCCGCATAGCAGTATGCTCTGGCAGTGACAGATTAAATAAACGACCCTTAGGGAACTTACTGCCAGGAATCAATTCTAACGCACAGTCACACTCTCTATGAGGAGGGAGCGAATTGAGCTTAGGCTCCTCAAAAACATCTCTATAATCCGACAAAAACGCAGGGATCTCTGAAGGAGTGGATGAAGCGATAGAAATCGGAGGTGCATCATTATGAACCCCCTGACATCCCCAAATTAGCACAGACATTGTTTTCCAGTCCAGGACAGGATTATGAGTTTGTAACCATGGGAGACCAAGCACTAGTACATCATGTAAATTATACAGTACAAGGAAGCGAATCACCTCCTGATGAACGGGAGTCATGCGCATGGTCACTTGTGTCCAATACTGCGGTTTATTCATAGCCAATGGTGTAGAATCAATTCCCTTCAGAGGAATAGGAACTTCCAGAGGCTCTAGACTAAAACCGCAGCGTTTAGCAAATGACCAATCCATAAGACTCAGGGCAGCGCCTGAATCCACATAGGCATCGACGGAAATGGAAGACAGTGAAAAAATCAGAGTCACAGACAAAATGAACTTAGACTGCAGAGTATCAATGGCAAAAGATTTATCAACCCTTTTTGTGCGTTTAGAGCATGCTGATATAACATGAGCTGAATCACCACAATAAAAACACAAACCATTTTTCCGCCTATAATTTTGCCGTTCACTTCTGGACTGAATTCTATCACATTGCATAGTCTCAGGTGCCTGTTCAGAAGACACCGCCAACTGGTGCACGGGTTTGCGCTCCCGTAAACGCCGATCAATCTGAATGGCCATAGCCATAGACTCATTCAGACCTGTAGGCGCAGGGAACCCCACCATAATATCCTTAATGGCCTCAGAAAGACCATTTCTGAAGTTTGCAGCCAGGGCGCACTCATTCCACTGAGTAAGCACCGACCATTTCCGAAATTTCTGACAATATATTTCCGCTTCATCATGCCCCTGAGAGAGGGCTAATAAAGCCTTTTCAGCCTGAATCTCTAGGTTAGGTTCCTCATAGAGCAATCCCAATGCCAGAAAAAACGCATCCACACTGAGCAATGCAGGATCCCCTGGTGCCAATGCAAATGCCCAATTCTGAGGGTCGCCCCGTAGGAATGATATAACAATCTTGACCTGTTGAGCAGGGTCTCCAGAGGAGCGAGATTTCAAAGAGAGAAACAATTTACAATTGTTCCTGAAATTCAGGAAGGTAGATCTATCTCCAGAAAAAAACTCTGGAATAGGAATTCTAGGTTCAGACATGGGAGTGTGAACAACGAAATCCTGTATGTTTTGAACCTTTGCCGCGAGATTACTCAGGCTGGAAGCCAAACTCTGGACATCCATGATAAACAGCTAAGATCAGAGCCATTCAAGGGTTAAGAGGAGGTAAGAAGCAGCTAGACAGCAATTAAGGGCTAGGCAGCAAAACTCTGAAGGGAAAAAAAAAAAAAATTTCCTTGAACACTTCTTTTTCTCCTGCTTCAGCCCAAACAATTAACACTTTGTGGGCCGGCTATACTGTCATGAATCCCCAATGGCTAGGGATAGCACAGGATAAGCAAAGTAATAATAAATATCGGACGAGCTCTAGGGTGATGGAACCTGGGCTGACCGCTGCCCTACGCCTGACAAACGCAACTAGAGATAGCCAGGGAGCGTGCCTACGTTGGTTCTAGACGCCACGCACCAGCCTAAGAGCTAACTAGTACTGCAGAGAAAACAAAGACCTCACTTGCCTCCAGAGGAATTAACCCCAAAGGTATAGTTGCCCCCCACATGTATTGACGGTGAAATGAGAGGAAGGCACACACATAGAGATGATGTATATAGTTTTAGCAAATAGAGGCCCGCTGAAAACTAGAAAGCAGAATGACACAAAAGGGGACTGAGCGGTCAGCAAAAAACCCTAATCAAAAAAACCATCCTGAGATTACAAGAACCCATGTGCCAACTCATGGCACATGGGAAGAACCTCAGTCCACTAGAGCAACCAGCTAACAAAGAGACATTCTAAGCAAGCTGGACAAAAAAACCAAACAACTGAAAATCAGCACTTAGCTTATCCTGAAAGATCTGGGAGCAGGTAGGCAGGAACCAAACAGAGCACATCTGAACACATTGATAGCCGGCAAGGGAAATGACAGAAAGGCCAGGTAAAATAGGAAACACCCAGCCTCTGATGGACAGATGGAAACCAAAGGCCGCAACCCACCAAAGTCACCCAGTACCAGCAGTAACCACCAGAGGGAGCCCGCAAACAGAATCCACAACAGGGTGCATTACACTGCTATTGGGCTGCAGTATACTCCTATGGGGGTGCATTATACTGCTATGCGGTGCATTATAGTACTATAGGGTGCATTATATTGCTATGGGGCTGCATTATAATATGGAGTGCATTACACTGCTATGGAGGTGCATTTTAGTACCTATTTTAGCATCCTGGGGGACACATAGCGACCCTCGCATATGACTCCGGTCACTGCCTCACAGGGTGCATTATACTGCTATGGGGTGCATTATAGTACTATAGGGTGCATTATACTCCTATGGGGGTGCATTATAATCCTATGGTGGTGAACTATACTATGGGGTGCATTATACTGCTATAGAGGTGCATTTTACTACTATAGGGTACATTACACTGCTATGGGGGTGCTTTATACTGCTTTGGGGTGCATTATAGTACTATAGGGTGCATTATACTGCTATGGGGTGCATTATAGTACTAAAGGGTGCATTAGACTGCTATGGAGGTGCATTATACTACTATGGAGGTGCATTATTCTGGCCCTGTGTTACCTCACACAGGGAGTGCTCTGCAGACCTACTGCTCTGTCTGCCAGCAAGCTTAAAACTGACACACCCCAAACTCTTCCTGCAGGGTTTTCTTTCCCTTCCCTCCACTCTGTGGCCATGGGACACTTATAAGATCTGGGTTGGGGGTATCGGACGGGCCCCACTACCTTCCTGCCGTTTCAAAAATAAAAGCCCATACCGGGTTTTCCTGAATAATTCCTTGGTCAAATAACTTGACCAAGTTCACACTACTTTTATTCTGCCTTGTGACTCACAGGCAACCTGCTGTGACCACAAGGCACTCCAGCGGATCTAATATGCTTCTCAGCGCATCCTGGGGACACATAGTAACCCTCGCATATGACTCATATACTCATATGATATATGCATTATACTGCTATGGGGGTGCATTATACAATGGGGTGCATAATACTACTATGGAGCTCAGGGCCGGACTGGGACTAAAATTCAGCCCTGGCATTTGAAGTTATACAGGCCCACTTGTCACATGGTGACTGTATAATACCTTTGTATGCTTGTAGGTTTCAAGAAGTGAGGACAGTGTAACACGACTATATAACATATAATCACATCTTCACTTTGACTCTTTCCGATTGCCCTGGTGCGGTGGCAATCAAGGTAATGGTAGTTGATGTCGATGTCAGCTGTGAATTGTCCAAATATACAGATGTCATCAAGCCCTGGTTTTAGAAATGGAGAGGAATCTATCAGACACCCCCATTACTAACCCAGTAATAAAAAAAACCCACTAAAAAAATACTATAGTTAAATAAACACTCCTTAAGATACTCTCTTGTTCACCACTTTATTCAAAAAGGAAAATAATCCCACGCAGATCCTCCATAGTTCACCAAATCTGACATAGTCCAGGGATTGAGACAACCTCATTCTGAACCTCCATAACCTTTGCCTACAGCTACTTTCAGTTCCGTTGCACAACACGAGACCCGGTGACTCTGAAAAGCGGTGACATCAGTAACTCAGTAACGTCACTCTTCAGATATTCTGGGTCTTGCGCTGCGCTCGGTTACTACCATCTCTGCTCTTCACTGTCGCTGGGTCTCGCCAGGTCTGGGTAAGTAGTGGGGATGTCTGATAGACACCTCTCCATTACTTACATCAGAGATTGATGGCAGCTGACATTACACATCAACCCCCCAAACCATTACACATACCAGAATTAAATGCTCTAGCGGCTGGAAAAAGCAGCACAGTTAGAGCTATTCCCAGGCGCCGAGTGCTAATTACAACTGTCATCATCCTTACCTGGTCTCCCTGTGATCAGCGACCCCAGGCAACGCTGATGACAGTTGTAGTCAGCACCCAGCATCTGGGAATAGCATGCATTAAATAAAAAATTACATTTTAAAAAAACGGCGTGGGGTCCCCCCTATATTTTAAAACAGACAGCTGTGGGCTTCTATTATCAGGCTGGGACGGTCCATGGTTATTGGCCTGTGCTGAGCCAAAAAAGAGAAGCCCACAGCCTCCGCAGAAATGGCGCATCACATTAGATTCGCCTATTCTGGTGCCTTACCCAGCTCATCCTGATGCTCTGCTGTGGTGGCAATCGGGTTAATATATGGTGTTGATGACAGCTTTGATTTGTTAAAAATCACATATGCCATCAAGCCCTGAAGCTAGTAATGGAGAGGTGTTAGTCAGACCCCCCCCCATTACTAACCCAGTAAGTTAAAATCATTAAGGCACACACAGAAAAGTCCTTTATTTAACCCACATCAAAGCCTGGGCATGTCAGCTGTTTTGAACAGCTGACATGTGCCCGCAATAGGCGGAGGCAGAATTGCAATCCGCCGGCGCCTATTAAAGGGAACCTGTCACCTCGTTTTTTCGGTATGAGATAAAAATACTGTTAAATAGGGCCTGAGCTGTGCATTACAATAGTGTAGTTTGTGGACCCCGATTCCCCACCTATGCTGCCGAAATACGTTACCAAAGTAGGTGTGAAATAGCAGCGATGTCCGTTATTCCATTGGTGATCGGTGGGCGCGGCCATCTTGCTTTGGCCGCGCGTGCGCAGAAGCGGCGCTCTGCTGGCCGCGGCTTCAGGAAAATGGCCGCGGGCATCCGCGCGTGCGCAGATGGCTATCGCGGCGGCCATTTTCGTGAAGCCGAGATGCGAACTCTGCTTCACGAAAATTGCCGCCGCGCTAGCCTTCTGCGCACGCGCGGATGCCCGCGGCCATTTTCCTGAAGCCTTCTGCGCACGCGCGGCCAAAGCAAGATGGCCGCACCCACCGACCACCAATGGAATAACGGACATCGCTGCTATTTTCACACCCCTGTGCAGGATTCGGGACCTTGGACATGCGCACACCACTACGCCACCAACGGAAAACTACGCAAGATCTGGGGGAAGACACCATGCCCATCCGACCTGACCAGCCTGATTGACAGGCGAAAACGACTACTTTGGTAACGTATTTCGGCAGCATAGGTGGGGAATCGGGGTCCACAAACTACACTATTGTAATGCACAGCTCAGGCCCTATTTAACAGTATTTTTATCTCATACCGAAAAAACGGGGTGACAGGTTCCCTTTAACTAGTTAAATGCTGCTGTCAAACTCTGAGAGCGGCATTTGACAAGTGCTTCCGGTCATCCGGCCGGAAATGCGCACACTGGTGACCCTCACATGATCAGGGGTCGTCGGCACGTCGGCACAACAACCAGAGGTGTCCTTGAGACATCTATGGATGTTGATGCCTTATTGCTGTGAGCACCACCCTGTGGTCAGTGCTCTTAGCAATGCAGTAAATCTGCTACATAGGAGCGATCTGAGCATCACCTCTATGTAGCAGAGGCGATCGAGTTGTGGCAGCTTCTAGCTTCCCATTTAGAGTATTGAAGCATGTCAAAAGTAACAAAAACTGTTTTTAAAAATATGAAAAAAATAAAAAAATGTAAAAGTTTAAATCTCCCCCCTTTTGCCCTATTCAAAATACATGTAGCACAATAAAACAAAATGGTATCGCTGCGTTCAAAATCGCCCAATCTATCAATAAAAAAAAGGATTAACCTGATGCAATAACGGGTGATCAAAATAACGTATCTGCTACAAAATTATATAATTTAAAACGTCAGCTCAGCACGCAAAAAATAAGCCCTCACCCAACTTGAAATCACGAAAAATGGAGACGCTACGGGTATCGGAAAATTGCACAATTTTTTTTTTTTTTTTAGACTGTTTTGAATTTGTTTTCACCACTTACATAAAAAAGAATCTAGACGTGTTTGGTGTCTATGAACTCATAATGACCTGAAGAATCATAATGGCAGGTCAGTTTTAGTGTTTAGGAAATCCAGCAAAAAAGCCAAACAAAAAATAAGTATGGGATTGCACTTTTTTGCAATTTCACCGCATTTGGAATTTTTTTCCCATTTTCTAGTACACGACATGTTAAAACCAATGATATCGTTCAAAAGTACAACTCGTCCCGCAAAAAATAAGCCCTCACATGGCCATATTGATGGAAAAATATAAAAGTAATGCATCTGGGAATGAAGGGAGCAATAAGGCATATTTTAGGCCACACCCATTTCACAACTAGTCACACCCATATCCATGCCCCAACCACACCCATTTAGCACTGCTGATCACACTGTTTCATAAACAATAATTATAAACAAAAAAATATGGCCAGACAGTACTCCATACTGTATAATGGCCACACAGTGCTCCATACTGTATAATGGCCACACAGTGCACCATACTGTAAAATGGCCACACAGTGCTCCATACTGTGTCATGAATCCCCAATGGCTAGGGATAGCACAGGATAAGCAAAGCTAATAAATATCGGACGAGCTCTAGGGTGATGGAACCTGGGCTGACCACTGCCCTACGCCTGACAAACGCAACTAGAGATAGCCAGGGAGCGTGCCTACATTGGTTCTAGACGCCACGCACCAGCCTAAGAGCTAACTAGTACTGCAGAGAAAACAAAGACCTCACTTGCCTCCAGAGGAATTAACCCCAAAGATATAGTTGCCCCCCACATGTATTGACGGTGAAATGAGAGGAAGGCACACACATAGAGATGATGTATATAGCTTTAGCAAATAGAGGCCCGCTGAAAACTAGAAAGCAGAATGACACAAAAGGGGACTGAGCGGTCAGCAAAAAACCCTAATCAAAAAAACCATCCTGAGATTACAAGAACCCATGTGCCAACTCATGGCACATGGGGAGAACCTCAGTCCACTAGAGCAACCAGCTAACAAAGAGACATTCTAAGCAAGCTGGACAAAAAACCAAACAACTGAAAATCAGCACTTAGCTTATCCTGAAAGATCTGGGAGCAGGTAGGCAGGAACCAAACAGAGCACATCTGAACACATTGATAGCCGGCAAGGGAAATGACAGAAAGGCCAGGTAAAATAGGAAACACCCAGCCTCTGATGGACAGATGGAAACCAAAGGCCGCAACCCACCAAAGTCACCCAGTACCAGCAGTAACCACCAGAGGGAGCCCGCAAACAGAATCCACAACAGTACCCCCCCCCTTGAGGAGGGGTCACCGAACCCTCACGAGAACCCCCAGGGCGATCAGGGTGAGCTCTATGGAAGGCGCGGACCAAATCAGTCGCATGAACATCGGAGGCGACCACCCAGGAATTGTCCTCCTGACCATAAACCTTCCACTTAACCAAATACTGGAGTTTGCGTCTGGAAACACGAGAATCCAAGATCTTTTCAACAACATACTCCAATTCTCCCTCCACCAGCACCGGAGCAGGAGGCTCGACCGAAGGAACAACAGGCACCTCATACCTCCGCAACAACGACCGATGGAACACATTATGAATAGCGAACGATGCTGGGAGATCCAAACGGAAGGATACAGGGTTAAGAATCTCCGAGATCCTATAAGGACCGATGAACCGAGGCTTGAACTTAGGAGAAGAGACCTTCATAGGGACAAAACGAGAAGACAACGACAACCACACCAAGTCCCCAACAAGAAGTCGGGGACCCACGCGGCGACGGCGATTAGCAAACTGCTGAGTCTTCTCCTGAGATAACATCAAATTGTCCACCACCTGATTCCAAATGTGATGTAGCCTGTCCACCACCACGTCCACTCCAGGACAATCCGAAGACTCCACCTGACCAGAGGAAAAACGAGGATGAAACCCCGAATTACAAAAAAAAGGAGAGACCAACGTGGCCGAACTAGCCCGATTATTAAGAGCAAATTCGGCCAGTGGCAAAAAAGCAACCCAGTCATCCTGATCAGCAGAAACAAAACACCTCAAATAAGTTTCCAAGGTCTGATTAGTTCGCTCCATCTGGCCATTCGTCTGAGGATGGAATGCAGACGAGAAAGACAAATCAATGCCCATCTTGGCACAAAACGTCCACCAAAATCTAGACACAAACTGGGATCCCCTGTCAGAAACGATATTCTCCGGAATCCCATGCAAACGAACCACGTTCTGAAAAAACAAAGGAACCAACTCAGAGGAGGAGGGCAACTTAGGCAAGGGCACCAAATGAACCATCTTAGAAAAGCGGTCACACACAACCCAGATAACGGACATTTTCTGTGAAACCGGGAGATCAGAAATAAAATCCATGGAAATGTGCGTCCAAGGCCTCTTCGGGATGGGCAAGGATAACAACAACCCACTAGCCCGTGAACAGCAAGGCTTAGCTCGAGCACACACCTCACAAGACTGCACAAAAGTACGCACATCCCTAGACAAGGAAGGCCACCAAAAAGACCTGGCCACCAAGTCTCTTGTACCAAATATTCCAGGATGACCAGCCAACACAGAAGAATGGACCTCGGAGATGACTCTACTGGTCCAATCATCCGGAACAAACAGTCTTTCTGGTGGACATCGATCCGGTTTATCCACCTGAAACTCCTGCAATGCGCGTCGCAAGTCTGGGGATACGGCGGACAATATTACCCCATCCCTAAGGATACCAGCAGGCCCAGTGTCTCCAGGAGAGTCAGGCACAAAACTCCTGGAAAGAGCATCTGCCTTCACATTCTTTGAACCTGGCAGGTATGAAACCACGAAATTGAAACGAGAAAAAAATAACGACCAACGAGCCTGTCTAGGATTCAAACGCCTGGCAGACTCAAGGTAAATGAGATTCTTGTGATCAGTCAAGACCACCACGCGATGTTTAGCACCCTCAAGCCAATGATGCCACTCCTCAAATGCCCACTTCATGGCCAAAAGCTCCCGATTACCCACATCATAATTGCGCTCGGCGGGCGAGAATTTTCTAGAGAAGAAAGCACATGGCTTCATCACCGAGCCATTAGAACTTCTCTGTGACAAAACCGCCCCCGCTCCAATCTCGGAAGCATCAACCTCCACCTGAAAAGGAAGTGAAACATCTGGTTGACACAACACAGGAGCAGAAGAAAACCGGCGCTTAAGTTCCCGAAAGGCCTCCACGGCCGCAGGAGACCAATCAGCAACATCAGCACCCTTTTTAGTCAAATCAGTCGAAGGTTTAACAATACTGGAAAAATTAGCAATGAACCGACGATAAAAATTAGCAAACCCCAAGAACTTCTGAAGGCTCTTAACAGATGTAGGTTGTGTCCAGTCACAAATAGCCTGAACCTTAACGGGATCCATCTCAATAGTAGAAGGAGAAAAAATGTACCCCAAAAAAGAAATCTTCTGGACTCCGAAGAGACACTTTGAGCCCTTCACAAACAGAGAATTGGCCCGCAAAACCTGAAACACCTTCCTGACCTGTAGAACATGAGACTCCCAGTCATCAGAAAACACCAAAATATCATCCAAATACACAATCATAAACTTATCCAGATATTCACGGAAAATATTGTGCATAAAGGACTGAAAGACTGACGGAGCATTGGAGAGTCCAAAAGGCATTACCAAATACTCAAAATGGCCCTCAGGCGTATTAAATGCGGTTTTCCACTCATCACCCTGTTTTATCCGCACCAGATTATACGCACCACGAAGATCTATTTTAGTGAACCACCTAGCCCCCTTAATGCGAGCAAACAAATCAGTAAATAATGGCAATGGATACTGGTATTTGACTGTAATCTTATTCAGAAGGCGATAATCTATACAAGGCCTCAGGGAACCATCTTTTTTTGCCACGAAAAAAAAACCTGCTCCCAGAGGGGACGAAGATGGACGAATATGTCCCTTTTCCAAGGACTCCTTAATATAATTCCGCATAGCAGTATGCTCTGGCAGTGACAGATTAAATAAACGACCCTTAGGGAACTTACTGCCAGGAATCAATTCTAACGCACAGTCACACTCTCTATGGGGAGGGAGCGAATTGAGCTTAGGCTCCTCAAAAACATCCCTATAATCCGACAAAAACGCAGGGATCTCCGAAGGAGTAGATGAAGCGATAGAAATCGGAGGTGCATCATCATGAACCCCCTGACATCCCCAGCTTAGCACAGACATTGTTTTCCAGTCCAGGACAGGATTATGAGTTTATAACCATGGCAGACCAAGCACTAGTACATCATGTAAATTATACAGTACAAGGAAGCGAATCACCTCCTGATGAACGGGAGTCATGCGCATGGTCACTTGTGTCCAATACTGCGGTTTATTCATAGCCAATGGTGTAGAATCAATTCCTTTCAGAGGAATAGGAACTTCCAGAGGCTCTAGACTAAAACCGCAGCGTTTAGCAAATGACCAATCCATAAGACTCAGGGCAGAGCCTGAATCCACATAGGCATCGACGGAAATGGAAGACAGTGAAAAAATCAGAGTCACAGACAAAATGAACTTAGACTGCAGAGTATCAATGGCAAAAGATTTATCAACCCTTTTTGTGCGTTCAGAGCATGCTGATATAACATGAGCCGAATCACCACAATAAAAGCACAAACCATTTTTCCGCCTATAATTTTGCCGTTCACTTCTGGACTGAATTCTATCACATTGCATAGTCTCAGGTGCCTGTTCAGAAGACACCGCCAACTGGTGCACGGGTTTGCGCTCCCGTAAACGCCGATCAATCTGAATGGCCATAGCCATAGACTCATTCAGACCTGTAGGCGCAGGGAACCCCACCATAATATCCTTAATGGCCTCAGAAAGACCATTTCTGAAGTTTGCAGCCAGGGCGCACTCATTCCACTGAGTAAGCACCGACCATTTCCGAAATTTCTGACAATATATTTCCGCTTCATCATGCCCCTGAGAGAGGGCTAATAAAGCCTTTTCAGCCTGAATCTCTAGGTTAGGTTCCTCATAGAGCAATCCCAATGCCAGAAAAAACGCATCCACACTGAGCAATGCAGGATCCCCTGGTGCCAATGCAAATGCCCAATTCTGAGGGTCGCCCCGTAGGAACGATATAACAATCTTGACCTGTTGAGCAGGGTCTCCAGAGGAGCGAGATTTCAAAGAGAGAAACAATTTACAATTGTTCCTGAAATTCAGGAAGGTAGATCTATCTCCAGAAAAAAACTCTGGAATAGGAATTCTAGGTTCAGACATGGGAGTGTGAACAACGAAATCCTGTATGTTTTGAACCTTTGCCGCGAGATTACTCAGGCTGGAAGCCAAACTCTGGACATCCATGATAAACAGCTAAGATCAGAGCCATTCAAGGGTTAAGAGGAGGTAAGAAGCAGCTAGACAGCAATTAAGGGCTAGGCAGCAAAACTCTGAAGGAAAAAAAAAAAATTTCCCTTGAACACTTCTTTTTCTCCTGCTTCAGCCCAAACAATTAACACTTTGTGGGCCGGCTATACTGTCATGAATCCCCAATGGCTAGGGATAGCACAGGATAAGCAAAGCTAATAAATATCGGACGAGCTCTAGGGTGATGGAACCTGGGCTGACCGCTGCCCTACGCCTGACAAACGCAACTAGAGATAGCCAGGGAGCGTGCCTACGTTGGTTCTAGACGCCACGCACCAGCCTAAGAGCTAACTAGTACTGCAGAGAAAACAAAGACCTCACTTGCCTCCAGAGGAATTAACCCCAAAGATATAGTTGCCCCCCACATGTATTGACGGTGAAATGAGAGGAAGGCACACACATAGAGATGATGTATATAGCTTTAGCAAATAGAGGCCCGCTGAAAACTAGAAAGCAGAATGACACAAAAGGGGACTGAGCGGTCAGCAAAAAACCCTAATCAAAAAAACCATCCTGAGATTACAAGAACCCATGTGCCAACTCATGGCACATGGGGAGAACCTCAGTCCACTAGAGCAACCAGCTAACAAAGAGACATTCTAAGCAAGCTGAACAAAAAACCAAACAACTGAAAATCAGCACTTAGCTTATCCTGAAAGATCTGGGAGCAGGTAGGCAGGAACCAAACAGAGCACATCTGAACACATTGATAGCCGGCAAGGGAAATGACAGAAAGGCCAGGTAAAATAGGAAACACCCAGCCTCTGATGGACAGATGGAAACCAAAGGCCGCAACCCACCAAAGTCACCCAGTACCAGCAGTAACCACCAGAGGGAGCCCGCAAACAGAATCCTCAACAATACTGTATAATGGCCACACATGATGCTCCATACTGTATAATGACCACACATGATGCTGCGTACAGTATACTGGCCCCACGTGATGCTCCGTTACAGTATAATGGGCCCACATGATGCTGCATACTGTGTAATGGCCTCACATGATGCTCCGTACAGTATAATGGCCCCACACGATGCTGGGTACAGTATAATGGCACCACATGATGCTGGGTACAGTACAATGGCCCCACATGATGCTGGGTACAGTATAATGGCCCCTCATGATGCTGGGTACAGTATAATGGCCCCACAAGAAGCTGGGTACAGTATCATGGCCCCACATGGTCACCCCACCCCCATCATTGCCCTCACACCCCCATCATTGCCTTCTCCATCACTACACACACACACACACCTTTCAACGCGCTCCCTGGCAGCAGCTGGCAGCTTCCACTCCCGCTGATCCCAGATGCTGTCATCCAGCCGCTGACTGCTCACGTCGCTGCAGCTTCGGTACGCCACTAATAAAGACCTCTCTGTGTCTCCTGTGCCAGTCAGTATCAGAGCGAGGAGCAATATCTAGTCCGATCTGACAAAGCTAGCGTCCGCTCTGTACACCTCATACACACATGGCTCCTCTTCATATACACACACGACTCCGCTCCATACACCTTGCACACATGGTTCCGCTCCATACACCTTGAACACACGCGGCTGCGCTCCTTACACCTCGTACACATGCGGCTCCGCTCCGTACACCTCGCACACACACACGACTCCACCGCATTCACCTTGCACACGTGGCTCCACTCTGTACACCTCGTACACACGTGGCTCCACTCCATACACCTCGTACACACATGGCTCCACTCAGTACACCTCGTACACACGCGGCTCCGCTCCATAAACCTCATACATACACGGCTCTGCTACATCCACACTGTAAACACCTCCTGACCCCACACATAAACTTACCCTCATCCAGCGCCATGACAACCAGCAGAGTCCTGCATGCATACACAGAGGCCCCAATCATGTGACCCCTGACTCCTACCCTCCTGTGACCTCATCACAGGTCCTGTGTGCACAGAGCAGCCATATATGTGGTGTGCTGCTCTGCGGGTGGAGGGATGAGGCTGAGCCTGACATTGCAATGCGGGAAAACTATGGTCCTGCCCGTGACTGCGGGGGAGACTGTCAAAACCTGGATTGCCCCGCTGGATCCGGGACGGTTGGGAGGTATGCTTATGTTAATTTTGATGCTTGCCTGAAATCAACTTACAACAAATGAACTCTGGTTCTTTCTGCGGCATGAGTTCAAGTTTTCTTGCCCTGCTGCCACGCTGGACAGGAGGAAGTGAGCAGTCTTCCCTCCAGATCAAGAGCTGCAGTGATGCAATTGAAGAGGCAGGGCCAGGGGAGCTGTGTGCTGTACTTCTCCAGCCCTGCCTCCTCAACTACGTCACTGCAGCTCGTGATCTGGATGGAAGACTGCCCATTTCCTCTTGTCCAGCGTGGCGGTGAATATAGAATACAGCATGATTGTGGCGCTGACAGTGGAGGTGCCAGCATGAATGGATCGAGCGGCCCACTGCAGGCACCGGCCCTTCTGGCATTTGCCAGAAGTGCCCGATGCTCAGTCCGGCCCTGATGGGGCTGAACTATACTATGGGGTGCATTATACTGCTATGGAGGTGCATTTTAGTACTATAGGGTTCATTACACTACTAGGGGGGTGCATTATACTACTATGGTGGTGCATTATAGTACTATAGGTTGCATTATACTGCTATAGGGGTACATTATACTGCTATGGGGTGCATTATAGTACTAATGGGTGCATTATACTGCTATGGAGGTGCATTATACTGCTATGGGGGTGCATTAGACTGCTATGGAGGTGCATTATACTGCTATGGAGGTGTATTATAGTACTATAGGGTGCATTATACTGCTATGGGGATGCATTATACTGCTATGGAGGTGCATTATACCACTATGGAGGTGCATTATACTACTATAGAGTGCATTATACTCCTAAGGGCCTATGAGGGTGCATTATACTACTGTGAGGGTGCATTATACTATGGGTGTGCATTATACTACTGTGAGGGTGCATTATTGTACTATAGGGTGCACTATACTGCTATGGGTCTTAATTATACTATGGGGTGCATTATACTCCTATGGGGGGTGCATTACACTACTATGGGGTTGCATTATACTATGGGGTACATTATAGTACTATAAGGTGCATTATACTGCTATGGGGTGCATTATAGTACCATAGGGTGCATTATACTCCTATGGGGATGCATTATACTGCTATGGGGGTGAATTATACTATGGGGGTGTATTATAGTACTATAGGGTGCATTATACTGCTATGGGGGTGTATTATACTGCAATGGTGGTATATTATACTGCTAAGGGGGTGCATTATACTGCTGTGGGGGTACATTATACTATGGGGTGCATAATACTTATATGAGGCTGCATTATACTATGGGGTGCATTATACTCCTATGGGGGTGTATTATACTACTATGGGGCTGCATTATACTACTATGGGGTGCATTTTAGTATTATAGGGTGCAGGGGCGGACACTAAAAGCTTGGGGCCCCTGTGCAAGAAAAGTGTCTGGGCCCCCCTCCTTTTTATGGCGACAAAGCTACATATATATACAGTATATCTGCCTGTTTTTCCTAACGTTAAACTATAAAGTGCTGTCTTCAGCAAGTAAATAGTCAAATCTCTCCTGTTATGGGTGTGCAAGGTTATTCCTGTATCTCAACCATGTACTTAATGTTAGCGGTGTTTTACTGTTTCATAAGTAAATGTTTGTGCCGTCCACAGTTAACTCCCAGCCTTATGTATAAATTAATTGTTACAACCAGGCAGGGACTGACTGTAAAACATGAGCACTGCCCTTGTGTGAGCAATCCAAACTGGTATCTTTGGAAGCCCAGTATTTGTCAGATAATCACATAAGACTCGACAAGCATTAGGGATTCTTCCTGTGCTATGACATATAGTATATTACATCTTAATGGACACTTTATGCATTTTTGGTGCTTAAACAGAGTGAATAAGGTGAAAAAATATAAAACTTAAATGCCCTGAGTCATCATTCATTTTTAGCCTTTTTTTTCAGGAAATGTTGGGACCAAATTCATTATGGATTTTGCACCCTTTTTACACTATTTTTTTTATCCCTCGTCATTTTTGGGTTTGCTAATTCATCATTTGCAACTTTTAAAAATATCGCAGAATTTTTGCAATGTGGTAGTCCAGAACCCTAGTGTAGATGAATACAGTAATCAATAAGCACATAATAATATAGATGGCCGAGAGCATATTCAATACAAAAGGAAAGGCTCTCCCATAAGTAACTAATATAATTATACAGGAGTGTCACTCCTAATCCAAAATGCAAACTACTAGCGAAAAGGGGAGCATAGACACCAGGAATTGTAAAATTTATATAAATATTTTATTGATTCCAAATATCAAAAAAAAGGGAACAACGTACACATTATTACATACATGACACAACACATAAAAAATTCCAACATGTTAGGAGGAGGAAAAACCAGCCAGTACACTGAAGTTAGGACACAGGTCCATAGTATGACCCAGGTGAGTAACGGAAAATATCCCTAAGTTACCAATAGCCCTACACTGAGGAATCATTCCTTTAGAGACCAAGTCCCCATATTTAATTACTCCATGTTCACATATGTCATAAAGGCAATAAGAACTCACCCATAGTAGGTCAGGACTCCGGCGTGGCCTTCCCACAACCCCTGACGCGCGTTTCGTGTAATCCCTTTCTCAAAGGGGAAGTGATACAAGTGTCTCGCTACCACTGCACTTTTTATAGGAAGTCGGCACACCAGTTTATTTGGCGCATGCGCACCTGAGCCCCGCATGTACAAGGGTGCACACTCCAAAGGCGTCATTATGTGGTGCGTATGTAGGTGAACAATCACCTGTGGTACCTGGTATTCATCCGCACCGCACATGTTTTAGACGTCATGAAGATTAAGCAGTGCCGGGTAAATCAGGCGGCGCATGCGCACTACCTGTGCCAACAATCCCGGAAGTGTATGGTGTCTATCCCGGAGCTAATTGAGCTATGGCCAAAGGACGGTCTGCGCCTGCGTATACCCAAAGTCTCACATCATCGCCATAGTAACCCAAGCCGTAGTGCGCACGCGTACAGCGAACCATGATACCATCGGCAATGCTATTACGGTTCGTATGAGATACCCCTGTTTATGTACATCATCTAAGAACCTAAAATAAGAGGTATCCTATATACTGAGAGGTCCGGACCAAACTGGTTAAATTCAGGTAAGGGGGGAGGAGAAGAAAAATAGAAAAGAAGGGGCTAGTAGTGGAAGTGTATTGAATATACATATAATGTAAGTGAAACAGTGACATATATCACAACAGTGATAAACAATCTTCATTTTAAAACGCTATAACATATAGCATAGTGTTTTACTCACATATTATAATATGCAATAGACATATAGTGAAAAGTGTACATAACATAAAAAATGCATATACAGCATTAGAAATGTGAAAATATTATAATTATCCCCCTCTCCTTCCCTTTTATCCCCGTTCAGTCCAAATCCCAGCACGATGTCATCAAATATCAATTCGGTGGGGTTTTTTCCATGGTATCATAGATCTTGATGGCCGAGATCCAACAATAGTGCAGAAAATTACATGTCACATGTGAAGAATTCAAAATATTAATACTAGAATAAAAAATAGAGACACACATAGTTAAAAAATACCATGATTCCAAATTGCGTTAAATATTAACTATATATTGTCTAACTGCACATAAGAAAGCTGTGGGAACAAGGCCCCCTGGTTTACCAAACCATGCCACCATATGCCATCCTCAAATTATGAGGAAATCACAAGAAGGGTGCGAACGTTAATTTTTCGTTTAGACCCTTCGGTGATATGGTATCGAGGATAACAATCCACCTACAGGACCCTAGTGTAGTACAAAATTTGTACAACTAAAGCATACTTGTGACATTTTAAAGTTTAATGAAGGGACCGTACAACATTTTATTCTATCATTACCAACATAATCTACTATGGTGGGTGCCATGTAGATAAGAAGTGAGAAGAAGCACAGTAGTAAAATTAAAAGAAATACTTTATTGAATAACAAAGATAAAAAATATAGCTAAAAAGACAGGGCAGAGTAAAGCCTCTAAACAAATGGGGAGCAGTAGCAGTATTTCTTTTAATTTTACTACTGTGTTTCTTCTCACTTCTTATCTACGTGGCACCTACCATAGTAAATTATGTTGATAATGTATTGTTTGAAGTGCTACTTAACCGCCTCCGAACTAGGACTATGGGAATAATAAAATTTTATTCTAAAAAGGTGCAAAAGAGCAAAAATTACACTAACATGACAAAGTTTGCACAAGAAAATCACACATTCATAGAATTCATAGAATCACTCCAGGTGGTATCTGAAGTAGGTTTGCACAAAAATATTGCAAATTTTTAAAAAGTCACAATTGATGAATTAGCCTTAAATGTCTGGAAAACAAAAACTATGCCCACAATGGCAAACATAAGAAACAGATGAACACACATAAAATAGACTGCAAAAATAGTAAATCAAAAATGTAAATCAAAAACAGAATAAAAAGTCAAAACCCAGACAAAAAGAAGATATAAATTAAAAAATGAATCAGGCCCCAAAAAATCTTTAATTTTATGCTAAATTCATCAAACACCAATTTGATTCATTTGGTGCAAAGTCCATTATTTGAAAACAGAAAGCCAAGATAGAATATACCTCAAAAACTCAAATAATGAATAGGGTACAAAGTGTGCAAATCTGGACAGAGCCCTTGATACGTTAAACACATAATGTATTGATCCATATCGATCATATTTTGCCAAAGTTTGCAATCCGCTTTGATCACTTAAAAAATTTTAAAAAATGGTAGTATGAGCCATGCCTTACTGTTGCCCAAAAAGACTTCCACATTTTTCAGCAATATCTTGAAACATAGTATTTGGGCTCACTTGGTGAAGTGAACCCACTAAGCACAAGGACCCGGTGGGTACAACTGACAACATGACACATGTGGAACAAGGACGGGAAACACTCAGGAATTTTGGGAACATCAGGATGGATGCAGCAAAGTCAGCAGGGCAGCCAGGAAGGAGAAAGTAACACGGTGTGCACAGGAGGAGGAAAGGAACAAATCCAAAGATGCAGGGCAACAGTTCTAGTTTTGTGCCATCCATACTGGGAGACATAGTTACCTGCTGTGTGGTTTGTGTGGGGCTACAAGCTATGTAAGATCCAGAAATCCTGTTGTCCATTGCCAATTATAATCTGGCCTGCCTAAGTGTAACTTGCCTTGCTATTCTCCAAGTGGACAATCCTGACTTTTGACCTCCACTGGCTTTTTTAACTATTCTTATTCTTTGCAATTTTGTTCCTACACCGACCTCCTGATTCTGACCTGGCTACCTGGTAATTCTCTTGCCTCTGGTTCACCCCTCTGGATGGCAGCTCTTCCATGAAAGCAATCCAGTAGTAACCATTTTAAGCCCATATTCTTGTACAGGGATTAAAGGGTGAAGTCTTGGGTTACTCTGGAATCTGTCAGATGGAGAGGCTTTTGACAGATGAGATACATTGGTATATATATGACCTGTATGGTTTCTCAGATTTGTTATTCAGAAGTTTTGGAAAGCTAGAAGATGGTCTGCATGGAAGCCATGTATAACTGAAGATTTTCAATTCTTCAATTTATTTCTTCAATTTTTTACTCTTATGTCAAACTTTTTAGAGAAGTGGTATGGTATCTACTTATAGTCAGGTCAACTGTTTTCATGGGATGGTGTGGAAATTGAAGAAAAGTATAAGCAATGCATAATAAATAAATAAAATATATGTGGGGGTGCAGGCTTTTTGTGGGGGTGCATATGGGGATGCAAGTTGTATGTGGGGGGTACATATGGGGTGAACTCTTCATGTGAATATTACAAGAGGGTGCAGGAAGTTTTTGGGGGTGCAAGCTGTATGTGGGGGGACAAGGGAATGCAGGTTGTATGTAGGGTGACATGGCATTGCAACCTGTATGTTGAGGTTACATGGGCGTGCAAGTTGTATGAGGAAGTTACATGAGGGTACATATGGGGGTACATAGGTCTACTGCCTCATTATAGCGAATGGTTCCCTCCGGGGTTTCTTCTGAATTACGTCACTCAGAGATTTAAATGGAAACCCCGATGTACGTGCTCAGTGTAGAGTGCAGGATAAATGTGATCCCAAAGGTTATGTTAAATGTTCCCAATAAAAGCTCCATCTCAATCTTCAAAAAAAGCAAGTGCCCACTCAGGTCCATCATCTGTTAATGGAAATATAGATTTCCCCATTACTGTGAGCGCGAAGGTTCTGGGAAAGAAAAATGACTCTAGCCCCCAAAAGAAATTCAGGAAATTCTCAAATCCAAATGCCCCCTTCCAAGTCTCAGTGTGCCTAAACAACATTTAGCATCCACATGTTTGGCATTTCTGTAGCGATGGCAGCCCATCCAATTTGCAGGTGCATGTTTCTAGAGGCATGAGCTGAGCACTACAGCGTACTGAGCACTACAATAGTAGTTTTAAATTTTCACTTAGCATTATAGTTTTCACTTTGGGGCATTTTCTGTCATAAAGACCCCTGTCATAAAGTTACTTCAAATGTAATGTGGTCCCTAAAAAAATGGTTTTGTACATTTTATTGGAAAAATGAGAAATCGCTGGTCAACTTCTAACCTTTATAACTTCCTAACAAAATAAAATTGTTTAAACAATTGTGCTGATGTAAAGTAGACATGTGGGAAATGTTATATATTAACTATTTTGTGTAACATACAGTGAGAAAAAAAGTATTTAGTCAGTCCCCAATTGTGCAAGTTCTCCCACTTAAAAAGATGAGAGAGGCCTGTAATTGGCATCATAGGTAGACCACAACTATGAGAGTCACAATGAGAAAACAAATCACGTTGTCTGATTTGGCAAGATTTATTTTGCAAATTGTGGTGGAAAACAAGTATTTGGTCAACTAAAAACATGCAAGATTTCTGGCTCTCACAGACCTCTAACTTCTTCTTTAAGAGGCTCCTCTGTCCTCCACTCATTACCTGTAGTAATGGCACCTGTTTGAACTTGTTATCAGTATAAAAGACACTTGTCCACAACTTCAAACAGTCACACTCCAAACTCCACTATGGTGAAGACCACAGAGCTGTCGAAGGACACCAGAAACAAAATTGTAGCCCTGCACCAGTCTGGGAAGACTGAATCTGCAATAGGCAAGCAGCTTGGTGTGATGAAATCAACTGTGCGAGCAATAATAAGAAAATGGAAGATATACAAGACCACTGATAATCTCTCTCGATCTGGGGCTCCACGCAAGATTTTGCCCAGTGGGGTGCAGGGCTACATTTTTGTTTCTGTTGTCCTTCAACAGCTCTTAGGTCTTTACCATAGTGAAGTTTGGAGTGTGACTGTTTGAGGTTGTGGACAGGTGTCTTTTATACTGATAACCCCAATTGCCATCGCCACAGTGCGATGCGCCATTTCTGAGGCAGCTGAGGTTGGTAGCCTCAGGGGGTCAATATCCATGACCCCCAGTGGCGTATCCAGGGGGGGCAGCCGGGGTATGTGCCCCGGGCGCAGCCAACAGGTGGGCGCAAGCGGGCCGCCTGATGATGCGGCGGTCCAAGGAGGCTCCTTGTCGAGTCATACCCAGGGGTCGGCAGGGGAGGGGGAGCGGGGGCTGTCTAATTATACTCACCTGCTCCTGGTGCGGTCCCTGCAGGTTCCTGCTCCCCGACGCCCCAGCTTCTTCCTGTACTGAGCGGTCACATGGTACCGCTCATTACAGTAATGAATATGCGGCTCCACCTCCCATAGGGGTGCAGGGACTGCACAGCACCAGGAGCAGGTGTGTATAACAGGGAGGGGAGCGCAGTGCTGCGCGATATTCACCTGCTCCTCGTTCCGGGCGCCGCTCCGTCTTCAGCGTCTTCTGCAGTGATGCTGAGGTCAGAGGGTGCAGTGACGTGGATACTGCGTGCCCTCTTCCTGAACGTCAGTGCATAAGACGCTGAAGATGGAGGGGCGGCTGGAACGAGGAGCAGGTGAAAATTGAAAGTGCCGGGGGCCCGAGCGACGGGGAGGTGAGTATGTGATATTTTTTTTTTATCGCAGCAACAGCAAATGGGGCAAGTATCTGTATGGAGCATCTTATGGGGCCATAACGTTTGTGCAGCACTATATGGGGCAAGTGTCTGCGTGAAGGGACAAATTAAGAAAGATTCTCCATTTTGTGTTTTTGACTCCATTTTCTTGTTGCTTAAAGATAAATTCTGTTAATTAGGTAAAAGGTTATAGCTGCCATGAAGTAACTTTATCTTGTTGTTCACAAGCCTGTTATTCAATTAGGCTATGGTTCATAATTGGTATAAAGACCTTGAGTCTTCTGACTCGAGCCAGATAATAGATTCGGGGGTGTATTGCTATACAAGACTGAGACACCTGTTAGTATGTGATTTCTATGCCAAGAAGATATGACCATATATGTAGTTTCCGGTTTTTCTGTATTCTCATGGGTTAAGTTTTTCCTGCATTCTTATAGGTTAAGAACTGTGAGTGTGTTCTTCTGCTGATTGGTTGAAGTATAATTTCTATGACTATGAAAAGTGAACTAGAATAAAACGGGGGCCAGAGATCTGCTCGATCCCCCATACAGAGGCACACGTCTCCGTCTGGTCATTTTCAGTTGCCGGCAACGCCCTGTAGATTAATTTGGAAATCACTGAGTTAACCGTGAAGGATCAATTTAGATCCTCCCTCAACAGTTGGCGCCCGAAAACGTGGGGCCCCAAACAGGAACGCCTCTGCCCCCCGGAGGACAACAAGACAAAGGACCCTCGGACCGGACACAGGCACTGGAAAATTGGGACTGATCATCCCCCACAACAACCACGGTAAGTTGGCAGTTATACTGTCCAGACTGACCGTTTGGTGTGGTTTTCCTGTGTTTGTTGCTGCAAAGAGGATCTGAGGTTTGTCCCCGATGGTGGGGTGATTTTTGGGTGGAATCATATAGAGGTGTAGTTCCGTTGGGAGCTCGAACCGTACCTCATAAGGGACGGAGACCCCGGATTGACCAGTGATGTAATTAATTCTCTTTATAGTCAAAATATCCTGAATTCCTGATCACTGTTAGAATCAGGCGTGGTGAGGTGATCGAAGATTGGGTAGGATGCGTAACTCAGGAATTATATATTTATATATGTCCAGAGGTGTCCGGAGGGAAAGTCTAAGACGCCCTCCTCCTTTCACTGAGTACCGCGTTTTTGGGTTGTCCCAGCGGGGGACAGGTAGACCCAGTGGAATAGACTATACGGCCGCTCTAGTACTATGCACGACAAAGTAAGGATATTTAGCTCTAAAGGAGAATCAGTTTCCGTGGAAGGAAAAGAAGACTTTGAATTTGAATTTGTGTGATGAATCTGATATTGTTAGCCCAAAGATGGGGAAAATATTCTCAATCATGGGTTTTTCTAAGGTGTTTGGCATGTAAATTGTGTGATGAAGGTTTTTGTAGAAATTAATTAAGTCTGAGAACTGCTGTATTCCGTTTCTGTGTTTATCTCTAAGATACCCGATGGGAGGGGGGAGTCAAACAGCTGCATTATTGCTTTCTCTGTGTTGAGGAATGCTGTGATTTTTCTTATCTCGACTGTGTGTCTGGTATGGAGGGGGCACATAGCTGCGTTCTAAGTTTCTCTATATTTTCTGTCGCGCTGGGAGATTTGTGTTTAAACAATAGTACAGAATAGTTGAAAGTGAAATATGGTACCTGGTTTTAGAAGGAAACTTGTAAGAGATTGTTTGATTATCAGTGTAATTGAAAGATTGGTAAAAGATTCACCTGCTTCAAGTTGAGTGGTTGATATATAGCAAATTGAGGATCAACAGAGGATGTGAATTCTGATTGTTATTGGGACGCTTAAAAAGGAAAGTTGTCTATTACTATGACAAAAAACTGGATGTTTTGTGGTGCAAGAAGGAACTGAGAAAGTGATTGAGAATAATGTGTCAGAAAGACAAACAATTAAAAATGATGATCTGGGACAGGGGGTCTCCCTGCTAGATAATATGGTCCCTCCCCAGGAAATTAAGCCTCTACTCCCGACTGTAAGCCCTATGCCCCTTAACCCCATGGCACCAATATATCCTGGACTGCTGAGAAGTTCTATGAGCGTCTTATGGTAGTATTTAAAGATCTGGGGTTCTCATTGTAAAATAAAGCCCATTCACACCTTTTTGTGACAGCTTTAATGTCCGGCCTTAAATCTGAATTGAAAGAGGCAATAATGTCAGTCAGACCCGATATTGAGACTTCCACTCCAGATGATGCATTAAAAGTAGTAAAAAAGGTTTTAAGAACTTAGCCCATTCTGCATCAGCAGGGAAATTAAAAGTTAAATCAGTGGCCGCAGTGATTCCTTCTCCGATCTTAGCCCCCCCACACAGCTGCAAGGACGCAGCTCCATTTCTTATCAGTGGCCCATGTAACAGACTTCAGCTCCTGCCCTCCCCACCTTACACAAATACAATATCCTTTTTAACCCTGTCTGGGAATCTCCCTCCCCAGCCCCGTCATGTCAATTCTCAGATCAAGAGTTTGTTTTAATTGGAGTAGATGGCAGACCCAATAAATATACTCTTACAAAACCCATCCCATTGGGACCCTTCCCTGAAGTCACGGCTCAGTTTGTAATCTCTCCTATATGTCCAGGAAATTTACTGGGGGCAGATTTATTATCACAGTTCCGCTCCAGAATATAATTCCAAGATGATGGTCAGATGGTACTTACGTTATATAACCCCTATGCAGATGAACACAATGAGATCTGTATCCTACATGCCCTTCCTACGGTTATGATGGCCCTGATAGGCCCAGATTCTCCCCCAAAAATGCCTGTAGAACCAGTAAAAGTGTTTCTCAAACCTGGTGCCCCTATTCCCAAAGTCTATCAATACCCTTTGAAACATGATCAGGAGCGGTGCCTCAAGGACCAAATACAAATATTACTCGATAATGGTGCCCTGGTACCCTGTGTTTCCCCATGTAACACGCCCTTGTTTCCCGTTAAGAAAAAGACCCCACCCGGCCAAACCCCTGTGTACCGGCTGGTACAAGATCCACGGGCAGTTAATGCAGTTACTGTTCTAGAAACTCCAGAGGTGCCTAAGCCATATACTCTTTTGTCCCAGATATCTCAGGATGCTGCTTGGTTCACAGTTATCGACCTTGCCAATGCCTTTTTCAGCATTCTATTACACCCAGATTGCCAGTTCTGTTTGTATTTATTTATCAGGGATGATAACTGACAGGAAGCCATTGTTGCCACTGTTAGCCTCCTCAAGTATCTGGCAGATCTGAACTGTCGGGTTTCGGCCTCGAAACTTCAGTTCTGCCTTGGTCAAGTGATATTTTTGGGTCACTGTCTCCTTCAGGGTGTCAGACACCTCACAAAAGAAAGAAAAATAGCCATCAGCTCCCTTCCTTTTCCAAAAGATGAGACTGAACTCCAGCGTTTTCTTGGACTATGTACTTATTGTCGTCAGTGGATACCGGACGCATCCCGCATAATGCAACCTCTCTACAATGCCCTGAAAGACGGTTCAAGATATGCTGATGAGTTTGGCAGATTCCACACCGGATACGCTGTTACTATGGAAGATACTGTAGTGCACGAAGCTGCACTCCCTCCCTCACTGTCAGCACAAGAAGTAGAACTTCAGGCTCTGTCTACTGCATGTGTTCTGGCCAAAGACAGGCGAGCTAATATATACACGGACTCACAGTATGCATTTGGTATTGCTCATGATTTCGGAGCCCTATGGGCCAATCGAGGGTTTATTACAAAAGTGAAGAATGATGAAGCTGTTAAAACCCTCATGGACTCAATCAAATTACCTGCCCAGGTGGCCATTATCAAAATTAAGGCGCACGGTCCTAGGAAAAGTCCACACACTGTTGGTAATGCCTTTGTGGATATGCAAGCAAAAGCTGCTGCTCTCCTACCCGTTGAACTGACCATACCAACTATGGTGACCACACGCTCTCAGCGTAAACAGTTACAAGAAACACTGACTCTACAGGAACCTGATGATCTACGCCAGACTGAGGTTTTCTGTCGGACCCCGCGAGACCGCTTAATGACGATGCAGAGAATGTCCCCAAAGGAAGAAGTGAAGCAGTGGAAGGCTGATGGAGCACGTATGGACAATGGTCTCTGGAAAAAGGACCAACTTGTGTGTCTCCCTAAGCGGATGTACCCTGCTATTGCCACGTGGGCACATGGCCCACACATCGAGGAAAAAAATGTACAAAAATTCTACTGGGCTCCAGGTATTTCTACAGTCCTGACAGCACTCAACCATGCATGTAATATCTGTCAGACCTGCAATCCAGGTCAACTTCAACGTGTACCCCCAAAGCACCTTGCTAAGCCCGACTATCCTTTCCAAAGGCTCCAAGTGGACCACATCACATTGCCTAAGTCTGGAAGGTATGAATATTGTGTGGTGGTTGTCGATATGTTCTCCAGTTGGCCGGAAGCATTCCCCGTTACCAACATGACTGCAAAAAGCACAGCGAAGAAACTGGTGATGGAAGTTATATGCCGATATGGTGTTCCAGAAGTCGTCGAAAGTGACCAAGGCCCGGCCTTTTTTTCTCATGTGTATCAGGAGGTTCTGACAATGCTTGGATCTACTGTAGCCCTCCATACTCCGTACCATCCACAATCCAGTGGGAAAGTTGAGAGGCTGAACGTGCCGGCACACTGAAGGGACAATTGACCAAAATGATGCAGGAGACTACGGCTCCATGGCCAGAGCTCCTACCCATTGTACTGTACCATATTCGTACTACCCCTAAGGCAAAATATGGCCTGTCCCCATATGAGATATTGTTTGGTGCTAGGCCCCCAGTTGTAAATTTCCAGCCTCAGTAGTTATCAGAGGAAACTGACCGTGCTGTTCAATGTTATTCAGCTTAATAAAAATCTTGCTAACATCTATGTTTTAGTTTCTTCTTCCCTTCCAGATTCAGCAGAAACCGACACTTGTCACAACTTAAAGTCTGGTGGTTTCGTGGTCGTGAAAAGGCATGTCAGAAAACACAGACTAGAACCCTTGTATGATGGTCCCTACCAAGTCCTCCTTATCACTCCTATGTCAGTAAAGCTGGAAGGAAGGCCGATGTGGATCCACGTATCGCACTGCAAGCTGGTCAAACAGACTAGTAGCAAATAAAGGGACATAATGTTTTGGTTTTTCGCATTTTTTATATTATTATTGGTAACCGCACGAGAAAGCCTAAATTCCCCAATATCCTTGAATAATAAGTTTGTACAATATCATGAAAGATTAGTAGTACAGATGGGTATAGCCAATAAAATTGTCAGTTCTGTTTTCATTTACCCTATGATTATACAAATGTGGGATAAATTGGTTAGGGCAACAGATTATCTAGATGATCAAATTAGGGATATATTGGACTAGCTATTGAACCCGTTCTACGCCCGGGTGGCGAGCATTTATATTGGTATATGGTCACCATCCTGTCATGTGCTGCTCCATCCTGCGTCCCCATCCTGTCATGTGCTGCTCCATCCTGCGTCCCCATCCTGTCATGTGCTCCTCCATCCTGCGGCCCCATCCTGTCATGTGCTGCTCCATCCTGCGCCCCCATCCTGTCATGTGCTCCTCCATCCTGCGCCCCCATCCTGTCATGTGCTGCTCAATCCTTCGTCCCCATCCTGTCATGTGCTCCCATCCTGCGCCCCCATCCTGTCATATGCTGCTCCATCCTACACCCCCATCCTGTCATGTGTGTGCCCCCATTCTGTCATGTGCTGCTCCCATCCTGCGCCCCATCCTGTCATGTGCTCCCATCCTGCACCCCCATCCTGTCATGTGCTGCTCCCATCGTGCGCAATCATTCTGTCATGTGCTGCTCCCATCCCGCGCCCCCATTCTGCCTGTTCCTGTTTCCATTCTGCCATATGTTGCTCCCATCTTTCTCTCTCCGGCTCTACTGCCCGAGTGCGGCTGTGCTGAGTGCGGGCGGCTGTGCTGAGTGCGGGCGGCTGTGCTGAGTGCGGGCGGCTGTGCTGAGTGCGGGCGGCTGTGCTGAGTGCGGGCGGCTCTGCTGACTGCGGGCGGCTGTGCGTGGCTCTGCTGACTGCGGGCGGCTGTGCGTGGCTCTGCTGACTGCGGGTGGCTGTGCGTGGCTCTGCTGACTGCGGGCGGCTGTGCGTGGCTCTGCTGACTGCGGGCGGCTGTGCGTGGCTCTGCTGAGTGCGGGCGGCTGTGCGTGGCTCTGCTGAGTGCGGGCGGCTGTGCGTGGCTCTGCTGAGTGCGGGCGGCTGTGCGTGGCTCTGCTGAGTGCGGGCGGCTGTGCGTGGCTCTGCTGAGTGCGGGCGGCTGTGCGTGGCTCTGCTGAGTGCGGGCGGCTGTGCGTGGCTCTGCTGAGTGCGGGCGGCTGTGCGTGGCTCTGCTGAGTGCGGGCGGCTGTGCGTGGCTCTGCTGAGTGCGGGCGGCTGTGCGTGGCTCTTCTGAGTGCGGGCGGGTGTGCGTGGCTCTGCTGAGTGCGGGCGGCTGTGCGTGGCTCTGCTGAGTGCGGGCGGCTGTGCGTGGCTCTGCTGAGTGCGGGCGGCTGTGCGTGGCTCTGCTGAGTGCGGGCGGCTGTGCGTGGCTCTGCTGAGTGCGGGCGGCTGTGCGTGGCTCTGCTGACTGCGGGCGGCTGTGCGTGGCTCTGCTGACTGCGGGCGGCTGTGCGTGGCTCTGCTGAGTGCGGGCGGCTGTGCGTGGCTCTGCTGAGTGCGGGCGGCTGTGCGTGGCTCTGCTGAGTGCGGGCGGCTGTGCGTGGCTCTGCTGACTGCGGGCGGCTGTGCGTGGCTCTGCTGACTGCGGGCGGCTGTGCGTGGCTCTGCTGACTGCGGGCGGCTGTGCGTGGCTCTGCTGACTGCGGGCGGCTGTGCGTGGCTCTGCTGACTGCGGGCGGCTGTGCGTGGCTCTGCTGAGTGCGGGCGGCTGTGCGTGGCTCTGCTGACTGCGGGCGGCTGTGCGTGGCTCTGCTGACTGCGGGCGGCTGTGCGTGGCTCTGCTGACTGCGGGCGGCTGTGCGTGGCTCTGCTGACTGCGGGCGGCTGTGCGTGGCTCTGCTGACTGCGGGCGGCTGTGCGTGGCTCTGCTGACTGCGGGCGGCTGTGCGTGGCTCTGCTGACTGCGGGCGGCTGTGCGTGGCTCTGCTGAGTGCGGGCGGCTGTGCGTGGCTCTGCTGAGTGCGGGCGGCTGTGCGTGGCTCTGCTGAGTGCGGGCGGCTGTGCGTGGCTCTGCTGAGTGCGGGCGGCTGTGCGTGGCTCTGCTGAGTGCGGGCGGCTGTGCGTGGCTCTGCTGAGTGCGGGCGGCTGTGCGTGGCTCTGCTGAGTGCGGGCGGCTGTGCGTGGCTCTGCTGACTGCGGGCGGCTGTGCGTGGCTCTGCTGACTGCGGGCGGCTGTGCGTGGCTCTGCTGACTGCGGGCGGCTGTGCGTGGCTCTGCTGACTGCGGGCGGCTGTGCGTGGCTCTGCTGACTGCGGGCGGCTGTGCGTGGCTCTGCTGACTGCGGGCGGCTGTGCGTGGCTCTGCTGACTGCGGGCGGCTGTGCGTGGCTCTGCTGACTGCGGGCGGCTGTGCGTGGCTCTGCTGACTGCGGGCGGCTGTGCGTGGCTCTGCTGACTGCGGGCGGCTGTGCGTGGCTCTGCTGACTGCGGGCGGCTGTGCGTGGCTCTGCTGACTGCGGGCGGCTGTGCGTGGCTCTGCTGACTGCGGGCGGCTGTGCGTGGCTCTGCTGACTGCGGGCGGCTGTGCGTGGCTCTGCTGACTGCGGGCGGCTGTGCGTGGCTCTGCTGACTGCGGGCGGCTGTGCGTGGCTCTGCTGACTGCGGGCGGCTGTGCGTGGCTCTGCTGACTGCGGGCGGCTGTGCGTGGCTCTGCTGACTGCGGGCGGCTGTGCGTGGCTCTGCTGACTGCGGGCGGCTGTGCGTGGCTCTGCTGACTGCGGGGGGCTGTGCGTGGCTCTGCTGACTGCGGGGGGCTGTGCGTGGCTCTGCTGACTGCGGGCGGCTGTGCGTGGCTCTGCTGACTGCGGGCGGCTGTGCGTGGCTCTGCTGACTGCGGGCGGCTGTGCGTGGCTCTGCTGACTGCGGGCGGCTGTGCGTGGCTCTGCTGACTGCGGGCGGCTGTGCGTGGCTCTGCTGACTGCGGGCGGCTGTGCGTGGCTCTGCTGACTGCGGGGGGGCTGTGCGTGGCTCTGCTGACTGCGGGGGGCTGTGCGTGGCTCTGCTGACTGCGGGGGGCTGTGCGTGGCTCTGCTGACTGCGGGGGGCTGTGCGTGGCTCTGCTGACTGCGGGCGGCTGTGCGTGGCTGTGCTGGGGGCCTGAGCAGGCGGGGACACCGGCGCGCTGTGGGGGTCAGGTGCCGGGGTCGCCGCTAGCTCAGGCCCCCGGTACTTGCTATATTTACCTGTCCTCCCGTTCCACTGCTGCGCGCCGGTCTGTCTTCCGGGTCCTGTCCTCTGGCTGTGACTGTTCAGTCAGAGGGCGGCGCGCATTAAGCGCGTCATCGTGCCCTCTGAACTGAACGTCTCAGGCAGAGGATGTGGAGGACGGAGGCTCGCGCGCAGCGGTGGAACGGAGGACAGGTAAATATACTCACCCTCCTGGCTCCGTGGCTCGTCCCCGCTTCTCCGTTGGAGATCGCGGTGTGCGTTCAGTGCTTACGCACACCGCGATCTCCTGGGAGCGTCACTCTGTGGGGTCCAGACTGCGCCGGCGCTTGCGCTTGCGCAGTCTATAAAGGCTTCGGACAGAGTGACGCTCCCAGCGTTATATTATAGATATACTTAATACTACTGTTGCTGTCCAAAACCAACTTATTCGTAAATTCTAGTATACAGGGGGGACGGGTACGCCGCAACAGCCATGGCTGGTAACATGGCACCAGTCATGTGAAGACCAGTACCCCTCGAGCTTAGAGCTTGGGATAGTACAGGTCCTTCTCAAAAAATTAGCATATAGTGTTAAATTTCATTATTTACCATAATGTAATGATTACAATTAAACTTTCATATATTATAGATTCATTATCCACCAACTGAAATTTGTCAGGTCTTTTATTGTTTTAATACTGATGATTTTGGCCTACAACTCCTGATAACCCAAAAAACCTGTCTCAATAAATTAGCATATTTCACCCGTCCAATCAAATAAAAGTGTTTTTTAATAACAAACAAAAAAACCATCAAATAATAATGTTCAGTTATGCACTCAATACTTGGTCGGGAATCCTTTGGCAGAAATGACTGCTTCAATGCGGCGTGGCATGGAGGCAATCAGCCTGTGACACTGCTGAGATGTTATGGAGGCCCAGGATGCTTCAATAGCGGCCTTAAGCTCATCCAGAGTGTTGGGTCTTGCGTCTCTCAACTTTCTCTTCACAATATCCCACAGATTCTCTATGTGGTTCAGGTCAGGAGAGTTGGCAGGCCAATTGAGCACAGTAATACCATGGTCAGTAAACCATTTACCAGTGGTTTTGGCACTGTGAGCAGGTGCCAGGTCGTGCTGAAAAATGAAATCTTCATCTCCATAAAGCATTTCAGCCGATGGAAGCATGAAGTGCTCCAAAATCTCCTGATAGCTAGCTGCATTGACCCTGCCCTTGATGAAACACACTGACTGTGGGTACTTGACACTGGACTTCAGGCATTTTGGCATTTCCTTCTCCCCAGTCTTCCTCCAGACTCTGGCACCTTGATTTCCGAATGACATGCAAAATTTGCTTTCATCAGAAAAAAGTACTTGGGACCACTTAGCAACAGTCCAGTGCTGCTTCTCTGTAGCCCAGGTCAGGCGCTTCTGCCGCTGTTTATGGTTCAAAAGTGGCTTTACCTGGGGAATGCGGCACCTGTAGCCCATTTCCTGCACACGCCTGTGCACGGTGGCTCTGGATGTTTCCACACCAGACTCAGTCCACTGCTTCCTCAGGTTCCCCAAGGTCTGGAATCGGTCCTTCTCCACAATCTTCCTCAGGGTCCGGTCACCTCTTCTCGTTGTACAGCGTTTTCTGCCACATTGTTTCCTTCCAACAGACTTACCATTGAGGTGCCTTGATACAGCACTCTGGGAACAGCCTATTTGTTGAGAAATTTCTTTCTGGGTCTTACCCTCTTGCTTGAGGGTGTCAATGATGGCCTTCTTGACATCTGTCAGGTCGCTAGTCTTACCCATGATGGGGGTTTTGAGTAATGAACCAGGCAGGGAGTTTTTAAAAGCCTCAGGTATCTTTTGCATGTGTTTAGAGTTAATTAGTTGATTCAGAAGATTAGGGTAATAGGTCGTTTAGAGAACCTTTTCTTGATATGCTAATTTATTGAGACAGGTTTTTTGGGTTATCAGGAGTTGTAGGCCAAAATCATCAGTATTAAAACAATAAAAGACCTGACAAATTTCAGTTGGTGGATAATGAATCTATAATATATGAAAGTTTAATTGTAATCATTACATTATGGTAAATAATGAAATTTAACACTATATGCTAATTTTTTGAGAAGGACCTGTACCTCTGATGCTGGACATTAATTAACAAAATTTATCTAGGGGGGAATGTGAAGGGACAAATTAAGAAAGATTCTCCATTTTGTGTTTTTGACTCCATTTTCTTGTTGCTTAAAGATAAATTCTGTTAATTAGGTAAAAGGTTATAGCTGCCATGAAGTAACTTTATCTTGTTGTTCACAAGCCTGTTGTTCAATTAGGCTATGGTTCATAATTGGTATAAAGACCTTGAGTCTTCTGACTCGAGCCAGATAATAGATTCGGGGGTGTATTGCTATACAAGACTGAGACACCTGTTAGTATGTGATTTCTATGCCAAGAAGATATGACCATATATGTAGTTTCCGGTTTTTCTGTATTCTCATGGGTTAAGTTTTTCCTGCATTCTTATAGGTTAAGAACTGTGAATGTGTTCTTATGCTGATTGGTTGAAGTATAATTTCTATGACTATGAAAAGTGAAATAGAATAAAACGGGGGCCAGAGATCTGCTCGATCCCCCATACAGAGGCACACGTCTCCGTCTGGTCATTTTCAGTTGCCGGCAACGCCCTGTAGATTAATTTGGAAATCACTGAGTTAACCGTGAAGGATCAATTTAGATCCTCCCTCAACATCTGTATGGGGCATCTTATAGGGCCATGACGTTTGTGCAGCATTATATGGGGCAAGTGTCTGTATGGGGCCATAACCAGGGCCGCATTTGCCACTAGGAACTTGAGGGCACGTGCCTATGGCTGGACAATGCAAGGGGTGGCACCTGAGCAAGGGTTTTTTGTTTTTTTTTAAAGTCCTGGGTCACTCCCCGACCTACCTCCCTCTGCCTCCCACGCCCCCTGCGCCCCCCACGCTTCCCCGGCCGCCCACCTCCCACCCACCCTCCTTGAAGACGATACTCACCCTGCTCCAGCGATGCCTGGTCTCAGCATCTGCAGTGCAGCTCGTCCTGAATGAGCAGTCACATGGTACCGCTCGTTAAGGTAATGAATATGTGCATATTCATGACCTTAATGAGCGGTATCACATGACCGCTCACACAGGAAGAAGGTGCTGCGCCGGGAGTCGGGACAAAGCCAGAGGGATGTCGGCAGGGCCGCGTGGTGGGGGGAAAGGTGAGTATGAGGGACGGGGGGACAGGGGATGGGGGGGATGAAGGAGGACGGTAAGCCGCGCCATGCAAGATGGGAGCAGCGGGAGGGGGAGGGGGATGTGGAGAGATGAGCCATGCATACAGGGGGGAAATGAGCCATGCATACAGGGGGGATATGAGCCACGCATACAGGGGGGATATGAGCCACGCATACAGGGGAGATTGTTGTGAATTCCGCTCTTGGGCTCCCTCCGGTGGTTGTAAGTGGCATTTTTGTGAATTCTGTTCTTGGGCTCCCTCCTGTGGTTTTGAGTGGTATGGCTGCTTCCGGGATTTAGCATCAGCAGCTGTTTTCACTGATCGTCTTTCTGGCTCGGCTATATTAGTCTGGCCTGTTCCCTCATTCAATGCCAGTTGTCAATTGTTCCAGCCTGGAGTCACGGCTCTTTGGATTTCCCTGACACTCTGACCAGTTCAGCAAAGCTAAGTCCTTGCTTGTCCTTTTGCAGTTCACTTGTTGTGGACTTTGTTGTTCAGCACTTTCTATGTTTTGCTCATTTGTCCAGGATATCAGTATGAACCTATTCAGCTAAGCTGGAAGCTCTGGGCAGCAGAGTTTGCCCTCCACACCTTTAGTCAGGTGTGGAGATTTTTGCATTTCTCTGCGGTGGACTTTTTCTAGTTTTTATTACTGACCCCACAGTGTTCTGTCCTGTACTAATTCTATCTAGCTAGAAGTGGCCTCCTTTGCTAAATCTTGTTTCATACTACGTATGTCATTTCCTTCTCCTCTCACAGTCATTATTTGTGGGGGGCTGTCCTATCCTTTGGGGATTTTCTCTGAGGCAAGATAGCTTTCCTGTTTCTACCTTTAGGGGTAGCTAGTTCTCCGGCTGTGACGAGGTGTCCAGGGAGTGACAGGAACATCCCACGGCTACTGCTAGTGTCTGTGTTAAGATCAGGAACTGCGGTCTGTATAGTTACCACCTGCTCCTAGCTAGTCGCATGTCGCTCCTACATCACCAGACTATAACAGGGGATATGAGCCATGCATACAGAAGGGGAAATATGAGCCATGCATACAGGAGGGGGAATATGAGCCATGCATACAGGAGGGGGAATATGAGCCATACATACAGGAGGGGGAATATGAGCCATGCATACAGGAGGGGAATATGAGCCATGCATACAGGAGGGGGAATATGAGCCATGCATACAGGAGGGGGAATATTACCCAGCTGGCGATGTGCCTCCTCCAGGTAGAGTAAATGTGGCCATAGGACTACATTACCCCCCTTATCCGCCTCCTTTATCAAAAATGTGTTATTGGCCCTAAGATCGTTAAGGGCACGCCTCTCCTGCTCACTAAGATTGTTCTGGGCAGAGGTACACGGGCGCAAAGCCATAATGTCCTTCTTAGTGTGTTCGAAGAACACCCTAATGGCAGGAACGAGGGTGGTCCTATGGCCACATTTACTCTACCTGGAGGAGGCACATCGCCAGCTGGGTAATAGTCGATTCTATAGAAGACTCCCATCGGATCCGACGGCGGTATTTGCAGTTAAGTTTAGACAGCTTTTGGAAAGGGCCAGGGACTTAGGTATTATTAGTAGTGTTGAGCGATACCGTCCGATACTTGAAAGTATCGGTATCGGAAAGTATCGGCCGATACCGTCACAGTATCGGAATCCAATCCGATACCGATACCCGATACCAATACAAGTCAATGGGACTCATGTATCGGACGGTATCCCTGATGGTTCCCAGGGTCTGAAGGAGAGGAAACTCTCCTTCAGGCCCTGGGAACCATATAAATGTGTAAAAGAAAGAATTAAAATAAAAAATATCGCTATACTCACCTGTCCGACGCAGCCGGGACTTCAGCGAGGGAACCGGCAGCGTTGTTTGTTTAAAAATCGCGCTATTACTTGGTTACGTGAATTCCCGGCTTGTGATTGGTCAGGTCGGCCATGTTGCCGGGACGCGGACCAATCACAGCAAGCCGTGACGAAATTACATCACGGCTTGCTGTGATTGGTCCGCGTCCCGGCAATATGGCCGCCCTGACCAATCACAAGCCGGGACGTCACGGGAGGCTGGACACGCGCCCATTTCAAAATGAGCGCGTCCAGCCTCCCGGCTTGTGATTGGTTGATCGCGGCGCAACCAATCACAAGCCGTGACGTCACGGGAGGCTGGACACGCGCCCATTTCAAAATGAGCGCGTCCAGCCTCCCGGCTTGTGATTGGTTGATCGCGGCGCAACCAATCACAAGCCGTGACGTCACGGGAGGCTGGACGCGCTCATTTTGAAATGGGCGCGTGTCCAGCCTCCCGTGACGTCACGGCTTGTGATTGGTTGCGCCGCGATCAACCAATCACAAGCCGGGAGGCTGGACGCGCTCATTTTGAAATGGGCGCGTGTCCAGCCTCCCGGCTTGTGATTGGTTGACCGCGACGCAACCAATCACAAGCCGTGACGTCACGGGAGGCTGGACACGCGCCCTTTTTAAAATGAGCGCGTTTCCAGCCTCCCGTGACGTCACGGCTTGTGATTGGTTAATGGCGGCCATGTTGCCGGGACGCGGACCAATCACAGCAAGCCGTGACGTATTTTCGTCACGGCTTGCTGTGATTGGTCCGCGGCCCGGCAACATGGCCGCCCTGACCAATCACAAGCCGGGACTTCGCGTAACCATGTAAAAGCGGGAATTTTAAACAAACAACGCTGCCGGTTCCTGCGCTGAGGTCCCGGCTGCGTCGGACAGGTGAGTATAGCGATATTTTTTATTTTAATTCTCTATTTTACACATTTTAACATTAATGTTGTTCCGATACCCGATACCCGATACCACAAGAGTATCGGAATCCCGGTATCGGAATTCCGATACAGCAAGTATCGGCCGATACCCGATACTTGCAGCATCGGAATGCTCAACACTAATTATTAGCCATCATGAGTTTGAATTCATGTGGGTAGAGTCTCCTATTACGGCTTCTTTTTACATGTTACCGAAAATCCACAAAGATCTACAGAGACCGCCGGGCCGGCCTATTGTAGCCGGCATCGGCAGCCTCTGTGAGAAGGCGTGTATATATGTGGACCACTTCTTACAGCACTTTGGTCAAAAATCTGCCCTAGTTTGTTCAGGACTCATCACATTTCATCCGGATATGCCGTGGAGTCTCTTTACCCTCTGATCCCTTCCTCTTGGTTATCTGTGATGTTTAATCATTATATTCAAACATCAGCCATGAGGATGGGATTACGGCCACCCTGTATTTCCTTGACCAAGTGGGACATTCGGACAGGATGCATGACTCTTTTGTGGTCGACCTTTTGGATTTCATCATGAAGCACAACTTTTTCCTGTTCGGTAGGACCTACTACCTCCAGACCTCAGGCGTGGCCATGGGGGCGAGATGTGCCCCGGCCATTGCCAACCTTTTTTTAGGTTGGTGGGAGGCCACCATGGTCTATCCCCTTGAAGGGTTTAGCAGGCATGTACGCCACTGGAGTCTTTACATTGACGACGTGTTTTTCATTTGGACAGGTAGTAGGGAGGAGTGTTGTAGTTTCATTGACTCTTTGAATAGGAATTCTCATAACATCTTGCTCACTTACTCTCTTTCTCCCATTACACAGTGACGTTTTTGGACCTGCAGGTGGTGGCTAGTGATGGCACTCTCTCTACTAAATTATTCCGTAAGCCGACTGCAACAAACAGCCTCCTGGACTATAGGAGCTTTCATCCAACACATATCAAAAATAGAGTTCCAATTGGACAGTTTCTAAGGATCAGAAGAAATTGCACCTCAGATGAGGATTTCAGTCAGGACTCAGGAGGCATTGAAATTGACAGGCCGATTCAGGCAGAGACACTATCCACGGGGAAGTATAACTAGAGCCTTTCAACCGGCTAGGGCCCACACACAAGAGTCACTATTGACACCTCACAGTAAGGTACGGGATGACAAGTCAAGGTTCATCACCAACTATAACAACAATTGGTCGCAAATTAAGGCCATCCTTCAGAGGCATTGGGGTATCCTCACCACCGATCTCTGTACATCTATGGTAGTGGGGGATCAGCCACAACTCACAGCCAGAAGAGCCCCCAATTTTAGGGATCTTTTGACCAGGAGTCACTACAAGCGGCAAACCACTAAGCTGCATCGGGGTATTGATCTTCGTGGGTCTTTTGCATGTGGTAACTGTAGCATCTGCCCACATATGTCCCCTTTTAGGGACTTTTTTGTGAATCCTGGGGATGGCAGTAGGCATAGGTTACGATCTTATATCAACTGTAGAACAACCTATGTGGTTTATGCCCTTATATGTCCATGCCAACGTGTTTATGTTGGCCAGACATCTCAGGAGTTGAGACAGAGGATACAGAAACACCTCTCTACCATTAATTTGGCACGATCTGACTCAATAAAGGGCAAGGTACTTACTCTGGTGGCGTCTCACTTCCTGGCCCAGCATAATGGTCAGGTCTTCGGTACTAAGGTCGTGGGCTTGGATAAAGTTCTAATGTCCAATAGGGGAGGAGCGTACAAGCAATTATTGTTGCGTATGGAGGCAAAATGGATTTTTAATCTTGGTTCTATTGCCCCCGCAGGCCTCAACGAGGAACTACTATTTACTGGATTTATGGGATGAATATGCAGCGCCCCAGAGTCCTGGTCGTTGCAGTACTGTGGCTCCGCCACTAAGGGGAGCCATGGTACGTTCGATGGCACTGAAGGAGTTCCTCCAATCAGGTATCACAGACACCAATATGTTTCACAGCAGGGCCTCCGGGGGGAGCTAAGGGTGCTATTCATTAGGCCACTCCCCACCATAGTGGGTAAACTGGGGGTCAGGCAGGAAGTTAGAGAGAACGCTGACGGGATTGAACGGAGCAACACCTTGTGGCAGAGGGTGTTGTGAAGGGAGAGACTGTAGGGTCTCTGCCAGGGGTGGGACCCTGGCAGAGGCTTGGCATTGAGAGAACGTAACGGGACCGTGCCTGCTCAGCTTAGCGGCGGTGCCCAAGAAAGGACTAGAAGCGAGGCAGATTGTGCTGAGTGAGAAACGAGATCAAGCAGAAGGAGAATACCAGCATGGGTTTTGTTGAAAGAGGCAGCACCCTGTTGAGGCGCAATACCGGTGGCCGGAACGCCGAGGGAGTGGATTAGAATACAGCTTCAAGCCATACTCCAAACAGCGGCAGGACAGTCGGTCTCAGGCGGGCTGTCTACCACATATCACCTATGAAGTCTTGGGGGGCAATTGCGGGAGAGGGGCGTCTCTAGGGTCCCGGAAGAACTCCAGGCCTACCTGACAAACGGGTGCCATTCCAACCTGAATACAGGGAGGGGTGGATTACAGAGGAACATCAAATCGAGTTGTGAGGGAACTTAAGAAACAGACACAACCGTTGTGGGGTCACTTTCCGTGAGCACAGCAGGGAAGGACTACAACACATAGCGCTAGAAGGAAGGCACAGATTTCCACCTGAGAGGAGGACTCTGGAGGTGCCATTGGACCGGCCGGACTTGCGCAGCCTGGTGAACCGTATTCTGGACTGAGGACTCAGAGATCTCCAGTAAAGAGGTAAAGAGACTGCAACCTGGTGTCCTCGTTATTTACCGCGACCTGCACCCCACAACTGCACCGCTACACCACCATTAGCACCACTTATTTCACCGGACGTCCCCCACTGACGGACAGGGCCACGGACCGGGTCTAGCCACCGTGACAACCCCAGGACTGAGACCTAGAGGCCCGGCTCCGGGTACCCCTCGGCCCTGCGGCGGTGTGGGGGCGCGCCGCAAATACCATCTTCATTTCCAATTTTTCATGATTTGGACCTAAAAGGGGCGCCTCCTATCTATCATCATTGAACTCTGGAGTCAGAGGATTTTTCTTCATTGAACTCTGGAGTCAGAGGAAAGTTTTCTGATATTGTTGCGGCCTTCTCTTAATTGGACTTTATAGTGGGAACCATCCTTGTTGGTTGTTTTTACTGGCTGCTCCATACATATTTGGTGTCACTCCTTGCCTTTATGTTTTGGTTCTAATTGTGGCCATTGCTTAAATGATGGACATGTCCAGTTCTGCCTGTTGCCCAAATGACTGACATGATGTGGAGGTCCCACTTATTTTGTGTTGCTCGGATCCTAGCTGTGGCCATTGCCCAGGGGACTAATGTGACTTTCAGGTCATGCTTGACTGGACTCATTTTTCGGCTCAGGAGGTTTTATACTTGTTTGGCTCATGGGGGGTGGTGCAAATTATTATAGTGTAGGATATTTTCTGGGACAGATGTCCCTTTTCGTCACATTTTATGTCTGCTACTCCATGGGCACTGCTTGTTCCGACTGTCTTATTGCACTACAATCCCATTAATTATTGTGTAGGGAACTATGTATACTTATATATTATATATTTTGTGTCAATTTGTATATTTAATAAAGAACTGTTTTATAATATTGTGGTAAAAAAATATTTTGGTACCCACTGCTGCCTTCTTTTTTCCATATATATTTGGGTCTAGATGAGTGTATGTTTGAGTGCCCCCGGAGGAAGGAATGGTCGATCTGTGAGGTATGTTTGCGGTATGCTTATATGTTTGTGCCTCTGGTATATATAGGGGATTGTGTCTATATATATAATTGTTCTTTGTCCAACAACATGGTTATATGACATTTAGGGCATTGCCTTTTGGGCTTTTTCTGTGTGCCTTACTTCCATGGTCTTCTTGTATACATGTTCCTTATTTCAATTCCATATGGGTCTCCTATATGGGCCTTTTTGGATGTGGCTGCACACTTTTGTGGCCTCCTCTTTTTCTTCTCTGTAATTATATGTTTTTACCATACCGCATATAAATCTCTCTATTTCTGCCTACATATTCTATTCTGTTACTTGGCCTTTAGCCCTGATGCAATATTATCCGGTGACCTCTATCCTGGCATCCTGTGGGGTTTCCTTCTGGCTATCCACTATGCGGGCGCATTTTTGATGGTTTTAATCCACAGCGCGGCTGCCTTGACTGAGGTTTTCACTCCTGCGCATGCGTGCTTTGGATTCATTCGTTCCATCTAGCGCAGGCGCTGTCTATTCTCGACAATGCCTTATGCGCGGTTACCTTGGCTGACGCCTCTGGCGCATGCGCACCTTGTCTCTCTGACGTTGGCTACTGACTCTGGGGCCCATGCGCAGTTTCTTCCTCCCAGTTGCGCAACCACTTCCGGCACTTTGGTGCACATACACACCGGTCTCTTATTGGGCTATTAAGCCCATAACATTTATAGCTGTGGAACGACTCTGCTAAACATCTTCCCTGACGAAGCCTGTTCGCCAGGCGATACGCGTGGTCATCGCTTCATCACCAGGTTATATGTCTATGGGGGGTTTTCCTCCTCTTATACTTGTGGGACCTGTTTCAATATTTCCTTGTATGGGTGACCCTTAAGCCTCTTTGGCTTGCTTAGCTTTATATGTATTGGACTACTGCCAGATTTATCATGCATAGGGATTGTTCCATGTGCATAAATAAACCTTATATTATGTTGTCCATATAGGGGTTCTGCACACCTCCTCATGAGCCATTAGGTTATATTTGGGTCTTGATACCATACTTTTCCATGGTCTCTATTGCCTGTGTGTATTGGATGGTGTTTGTATTTTTAACTACGTTTTTAATGGTTTGTGGTGTTTTTTGATTTGTTCAATAAAATCAGTGTGTTACTTTTTATTATGACTGGTTATTATTGTATGGTGTGCAATTCTTTTTGCAGTAATGCTTTTCTCTTTTTTCTAAAGGCTGACCATTACTGGCTACTATTGTTAAATCACTATCTAGGCCACGGGTAATCTCTGTGTCAGCCCAATAGCATTTATAGAGAATGTAAGGCATAGTTGTAACCTAAAAGCCGGTGTCCAAAAAAGCGTTCATCGGGATGCCATCGATCACAATGGGGAGGACAGGATGTCCTTCGACATACATGGCTCGCCAGTTTTGTGGGCCTGGTCATCCTACTCCTGGGGGTTGGCCCTCTGCCCCAGGGGTCGCTCGTTTAAATGACAGTACCTTGCAATGTGTCCTGCCTGGTTGCAGTGGTGGCAGATGGGTCATCGATCCGGATGATAGCGGTTGTCATCTCTTCCTCTGGTCGGCGCGATCCTCTTCTGTCGTCGCCAGGGGATGTCCTCTTGTCTGGAAGCCAGCTTGATCTTCTCCTTTGGGGTTTCCTGTGGGGACTGCACGGTCGTGGCGAGTGCAGATCCGCTTTTTGTCAGTTCCTGGACCTGGAGGCGCAGTCCTGTGGAGGGGTTATCATCCAGGATCTGTGCGTCGGCCTCAACGGGGACCTGAGGATATGATCCCACCTCCTGGTGGTATGTGAGGGCTGGATGCCTAGAGGACACTGTGTGGCTGGGCTGAGGTTCATGCAGCACCCGAATGGCCCTGTCTTTAAATTGTGCAAAGTCCAGGTCAAGGTTTTGCAAGGCCAGGATTCGCAGCTGTGTCCTGTGGGTGCTGGACAGGAGTCCCTCAATGAACTGTTCCTTTAAGAGTTTATCCCCGTCATGTATGCTGTTAGGGTCAACCTGTTTGATGGCCCGCAGTGCCTCTTGCAGATTAAGGGCATAGTCCCGTATGCTATCCTGTGTTCTTTGCTTGCACCCGAAAAACTTCATTTTGATTTCTGCAGCAGTGCGGGTGTCAAAGGTGATTTTAAGTTTGGTAAATATCTGCTGCACAGTTCCTTTTTCAACATCTGGCCAGGATTTTACCTCTCTTAGGGCTGGGCCAATCAGTTGGCCAGTTAAGATGCTGACTTTTTGATGCTCGGTCAGGGGATATACCTCAAATAGGCTGCAGAGCCTTTCCTTAAAGTCACTTAATGTAATGAACTCACCGGAATATTGTGGAAGCCAGGCCACTCCAGGAATATATGGCATGGACAGCAGCATTTTGGGCGCTGTAGCTGCAGCAAGGTCCGGCCGGCTTGTTGGAGCTGCGGGCCCTGCGGGGCCTGGTGGCGGAATGGGGCTTGCCGCTGCATCCACCGCGGGACCTGGGGGCATCACTGGACCTGCGGGTGCATCCGCTGAGGGGCTGGGGGTACTATGGAGCCTGCGGCTGTGACCGCCGCCAATCCTCCTACCGGGTCGGACATAGCTTCTCCCCCGTGCTAACCTGATGGAGGCCGCTTTCTCTCCTCTGGAGTCTGTAGCCGTTCCTCTGGTGTGCAGTCTGCATTGGTTCCTCCTGTGCGCAGTCTGCAGCGGTTCCTCTCGTGTGGTCGTGCACTTTTCCCGGTCCTCCGTCCAGGGCCCCTGCACGGCGTCTCCACTTCCGGCTCTGCTGTACAGCGTCTTCACTTGCGGCATTCCTCTCGCAGAGCGGCACCCGTTTTTCTTTCTTCGTGCATGAAGGTACGTCTCCTCCCCCTTGCGCTCCACGCGGCGTGGCAATGGCGGTTTTCAAACAAACTGTCACAGTCTCTGGCACACAGTACCTGGCGATGCCGGGGCACGAAATCCTGTTCGTGACGCCAAAAGATGAGTCGCCCACCAGGGCAGCGGGGTACTCGGCACCGGGTCCAGTCACTATTAAAGGGGATGTCACGGTGGCTGTGACCCGGTCCGTGGCCCTGGGACTCACTGTAAAAGGGGAAGGTCTTTAAAGGGAATTTTGATAAAGTCTGTCTTGACGCCACCTGTGGAGTTCGGTCAATAGGGGGACCGACACTACTTTAAAGGGGTCCTCCAGAACCATTGGCGCATCTTGTCTTGGGACCACTATCTGCCAGACTAACTCATGAGTGTGCAGCGCCCCAGAGTCCTGGTCGTTGCAGTACTGATGCTCCGCCGCTAAGGGGAGTGATGGTACGTCTGATGGCACTGAAGGAGTTCATCTGACCAGGTATCACAGACACCAATACACTTCATAGTCTGGCCTCCAGGGGGAGCAAAGGGCGCTATGTATTAGGCTACTCCTCACAATCTGGTAAAACTGGGGGTTAGATAGAAAGTTAGACAGAAGCTGACTAGGTTGGAACCAGGCAACATCCTGTGGCAGAGGGTGTTGCAGGGGAAGATTCAGGGGGGTCCCTGTCAGGGGTGGGATCCTGACAGAGGCCTAGCGAACAGGAAAGAACGTTAAGGAACCGCGCCTGCATTACATCGCAGCGGTATCTCAAGAAAGGACAAGAAGCGGGGTTTATTGTGGAGAGTGAGAAACGAGATCAAAGCAAAAAGGAGATAACACCAGTAGGAGTCGTGCTGTAAGATCGAGGCAACATCCTACTGAGGCGCGTAGCCGGTGGCCGGAAACGCCGAGGAAGTATTAAGTTCCAAGCATTACTTCAAACCAACGGCAGGACAGTTAATTATAGGTTGGCTGTCTCACCTAAATCACCTAAGCAGGCATAGGGGCAACTGTGGGAGAGTGGCGTCACTAGGGTCCCGGAAGAACTCCAGGCCTACCCGTCATATGGGTGCGTCCTATCCATATCATCTGGGGGACGGAGAAGAACATCAGAATAGACATAAGTTGTGGGAAAGAACATCAGAAACAGACACAACAGTTGTGAGGACTATCCCGTGGTGCTCAGCAGGGAAGTACTACAACACACAGGCGCTAGAAGGTAGGCACAGATTTCCACCTGCAAAGGGAACTCTGGAGGTGCCATCGGACCGGCCGGTCTCAGACAGCCCTGTTAACCGTACTCTGGATTGAGGACCTTGAAGCCTTCAGTAAAGAGGTAAAGAGACTGCAACCCTGTGTCCTCGTTATTCATCGCGACCTGCACCACGCACCACCACTTACAACTTTCATTGGGCGCCCCTTAGCAGGGTCACGGACCAGGTCTAGCCACCGTGACATCCCCAGAACCGAGACAGAGAGGCCCGGTACCGAGTACCCCGCGGCCCTGTGTCTGGGGGCGCTCCAAGTGCATGGGTCGACATTTCAGTGGCACAGCTTACCGTCGTAGATAAACAATTTGCCCTTCTCCTTCCACAGCTGTTGAGTCTCTTGTGGATCATCTGGACCAGGGTGTGAATCTGCTTGCTTCAGCAGCTCTTTTACCAGATGGACCACGGGGTCACTGTCCTGTGTCTTTGCCCATCCATGGTGGGACAATGGGTTCAACATAGATTCTTGCTTGTCATTACGCCTGTTTCTCACATAATGGGAATACTGAGTCACCCCGGAGCAATGGAAAGCAGGTAACTCAATCTCTTCAAGTGCTTCCGGATCTTCTTCCGCCTCTGGTAAGTTGGGCATCCTGGACAACGCATCGGCATTGTCATTTTTGTGCCCTGAACGGTACTTGATGGTGAATTCATAGTTGGACAACCGGGCCATCCATCGCTGCTCCAAGGCACCTAGTTTTGCCGTCTCCAGGTGTGTCAGCGGGTTGTTGTCCGTGAAAACTGTGAATCTTGCTGAGGCCAGGTAGTGTTTGAAGCGCTCTGTTACCGCCCAGACTATGGAGAGGAACTCCAGCTTGAAGGAACTTTAGTTTTTGGGGTTCCTTTCAGTGGGACGAAGCTTCCTGCTGGCATAGGCAATTAGTCTTTCTTTGCCTTTCTGCACCTGGGTCAACACTGCTCCCAGTCTCACGTTGCTGGCATCCGTATACAGCACAAACAGTTGGTCATATTCAGGGTAGGCCAGTACCTCATCTCCCGTGAGAGCCAACTTCAACCGAGTGAATGATCCCTTCAGCCTGTCATTCAAGTCAAACGGGGTATTCTTACCCTTGGTTTTCTTGGATTGGCCACAAACAGGTTCTTGCAGTGGTGTGGCTATCTTAGTGCGGTCGGGCACTTTTCCCGGTCTTCCGTCCAGGGCCCCTGCACAGCATCTCCACTTCCGGCTCTGCTGTACAGCATCTTTACTTGTGGCGTTCCTCTCACAGAGCGGCACCCATTTTTCCTACTTCGCTCTCTTTTTGGCCAGCTCCACCCACGAAGGTACGTCTCCTCCGCCTCGCGCACCACGCGGCGCGGCAATGGCGGTTTTCAAACAAACTGTCACAGTCTCTGGCACACAGTACCTGGAGATGCCAGGGCACGAAATCCTGTTCATGATGCCAAAAGATGAGTCGCCCACCAGGGCAGCGGGGTACTCGCCACCAGGTCCGGTCGCTATTAAAGGGGATGTCACGGTGGCTGCGACCTAGTCCGTGGCCCTGGGACTCACTGTAAAAGGGGAACTGTCTTTAAAGGGAATTGTGACAAAGTCTGTCGTGACACCACCTGTGGAGTTCGGTCAATAAGGGGACCGACGCTACTTTAAAGGGGTCCTCTGGGAGATGTTATTGCAGCAATGATGGTGACGTTTCTCACAGGTGAAGCAGGGTCCCCAGAGCTCCCAAGGTGTATGGCGATGATGGTGTATGCTCTGGGGCTTGCAGCTCTCCACAGCCTCGGGCTCCAGGTACCCGGTCCTCGGAGGCCCACTCGCAGCCTCCTTAAGCCCTATTCTCTCTTCTGTGCTCCTTTTCTATCACTCGTCTGCACCAGACTGAACTGCACTCTCTGGTCTCTCTGGACTAACTGTCTCTGTCCACTATCTCTCTCAGACTGTCTGACTCCTCCTCCAGACCAGGATCTTTATTCAGGGAAGCTGCCCTAAAACAGGGTTTTGAGCTCCACCTCCTGGCCTGGATTCAGAAGGTGTTGTGTGTGTGAGGTTGCCTGCCAAAGAGATCCCACTTGTTTCCAGGCATAGCACTATCATCCCCGAGAGGAAAGAAACACTACTGTGATACCCGAGCTCCTGGGGTGCCACAATAACAGTGTTATTATAATGCTCCTGAATAAAAATATCTGCCCTAAGCTGAGCCCCTAAATAAATAATTGCCCCTCACTATATTCCCAGCACAAAATATGACCCTCACTGTCCCTCTTATGGTACATGCCCTCCACACTGCCCTTTCTTTTGCATACTTCACACTGTCTTCTCATACTGTGTCCCTCCTATAGAGCCTGGACTCTATACTGTGCCCCTTCATTACACTCCTCCTACTTGGCATACTATCTTCTCCTGGCTGTTACCCTCACGCTACTCAGTATCTATTCTGTGCCCACTCACACTTTTCTCCCCCCATACTGTCTGAACACATTTCTTGTTCTCTCCTCATGTACGTCCCCCCTCCTAACTATACTGTCTCCTCACTTATTTACCCCCTCGCTCTTCATATTTCCTCCTCACACATGTCCCCGACTCCCCATATTGTGTCTGCACACATCCCATTACCCTCGTTCCCCATAGTTCATCCTCACACATCCCATCACCCTCGCTCCCAATACTGTCAGCACAAATTTTTCCCTTCACTATTCACTGTATCCACCCCCATCTCCCCACTCACCCCCCACAGAATATATCCACTCCCCTTCCAGCAGAATAAATCCATCCCCCTCCACACATAAAATAAATCCATCCCCTCCACACAGAATAAATGCACCCTGGCCCACACACACTAAATAAATTCCCGACTCCCCCACACACTCTGAATAAATTCCCAACCCCCCACACACAATGCATAAATCCCACACACACACAGAATAAATACCCCACACACACACTGAATACATACACACACTGAATAAATCCCCTCACACACACTGAATAAATGCCCCCACACACATACACACAATGAATAAATCCCTGACCCTCCCTTCCACACACACAAAGAATAAATCCCTAATCAAACACACACTGAATAAATCCCTGACCCCCCACACATGAAATAAATCCTGACACCCCAACACACAGACACACACATTGAATAAATCCCCACCCCACCCCCACACATTGAGTAAATCACAGGCACACTGAATAAATCCCTGACCCCGCCCCACACACACACACACACGCACACAGAATAAATCCAGACCCACTCAACACACAGAAACACACACAGAATAAGTACCGACCCCACAGATCTCTAACCACACACACACACACGCACACACTTTATAAATCCACAACCTCCCCCACACACACACTGAATAAATCCCCCCAAATTCTGAAGAAATAAAAATAAACACACACTGAATAAATATTCATACATACACACACCCACCCCACACTGAATCTTCAGTATCTTCAGCTCCACAACTACAGAAGCACTTACCACCAAGTCTCTTCTCTCTTCTGTGTGCCGAAGAGTGACGTTGTGGCACCCCAGGACTCCGGTTGCCACAGTGGCATTACCTCCCTCACAGGGGATGATATCATGCATGGAAGCAAGAAAGGGTCTCGTTACCAGGTAACACCAGCATCCAACACCTTTTCCTTACTCCAGACCAGAAGGGGGAGCTCTAACACCCGGTTTCAGGGGAGCTTCCCTATAAGTTCTGGCCTGCAGGCAGTTAGTGAGTCTTGGAGAGGAGATGAGAGAAGTCGAGGACAACCTGGGGAGTGGAGCTGTAACCAAGCTCACCACAGAGCTGAGCGCTAGAAACCGGACACCGAAGTCCGTGGTTGCGTGGGTAATGAAGTACCAGAGGGCAGGAGACTGCAGGTCTCCTGTCCCATCTAACACCCAGCGGTACCGCAGCATCCGAGAGCCCAGAGCCGCCATGAAGGAGTGACAACTGTAATAGGCTCAAGCACCCTGCCATGTGGGTACTGTTTTATTTTAACTGTCAGGCAAAGAGATGAACTTGAGCAGAGCTTAAAGCACCAAGGACCTAACAGGACAGTGCAGTAGAAAGGCCTCCGAACCCACCTGGCTAGGTGGATCCTAAATTGCTTCCAGGCTGCCTGGATCTCCACTACCATCTGTTACCCGTGTCCCGGACTGCACCTTCAGCCATCGAGTAAAGGTAAAGAAAACAACAGCCCTTGTGTCCTCCAGTCATTTCTTGCACCCTTAGTACTCCACACCAACGTCCACAATCCCTTACAACAGTACCGGTAGCCCTAGAGCCCCGTGCCATCTGTCGGGAGCAGAACCATCCCAGCTCCATCGCCATTGGCCCCAGAGCTGCGTTGGCCATCCATTGCCAAACACTACAAGTGGCGTCACGAACTAATCCGCTATAAACTTTATTCCCCTTCATTTCAATTTTCTGGGACGTCCAGAGCCACGGACCGGGTCACTGCTGCCGTAACAATCCCCGAAGAACAGTCGGCACCCGTCCGAGTACCCTGCGGCCCTAGCGGGCGCTCCAATGTCAGCAGTGTGATCACATGACCTGATCACGCTTCTGGTGTCACTCTGACCCAGCAGTCAGAGCCTCAATTGTACTCACATCTGTTAGACGCGAATACTAGGGTTGAGCGAAACGGGTCGATCATTTTCAAAAGTCGCCGACTTTTGGCTAAGTCGGCGTCTCATGAAACCCGATCCGACCCCTGTGCTTGTCGGCCATGCGGTACGCGACTTTCGCGCCAAAGTCGCGTTTCAATGACACGAAAAGCGCCATTTCTCAGCCAATGAAGGTGAACGCAGAGTGTGGGCAGCGTGATGACATAGATCCTGGTCCCCACCATCTTAGAGAAGGGCATTGCAGTGATTGGCTTGCTGTCTGCGGCGTCACAGGGGCTATAAAGGGGCGTTCCCGCCGACCGCCATCTTACTGCTGCTGATCTGAGCTTAGGGACAGGTTGCTGCCGCTTTGTCAGAAGCAGGGAGAGCGTTAGGCAGGGTCCACTAACCACCAAACCGCTTGTGCTGCAGCGATTTCCACTGTCCAACACCACCTTCGGTGTGCAGGGACTGTGGAAGCTATTTTTTTTTTTTTTTCCCCTCAGCGCTGTAGCTCATTGGGCTGCCCTAGAAGGCTCCGTGATAGCTGTATTGCTGTGTGTACGCCACTGTGGAAACCAACTGCTTTTTTCAAAGCACATATCCTCTTGTTCCTTCCTTTCTGCACAGCTATCTTTTTTGTTTGTCCACACTTTTTATTTAATTTGTGCATCAGTCCACTCCTATTGCTGCCTGCCATACCTGGCTTAGATTACTGCAGGGAGATAGTAATTGTAGGACAGTCCCTGTTTTTTTTTTTTTTTTTTTGTGGGAGATTAAGATTGGCATTTCTGCTACAGTGCCATCCCTGTGTGTGCCATCTCTCACTGAGTGGGCCATAGAAAGCCTATTTATTTTTTCCGTGATTTGTGTTCTAAATTCTACCTCAACACAAAAACACTACATCAATCAGTGGGAGAAAAATATTGGCCTCAGTCAGGGCTTGTGTGCCACTGCTGTGTGTGCTATCTCTCATTCAGTGGGCTATAGAAAGCCTATTTTTTTTTTTTTTTTTTTTAATATTATTTGGTTTCTAAAGTCTCCCTGAAAAAAAAAAAAAACCCTAAAAAAACAGTGGGAGAGTAATATTGCCCTTTCAGCTTGTGTGCCAGTCTTGACTCCTGGGTGTGCCACCTCTCTCTCTCATTCAGTGGGCCATAGAAAGGCTATTTTTTTTTTTGTTTTTTTTAATATTATTTGGTTTCTAAAGTCTCCCTGAAAAAAAAAAAAAAAACATAAAAAAACAGTGGGAGAGTAATATTGCCCTTTCAGCTTGTGTGCCAGTCTTGACTCCTGGGTGTGCCACCTCTCTCCCTCTCATTCAGTGGGCCATAGAAAGCCTATTTATTTATTTTTTTAAATATTATTGGGTTTCTAAAGTCTCCCTTAAAAAACAAAAAATACATAAAAAAACAGTGGGAGAGTAATATTGCCCTTTCAGCTTGTGTGCCAGTCTTGACTCCTGGGTGTGCCACCTCTCTCTCTCATTCAGTGGGCCATAGAAAGGCTATTTTTTTTTTGTTTTTTTTAATATTATTTGGTTTCTAAAGTCTCCCTGAAAAAAAAAAAATACCTAAAAAAACAGTGGGAGAGTAATATTGCCCTTTCAGCTTGTGTGCCAGTCTTGACTCCTGGGTGTGCCACCTCTCTCTCTCATTCAGTGGGCCATAGAAAGGCTATTTTTTTTTTGGTTTTTTTAATATTATTTGGTTTCTAAAGTCTCCCTGAAAAAAAAAAAAAAAACATACAAAAAACAGTGGGAGAGTAATATTGCCCTTTCAGCTTGTGTGCCAGTCTTGACTCCTGGGTGTGCCACCTCTCTCCCTCTCATTCAGTGGGCCATAGAAAGCCTATTTATTTTTTTTTTAAAATATTATTGGGTTTCTAAAGTCTCCCTTAAAAAACAAAAAATACATAAAAAAACAGTGGGAGAGTAATATTGCCCTTTCAGCTTGTGCGCCAGTCTTGACTCCTGGGTGTGCCACCTCTCTCTCTCTAATTGTGGGCCATAGAAAGCCTTTTTTTTTTTTTTTTTTTTAAATATTATTTGGTTTCTAAAGTCTCCCTGAGAAAAAAAAATAAATAAATTAGGTGGGAGATTAATATTGACATTAGTGCTTGAGTGACAGTCCTGCGTGTGTGTCATCTCTGTGATTTTGTGCCACAGAAAACAGAGTGTGTAACATTGTGCCTGATTTTCCTTGTGGTCTCACCAACCTGTTAAGGGATATTGAAATCATACTGAAGTTATAGCTCACCGTGTAAGTTGTTTGACAGCAACAAATAAAGTTACTTTGGTTAAGATTTTAAAACAATGAGGAAGTCTGGTGCAAGAGGTCGTCGTGGGCGTTCATTGTCAGCTGGTAATGATGGTAGTGGTAGTGGAGCATCAGGTGGTCGTGGGGATAAAAATATTCCACCTAAGTCTGGAGCTGTGGAGCCAGTTTCGTCGTCAGGCTACACAAGGCCTCGAACGCTCTCTTTTCTGGGAGTAGGAAAACCGCTTTTAAAGGCGGAGCAGCAACAGCAAGTTTTGGCTTACATTGCAGACTCAGCCTCTAGCTCTTTTGCCTCCTCTTCCGAAACTGGTAAATGTAAAAGCAGCGCGTCGCTTGTGGATGTTCACGGTCAGGGACAAGTCGCTTCCTTGTCCTCCTCAGCAAAAACTACAACAAGAGAGAAGGATGCAGCAGGCGACACAACGGGTCACTCCATGGAGCTCTTTACACATACCGTCCCTGGCTTAGAAAGTGAAACATTTAACAGGCCATGCCCATTACAAGTATATTCTGACATGGAGTGCACTGATGCACAGCCACAGCCAGAGTACTATGCTGCTCCTTTGACTCAGACCACCACATTGCCCTCTCAGGGTACAGATCCACAATCAGACCCTGATGAGACTATGTTGCCCCGCCACGAACGCTATACCACCGACCGACACAGTGACACAGACGAAGTTGCACACGAGCTCGAAGAGGAGGTAATAGATGACCCAGTTATTGACCCCGATTGGCAGCCATTGGGGGAACAGGGTGCAGGCGGCAGTAGTTCAGAAGCGGAGGTGGAGGAGGGGCCGCAGCAGGCATCAACATCGCAACAGGTTCCATCTGCCGGGCCCGTATCTGGCCCAAAACGCGTGTCAAAGCCAAAACCTGTTGGAGCACAGCGTTGCCATCCGGTTAAAGCTCAGTCTGCAATCCCTGAAAAGGGATCCGAGTCTAGGAAGAGTGCAGTCTGGCATTTTTTTAAACAACATCCAACTGATCAGCGCAAAGTCATCTGTCAAAAATGTTCAACTAGCTTAAGCAGAGGTCAGAATCTGAAAAGTCTAAATACTAGTTGCATGCATAGACACTTAACCACCATGCATTTTCAAGCCTGGACTAACTACCAAACGTCCCTCAAGGTTGTAGCACCCTCGGCCAATGAAGCTAGTTAGCAACGCAACATCCCTTCCGTCACTGTAAGGCCACCATTTTCCGCACCACCGGCAGTATCTGTGCAGGTTTCTTTGCCAGCCAAAAGCAGTCAGGGTCAGGGAATCACCAGTTTTGTAGGAGGAAATATTGCATCTAGGGCACCGGCGGAAACAATACTGTCTCCAACCGTCTCTCAGTCTGCCATGTACACCGGCACACCCGAAAGTTCCACGATCTCCAGCTCTCCAGTCCAGCTCACCCTACATGAGACTCTGGTTAGAAAAAGGAAGTACTTATCCTCGCATCCGCGTACACAGTGTTTTAACGCCCACATAGCTAGACTAATCTCGTTAGAGATGATGCCCTACCGGTTAGTTGAAAGCGAAGCTTTCAAAGCCCTGATGGAGTACGCTGAACCACGATACGAGCTACCCAGTCGACACTTTTTTTCCAGAAAAGCCATCCCAGCCCTGCACCAGCATGTTAAACAGCGCATCGTCCATGCACTCAGGCAATCTGTGAGTACAAAGGTGCACCTGACTACAGATGCATGGACCAGTAGGCATGGCCAGGGACGTTATGTGTCCATCACGGCACACTGGGTGAATGTGGTGGATGCAGGGTCCACAGGCGACATCAATTTAGGGACAGTTGTGCCTAGCCCACGGTCTAGGAAACAGTTGGCTGTAGGCGTTCGCACCCCCTCCTCCTCCTCCTCCTCGTCCTCCTGCAGAAGCTACAGCTCTTCCACAGAACGCAGTCTGCCAACCACTCCATCGGCAGATGACACTGTTGCACACCAGTTGTCCCATTATGGGCCAGCTACTGCCAAGCGTCAGCAGGCTGTATTGGCTATGAAGTGCTTGGGCGACAACAGACACACCGCGGAAGTTCTGTCCGAGTTCTTGCAACAAGAAACGCAGTCGTGGCTGGGCACAGTAGATCTTGAGGCAGGCAAGGTAGTGAGTGATAACGGAAGGAATTTCATGGCTGCCATCTCCCTTTCCCAACTGAAACACATTCCTTGCCTGGCTCACACCTTAAACCTGGTGGTGCAGTGCTTATTGAAAACTTATCCTGGGTTCTCCGACCTGCTCCTCAAAGTGCGTGCACTTTGCTCACATATCCGACGTTCGCCTGTACACGCCAGCCGTATGCAGACCTATCAGCGGTCTTTGAACCTTCCCCAGCATCGCCTAATCATAGACGTTGCAACAAGGTGGAACTCAACACTGCACATGCTTCAGAGACTGTGCGAACAGAGGCGTGCTGTTATTTATTTGTGGGAGGATACACGGGCAGGCAGTAGGATGGCAGACATGGAGTTGTCAGGTGTGCAGTGGTCTAAGATACAAGACATGTGTCAAGTCCTTCAGTGTTTTGAGGAATGCACACGGCTGGTTAGTGCAGACAACGCCGTAATAAGCATGAGCATCCCCCTAATGCGTCTGCTGATGCAAAGTTTGACGCACATAAAGGAGCAGGCGTCTGCACCAGAGGAAGAGGAAAGCCTTGATGACAGTCAGCCATTGTCTGGTCAGGGCAGTGTACAGGACGAGGTAGCGGGCGAAGAGGAGGTGGAGGACGAGGAGGATGATGGGGATGAGTATATTTTTAATGCCGAACCTTTCCCGGGGGCACAGGAAATTGGTTGCGTGTCACGGCCGGGTTCTGGTTTTTTGAGGGACACAAGTGACGTAGATTTGCCTGCAACTGCCCCTCAACCAATCACAACCGGAGATTTGACAACTGGAACTTTGGCCCACATGGCGGATTATGCCTTACGTATCCTAAAAAGGGACACACGCATTACGAAAATGATGAACGATGACGATTACTGGTTGGCCTGCCTCCTTGATCCACGCTATAAAGGCAAATTGCAAAATATTATGCCACATGAGAACTTGGAACTAATATTAGCAACCAAACAATCAACTCTTGTTGACCGTTTGCTTCAGGCATTCCCAGCACACAGCGCACGTGATCGTTCTCACACGAGCTCCAGGGGGCAGCAGACTAGGAGTGTTAGGGGTGCACACATCAGAAGTGGCGTTGGACAGAGGGGTTTTCTGACCAGGTTGTGGAGTGATTTTGCTATGACCGCAGACAGGACAGGTACTGCTGCATCAATTGAAAGTGACAGGAGACAACATTTGTCCAGTATGGTTACTAACTATTTTTCATCCCTTATCGATGTTCTCCCTCAACCGTCATTCCCATTTGATTACTGGGCCTCCAAATTAGACACCTGGCCAGAATTGGCAGAATATGCATTGCAGGAGCTTGCTTGCCCGGCAGCAAGTGTCCTATCAGAAAGAGTATTCAGTGCTGCAGGTTCAATATTAACCGAAAAAAGGACTCGTCTGGCTACCCAAAATGTTGACGATCTAACATTCATTAAAATGAACCACAACTGGATTTCGAAATCTTTTGCCCCACCTTGCCCGGCCGACACCTAGCTTTCCTATGAAAAGCTCTTGCCTGTGAATTACTTTTCTAATGTCTAATTTGCTGCAGCTGATTGTACAGCATACGACATGTTTACACCTCCCTAAATGGCAAAACTCCCCACACGGGGCCGTGGTATCGCGACTTGGCGCAAGCACCCGTGAGACTGCTGTTTGTCTGAAGAGGTGGGTGTGCTCGCTTTTGGTTGACGGCATTGCTACTGGGTCCCTCATAGTACAATGTAGTGTCTCTGGCGGTGGTGGTGCGCACCCAACGTCAGACACACCGTTGTAACATGAGGGGCCCTGGGGCGGTCCCGCCGGCCTCAAGAGAGTTCCCCCCTACCCCAGCTCAAAATGTGCTCTACCACGTCCAAAATTATGTCGCACAGCTCCACCAATCTTTAGTCTATTCGCTGACATCATTCAATGTCTGGCACTGACAATACAAATTTGTAGACATCTATGATGCAACTTAAAGTAGTCTGTGTCTGTGTCCTATATTGGCACCATTAAATAGTTACTGCCAAATTACTATGTCAGAAACTCAGTAGATGAGCCCACCCCTGTACCTAAGTATGCCACCTTTTTTTTTGTTTTGGTTGTTTTGCGAGACATTAACATCTATTTATATTTTGGGAGTACTGGGACAGACACTCCTTGCACTACTCCTCCACTCACCACCAAGCTGCCTGTGTATCCATGTAACCGCTGTAAAGCTGCCATGAGCCTATTGTTTGTTATTTTAGGCCTTTGATAGCCTGTCTGCAGCCCCTACTTGCAATACTCCTCCACTGACCACACCAATGCTGCCCGTGTACCCCTGGAACCTATTTAAAAGTTCATAGAGCCTAGTTATATATTTTATTTACTATTAATAAGGCCATGATGGACTACGCTGTACCACGCTACAAGCTAACCAGTCGACACTTCTTTTGCGAGAAAAGCCATCCCAACCCTCCACCAGCATGTAGAAGACCGCATTGTCCATGCACTCTGGCAATCTGTGAGTACAAAGGTGCACCTGACAACAGACGCATGGACCTGTAGGCATGGCCACGGAAGATTACGTGTCCATTACGGCGCAATGGGTTGAGGTGGTGGATGCATGGTCCACAGGGGACAGCCTACTAAGTCTGTCTGCAGTCCCTAATTCAAATTGTCCTCCACTGTCTAAATCGGAGCTTCCACCTTCTGGCTTTCGGCCTATAGTATCAGAAATTAAACTGCATTTGGCCTTCAACTTTGGTTAGGGCCTACTAACGGCTTCTGCCCCTCCCTGGTGTTGCCCTCAACTAAATAAAGCTGAGCTTCAACCTTCTGCTCCAAATTACCATTTTAAAAAATGCAATAGGCTTTTCCGGCCTACTAAAGGTGTCTGTCTGTGTGCCCCTGCCTGGTGTTGTCCTCAACTAAATAAAGCTGAGCTTCAACCTTCCGGCTCTCATTAAGTGGTTTTAAAAAAAAAAAATGGTGGTTAGGGCCTACTAACGGCTTCTGCCCCTCCCTGGTGTTGCCCTCAACTAAATAAAGCTGAGCTTCAACCTTCTGCTCCAAATTACCATTTTAAAAAATGCAATAGGCTTTTCCGGCCTACTAAAGGTGTCTGTCTGTGTGCCCCTGCCTGGTGTTGCCCTCAACTAAATAAAGCTGAGCTTCAACCTTCTGCTCCAAATTACCATTTTAAAAAATGCAATAGGCTTTTCCGGCCTACTAAAGGTGTCTGCCCCTCCCTGGTGTTGTCCTCAACTGAACAAAGCTGAGCTTCCACATTCTGGCTTTCGCCCTATACTATCAGATATTAAACTGCATTTGGCCTACTAGTGTGGTTAGGCCCTTGAAACAGTGTCTGCTGCTCTTGGGTTTGCTACTCCACTGAACAAAGCAATGCCGCCTGTTTAGTCCTGTTACCAATTTTGAACTGCATGTAGCCTACTTTATTCTTTGGCCCTATATCTGTTTCCTCCTCATCCTGCCCATTGCCCAGCCACTGCTAAATGAGTCTGCTGGTACATTGACCTAGACCACTACATTCCCCTTGTACTCTACACAGCCAGAATCTGACCCTGCTGAAAGTAAGGTTCCCCTTCCCGCATGTTATACCACCTTACACAGGGACAAAGAGGAAGGTGCAGATGAAAGTGCAGGTTCCTTCATCAGGTGGGGGGGCATACTCGTTGGCGACGTCACTGGCACAGGGCCCCTCAGAGTACGCAAAAGTGTCGCTGCTGGTGGGAGGCGCCCCCGCCATGCAAACACACCGCCGTACTTTGAGGGGCCCTGTGTCAGTGGCAATGCGAACGAGTGGGCCCCCCCCTGCTTGCTCAGGATCACAGCACTTGCAACGTTTAAATACTTACCTTTCCCTGCAACACCGCCGTGACGTAATCCGCATTTCCTGGGCCCACGAAAAACTTGAGCCAGCCCTACTCCCCCCACAACTTTCCCCCAATTCCCTATGCCCAACTATTATTATACAGTTAATTAAGATTGGCAAGCTTCAGAAACAAGAATGGATGTTTTTGGCATTAAAATGGGCACTGTAGGTGTTTTCCTGGCCTCCACTCACTGCCGACTATGCTTCCCCATTGACTTGCATTGGGTTTCGTGTTTCGGTCGATCCCCGACTTTTAGCGATAATCGGCCGACTGCACTCGACTCGACTCTGGACAAAATCGGGTTTCCCAAAACCCTACTCGATCTTAAAAAAATGAAAGTCGCTCAACCCTAGCGAATACAATTGATCCCAGGGAGCCAGAGCGCTGCAGCTTCTCTGTGCCGGCTGTCAGCATTAGGCAGCCCACTGTACCCCCCTGCCGGCTGTGCCTGGGGCGCATGCCCCTGCTGTTCCACCCTAGATACACCTGTGGCTATAGTCATTGTGAAAGTAAAAGGTGCAAAGTGTACCTCTTGTTCCATGGCGCCGGGACGTTTCACACAGACACATGGACGGCACACGGATATAATACGCGGTCACACTGACACACGAACATACAGACAGCAAACACGGACACACGCAGTGGCGTAGGAAGGGGGGTGCGGGGGGTGCAGGGGGGGCGGGCCGCCCCGGGTGGCACAATGCCGGGGGCGGCTCCGACCCAGAGAGGAGGAGGAGGAAGAAAAAAAAAAAAAAAGGGAGACGCGGGCCCTTTAAATCTTCGGGCGGCGCCGACCGCCGCCACGACCAGGCCCTCCCCCCCCGATGCCAGCACTGGCATTGGGCCCCCCCTTCTAATACTCACCTCTCCTGGTTCCTACGGCAGCTGCAGCGTCTTCGGCGCCCTCTGACTCTGCGACGTCTCAGGACAGAGGGTGCGATGACGTCATCACTGCGCGCTCAGCCTCTCTGTCCTGAGCGTTGCAGAGCCGGAGAGACGCTGAGTGCACGGGACCTGCGCTGGGAACCGGAGAGGTGAGGATTTTACTTTTTTTTTTTTTTTCTTTATGTCTGACTCAGACTGTGGGTAATATGCTGGAGACAGACTGGGGGTAATATGCTGGAGACACACTGGGGGTAATATGCTGGAGACACACTGGGGGCAATATGCTGGAGACAGACTGGGGGCAATATGCTGGAGACAGACTGGGGGCAATATGCTGGAGACAGACGCACTGGGGCAATGCTGGACGCACTGGGGCAATGCTGGACACTGGGGCAGATTGCTGGACACACTGGTGGCAATGCTGGACACGGGCAGATTGATGGACACACTGGGGGCAATGCTGGACACTGGGGCAGATTGCTGGACACACTGGGGGCAATGCTGGACACTGGGGCAGATTGCTGGACACTGGGGCAGATTGCTGGACACACTGGGGGCAATGCTGGACACTGGGGCAGATTGCTGGACACACTGGGGCAATGCTGGACACTGGGGCAGATTGCTGGACACACTGGGGGCAATGCTGGACACTGGGGCAGATTGCTGGACACACTGGGGGCAATACTGGACACTGGGGCAGATTGCTGGACACACTGGGGGCAATGCTGGACACTGGGGCAGATTGCTGGAGACACTGGGGGCAATGCTGGACACTGGGGCAGATTGCTGGACACACTGGGGGCAATCCTGGACACGGGCAGATTGCTGGACACACTGGGGGCAATGCTGGACACTGGGGCAGATTGCTGGACACACTGGGGGCAATGCTGGACACTGGGGCAGATTGCTGGACACACTGGGGGCAATGCTGGACACTGGGGCAGATTGCTGGACACACTGGGGGCAATGCTGGACACTGGGGCAGATTGCTGGACACACTGGGGGCAATGCTGGACACTGGGGCAAATTGCTGGACACACTGGGGGCAATGCTGGACACACTGGGGGCAATGCTGGACACTGGGGCAGATTGCTGGACACACTGGGGGCAATGCTGGACACTGGGGCAGATTGCTGGACACACTGGGGGCAATGCTGGACACTGGGGCAGATTGCTGGACACACTGGGGGCAATGCTGGACACGGGCAGATTGCTGGACACACTGGGGGCAATGCTGGACACTGGGGGCAATGCTGGACGCTGGGGGCAATGCTGGACACTGGGGCAGATTGCTGGACACACTTCGGCAATGCTGGACACACTGGGGCAATGCTGGACACTGCCCCTGTGCGGCCGCCCTGCTTGTGAATCCCAGCCCCGCACTCTGCATAATGCATAACACACTGCGGGGCTGGGATTACCAAGGTGGGTGGCCGCACAGGCGCAGTCTGCAAGCCTGGCTGTGACGTCAGACGGCCAGAGCTCTCTGCGCCTGCACCAAACAACGATACACAGCGCAGGCACCGGATTTCATGGGTAAACAGTGCTGAGGGGGCGGTGCCCGGCATTGAGTGACGGCAATGTGGGGGGGGGCGCCAAACTCGGAAACAGCCCCGGGTGGCAAAAGCTCTAGCTACGCCAGTGGACACACGGACGGCATATGGATGTAACACATGGACACACTGACACACAAACACACAGACAGCACATATAAACACATGAACGGCATACAGACTGCACACGGATGTAACACACGGACACAGTGACACACAGACAGCAAACATGGATATGCAGCACCCCAGAGTCCTGGTTGTTGCAGTGCTGTGGCTCCGCCACTACGGGGAGCTATGGTGCGTCTGATTGCACTAGGGAGTTTCTCTGATCAGGTACACTCACACCACACTTCACACTCCGGCCACCAGGGGGGGTGGTCCTATCTAGTAGGCCACTCCTCACAACTCTGGTAAAACTGGGGGTTGGACAGGAAGACAGGGAGAAGTAGCTGGGAAGAGCTAGTGAGAGGACCTGTCAGGGATGGGATCCTGGCAGACTCCTCAGAGCAGAACTAACCAGTAAACAACGGGAATACAGAAAAGGAGAAATACCAGAAGGGGTCTTGCTGTTAGACCGAGGCAACATCCTTCTGAGGCGCAAACAGTCGGTGGCCGGAACGCCGAGCAAGTAAGAGACTTTAAGTACATTGCAAACCACGGCAGGGCAGCTAACTACAGGTTGGCTGTCTCACTTAACACCTAAGCAGACAACGGAGGCAGCTGTGGGAGAGGGGCGACTCTAGGGTCCCGGAAGAACTCCAGGCCTACCCCGTCATACGGGTGCGTCCTACCATATCAACTGGAGGACGGAGAAGGAACAGTAGAGACAGAAAGAAACAGTTGTGAGGACTATCCCGGGAGCTCAGCAGGGAAGAACTACAACACACAGCGCTAGAAGGTAGATACTGATTCCCACCTGTAAAGAGAGCTCCTGATGTGTCGTTGGACCGGCCGGTCTCTGAAAACCCAGTTAACAGCGCTCTGGACTGAGGTCTCCCACATCTTCAGTAAAGAGGTAAAGAGACTGCAACCTGGTGTCCTCGTTATTTACCGCGACCTGCACCCCACAACTGCACCGCTATACCACCGTTAACAGCACCTATTTGCAACGGACGTCCCCCACTGACAGACAGGGCCACGGACCGGGTCTAGCCACCGTGACAACCCCAGGACTGAGATCCCAGAGGCCCGGCTCCGGGTACCCCTCGGCCCTGCGGCGGTGTGGGGGCGCTCCAAATCTTGGCGTCACGAACAGGATCTACTTAAGCCTGAAGAATCAGGTCATGTGTGCCTAGAGACTGTGATTTGTTGTGCATGAACTGTAGCTTTATTGAGAGACTGTGTGCTACTGCTTGCCGCGGAAAGTTACCGCCAAAATTCGCCATTGCCGCGCGCGGAGGGAGGAGCCTTAGCTACGTGGGCGGGATCGGCCAAAAGAAGCGCGGAACGGAAAGCGCGGTGAGACGCCAATCCCGGAAGAGGAACTCCGACCTCCAGCAGGTTAGTGGGAGGAAGGGACGGCCATGTCCGAGTCGGGAGGAGAGGAGGTGGCGGTCGCAGCCGCGGACGCAGGGGCAGCTCCGGTCCCCGCAGCGGGCGAAGCCGCGGCCCTAATACCGCCACTGGCTGCCGCAGAGCCCGCTGCCCCCATCAGCCAGTCGGACACCGCCGCTAACGCAAAAGCCATAATGCCCTTCTCCATGCCCTACCTGCCCGGAGCGACCTGGCTCCCACGATACTCTGGGGAGGCGCATACATTCACTGACTTTAAAGAAGGGCTCTGCAGCCTGCTCGAGTTCTATCCCCTAACCGAGCCTCAGAAAGTCCATATGATAACCGGTCAACTCTTTGGGGCGGCTCTGAGAGAAGTGAAATCCTGGCCCGCTGAGGATAAAGGAACTGCACAACAGATTTTTGCCAAGCTTAAAGCCACCTTTGATACTCGCACTGCCACAGAGATTAAACTGACTTTCTATGGATGCAAACAGAGGTCGCAGGATAGCTTACGGGACTATGCCCTTAATCTCCAGGAAGCGATGCGGGCCATTAAGCAGAGTGACCCCGGCAGCATGCAGGATGAGGATAAAATCCTGAAGGAGCGGTTCATCGAGGGGCTCCTGTGCAGTCACCAGCGGGGCCAATTGCACTTCCTGGCCATGCAAAATCCAGACTTGACTTTTGCGCAGTTTAAAGATAAAGCTATCCAGGCATTGCAGGAGCGGCAGCCCAGCCGCGCAGTGCCACCCAGGCGCCCCGCTCTCACCTACCACCAGGAGGTGGCATCGGATACCCCAGTTGCCGCGGAGGCCGACGCCCAGAGCTTCGAGGACGACTCCCCTGCAGGACTCCGTCTCCAGATGCAAGAGCTAACCAAGAGCGTTGCTGCCCTGGCCCGGACGGTGCAGTCCCTACAGGAGGCCCCCAAAGAGAAGATCCAGTTGGCTTCCAGCCCGGAGGATGTCCCTTGGATGCGACGGAGGAGGACTCCGCCGACCAGGAGCCGGCCCGACGATCGCTTCCACCAGGATGGACGACCCATCTGCCGCCGCTGTCATCAGGTGGGCCATCTTGCAAGGTACTGTCCTTTAAACGAGCAACCCCTGGGGCAAAGGGCCAACCCCCAGGAGTAGGACGGTCAGGCCCGCAGCATTGGAGAACCAAGTATATTGGAGGACGACCAGTTCTCCCTGTAGTGATTGATGGAATCCCCTTGAATGCTTTGCTGGACACCGGTTCTCAGGTGACGACTATACCTTACGTGCTCTACAAACGGTATTGGGAGGACGCTGATATTACTCGTGGCCCTGACGATGATTTCACCATAATCGCCAGTAATGGTCAGCCGTTGCCACAAGTGGGGTATAAGGAGGTCACCATCAAAGTGGGGCGGGTGGAATTGAAAGCCCAAGGGATTGTGATTGTAGATATTGATCGTCGAGAATGTAATCCCATGATGACTCTTGGTACTAATGTTATAGAAAATTGTCTTGCAGAAGTGATTGTTTTGTTGCAACAGGTGGCAGAAAACGCTGGCCACAGTGAGCAACGTGCCCTGCAGAAGGAAATCAGAGCTCTGATGCAGAGACAGCAGGTAGAGCTGACTGGTGGTGAGATTGGTCGTGTCACTGTAAGTGATTCAAACCCCATCGCGATACCTCCCAAGAGTGAAATGTTAATATGGTGTCGAGCAGCCATAGGCCTCAGGGGTAAGGACTACCAGGCCTTGGTGGAACCTGTATATTCAGACAATAGGCCTACTGTTCTGACAGCCCGGGGGGTGGTTGACGTCCGACAGGGGAGAGTGCCCGTACGTGTCCTCAATTGTGGGGAGGAAGAGGTCCACCTAACCAAGTATACCACGCTCGCCAAATTGTTCACTGTCAATAATAGTGTAATACAGACACCTGAACCCTTGGTCCCGTCAAACGTGGCGGAGAACAAAGGTTCTGCAGAGCACTCGAAAGACTGGTGTCGGGAACTGCATGTGGGCACTGACTCCACCCCGTCTCATCAAATACAGGGGGCTTACAGGGTGGTACACGAGTACGAGCAGGTATTCAGCAAACACCCCTCAGATTTTGGGCAGGTGAAAGGGATCCAACATCACATCCCCACGGGAGATCATCGACCCATAAAAGAGAGATATCGCCCTGTACCCCCAGCTCATTACCAGTGTGCCAAGGACATGTTGCGGGAAATGAAGGAGGCTGGGGTGGTGAGAGACAGCTGTAGCCCCTGGGCAGCTCCGTTAGTCCTCGTTAAAAAGAAAGATGGTACAATGAGGATGTGTGTTGATTACAGGCAGTTGAATCGCATTACACATAAGGACGCATACCCACTGCCCAGGATAGAGGAATCTCTGGCTGCTTTAAAATCTGCTAACTACTTCTCTACCTTAGATCTCACCAGTGGGTACTGGCAGGTTCCTGTAGCGGAGGCGGACAAGGAGAAGACGGCCTTCACGACACCAATGGGTCTCTGCGAGTTCAACTACATGCCCTTCGGACTGTGCAATGCTCCAGGAACGTTCCAGAGGATGATGGAGTGCTGCCTAGGACACATGAACTTTGAAACTGTGCTGCTGTATTTGGATGATGTCATTGTCTTCTCTAAGACCTACGAAGACCATCTGAAGCACCTGGCCGAGGTGTTCGAAGCCCTGTCCAAATTCGGCTTAAAGGTGAAACCGTCCAAGTGTCATCTGCTCAAACCTAAAGTGCAGTACCTGGGCCATGTGGTGAGCGCTGAAGGAGTGGCCCCAGACCCCGACAAGGTCACAGTGATCAAGGACTGGCCAAAGCCTAGTGACCTCCACGAAGTCCGGCAGTTCCTCGGGTTGGTAGGTTACTATCGGAGATTCATTAAGGATTTCACCAAGAAGGCCGCACCCTTGCAAAATCTGCTGGTGGGCCAACCAAATAAGACCAAGGGGAGGAAAACCACCTTTGATTGGAACGAAGAGCTGGAGGAATCCTTCACCTGTTTGAAGTCGGCACTGACGGGAGAAGAGATACTGGCTTACCCCGAATACGATCAACCGTTTGTGCTGTACACAGATGCCAGTAATGTGGGATTAGGAGCCGTGCTGTCCCAGGTTCAGAACGGCAAAGAAAGGGTGATCGCTTACGCCAGCAGGAAACTCCGTCCCACGGAAAGGAACCCTGACAACTATAGTTCCTTTAAGCTGGAATTCCTGGCCCTCGTCTGGGCAGTGACAGAGAGGTTTAAGCACTACCTGGCCTCCGCGAAATTCACCGTCTTCACGGACAACAATCCGCTAACGCATCTGGGTACTGCCAAACTCGGGGCTTTGGAACAGCGGTGGATGGCCCGGCTGTCCAACTATGATTTCACCATCAAATATCGGGCAGGACACCAGAATGCCAATGCCGATGCTCTGTCCCGAATGCCCAATCTACCAGAAGTGGGAGAAGACCCGGAGGCACTTGAAGAGGTGGAGCTGCCTGCCTTCCATCGCCCCAAAGCCACTCAGAACTCTCACCATGTGAAGAACAGGCACAAGAACCAACCGGATGCCACGCTGAATCCCCTGCCCCACCACGGATGGGCAGAAACCCAGGATAGTGACCCCGCGGTCCGTCAGGTGAAGGAACTCTTGACGCAGGCTGGGTTGCACCCTGGCCCAGATGATCCACAAGAAACTCAACAGCTGTGGAAGGGGAGAAGCAAACTGTTTATCCATGATGGCAAGTTGTGCAGGAGGAGCATCGACCCACGTACTCATGAATTGGTGTGGCAGATAGTGGTGCCAAGGCGAGATGCGCCCATGGTTCTGGGAGCCTACCATGATGGAGCCGGACACTTCGGATGGAGGAAGCTGGAGAAGCTGCTCCGAGGGAGGTTCTATTGGATTGGCATGAAGAGAACCATTGAGAAGTGGTGTCGAGAGTGTGGTCCGTGTAGTCTGCGAAGGAAGGACCGTGACAGTCAACGGGCTCCCCTGCGGCCTATTATCACCAAACGGCCGCTCGAACTGGTCGCGCTGGATCATGTGAAGCTGACGCCTAGCCGGTCGGGCTATATCTACGCCCTTACCATCGTGGACCACTACTCCAGGTTTTTGGTGGTTGTGCCTGTCAAGGATCTAACAGCTAGGACTGCCGCCAGGGCCTTCCAGCAGCACTTTTGTAGACCCCATGGCTACCCAGAGAAAGTACTGACCGATCAGGGGCCTGCATTCGAAGCGGAAGTGTTCCAAGAATTCTGCCAGTTGTACGGGTGTAAGAAGATCAGAACTACACCGTACCACCCCCAAACCAACGGGATGTGCGAGAAGATGAACCAGGTAGTAATCGATTTATTGAAGACCTTGCCTGTGGAGGAACGGAACCTGTGGCCGACAAAGTTGCCTGACTTGGTGGATATGTACAACCACATCCCAGTAAGTTCCACCAACTGTACTCCAGCGTACCTGATGCGAGGAAGGTCTAGTCGGTTACCCGTTGATCTGGACATGGGGGTCCTAGTACCCGAAGATACCTCGCCGGAGGCAGATTGGGATACAGAAAGGCAGCGAAGATACCTCGAAGTACAGGAGTGTGTGGAGAGAAGTCTCGCCCAGGCTAGGCAGAAACAAGAAAGGGACTACAATCAACACGCTCCTGCGATTCCCCTGTCACCTGGTGAGCAAGTGCTTAAACGAAAGAGGAGGTTACACAAGCTTGATGACCAATGGGAAGCGGAACCGTATACCATCTTGCCATCCGACTTCGACAACACTAAGGTCTGTCTCATCAGCAAGGACAGAGGGGAGACCTCGACAGCGGTATCCAGGGATCACCTTAAGGTCTGCCCCGATAAGTTGAAAGAGAGGGGCACGGCCCCAGAAATCTCCCCGCCGGTGGAAAAGGAGAAGATGTTCCATACTGTCCTTGGTGATTTTCCCCAGTCCTGGACTCAGATAAATCAGGCCATCGCGGTACCTGTTCTAACGTTTCCACAGCCGGACCCACCAGAAACAATGGTGGTACCAGATCATCCGGTCCCGCAACCTCAACAAGCCTTGCCTGAAGAAGCCATGCCAACCGTTGAACCGGCAAATCCTCCCTCTGCTATCAGTGAGCCTGCCGTACCCACTGTTGATAGCAGCAGCTCTGAGAGCCCCAACCTGCCAGTGCTACCCAGACTCACTAGAAGTGTAGTTAGAAAACAGCGCACTACACCAGCGGTAGCAAGCATAGCGGGCCCTGTTAGACCAATAGCAACCCCTGCGCTGCGAAGGTCCACACGCAGCACTCAAAATCAAACTCCCCTCCGCTACAAAACTTGGACGTATTGATAGGGCTGCTATGTAATTGAAAATGTTTGTATGCATATCCTTTTGTTACAGGTTTTTAAATGGACACTAGAGTAATGGACGGTGAATTGCTCAAAAACTTCCACAAGGGGGGCCCCTTTGTTTACCCGGGGTCCCCGCTGTTTCAACCACTGAACTGAGAGTCATAAACTGTGCATGACCAAACTTTCGCAACGTTCAAGAATCCTCACCTCCCGTAAAGGGAAGCTCTGTTATGTTCAATTGTTATGCTATTTCAAAAATTTGTGTGTTTTCTGTTAACATGTATTATTGTTCTTGTTTTCCCAGTCCCGGAGTACTGGATTAAACCGGGGGGGAGTGCAGCACCTCAGAGTCCTGGTTGTTGCAGTGCTGTGGCTCCGCCACTACGGGGAGCTATGGTGCGTCTGATTGCACTAGGGAGTTTCTCTGATCAGGTACACTCACACCACACTTCACACTCCGGCCACCAGGGGGGGTGGTCCTATCTAGTAGGCCACTCCTCACAACTCTGGTAAAACTGGGGGTTGGACAGGAAGACAGGGAGAAGTAGCTGGGAAGAGCTAGTGAGAGGACCTGTCAGGGATGGGATCCTGGCAGACTCCTCAGAGCAGAACTAACCAGTAAACAACGGGAATACAGAAAAGGAGAAATACCAGATGGGGTCTTGCTGTTAGACCGAGGCAACATCCTTCTGAGGCGCAAACAGTCGGTGGCCGGAACGCCGAGCAAGTAAGAGACTTTAAGTACATTGCAAACCACGGCAGGGCAGCTAACTACAGGTTGGCTGTCTCACTTAACACCTAAGCAGACAACGGAGGCAGCTGTGGGAGAGGGGCGACTCTAGGGTCCCGGAAGAACTCCAGGCCTACCCCGTCATACGGGTGCGTCCTACCATATCAACTGGAGGACGGAGAAGGAACAGTAGAGACAGAAAGAAACAGTTGTGAGGACTATCCCGGGAGCTCAGCAGGGAAGAACTACAACACACAGCGCTAGAAGGTAGATACTGATTCCCACCTGTAAAGAGAGCTCCTGATGTGTCGTTGGACCGGCCGGTCTTTGAAAACCCAGTTAACAGCGCTCTGGACTGAGGTCTCCCACATCTTCAGTAAAGAGGTAAAGAGACTGCAACCTGGTGTCCTCGTTATTTACCGCGACCTGCACCCCACAACTGCACCGCTATACCACCGTTAACAGCACCTATTTGCAACGGACGTCCCCCACTGACAGACAGGGCCACGGACCGGGTCTAGCCACCGTGACAACCCCAGGACTGAGATCCCAGAGGCCCGGCTCCGGGTACCCCTCGGCCCTGCGGCGGTGTGGGGGCGCTCCAGATACACGGACTGCACACGGATGTAACATACAGACACAAAGAGAGCAAAAATGGACACATGAACTTCACACGGATGTAACACATGGACACACTTACACACAGACAGCAAACATGGACACACGGATGGCACGCAGATGTAACACATGGGCACACAGACAGCAAACATGGACACACGGATGGCACGCAGATGTAACACATGGGCACACTGACACACAGACAGCAAACATGGACACACAGATGTCACACAGATGTCACATACGCACACACAGCCAAGGACCATTGATCTCACCGATACTGTTTTTTCCTGTACAAGAATCACCAGCATGTGTGAAAGAGGCCTAATACAGCAGGTCAGTGTCAAAGTTAAAGAAAAAAAATCAATATTGCAGTAGACTGATATTCGAATGCAGTACAGATTATACTTGTTAATTGAAAGAGCAGCTATGAAAACAGATAATACAAGTCATATATTTAGCTGCGGAACGAAGAAAGTTCTTATCGTTTGCATAATCCAGGCTTAATTACAACTGAGGTTTGCAACGTCAGCTGCTTCTGGCGTGATAAGCCTTTAAAGCAGCCATCTATAACACGTAATGGATATTACTCCATTCAGTATCACATCAGAGCCTCCAGCGGTCTGATAACACTGGATTCAGATCTTTAGAAGCAAACAGAAGAAAAAGACTTAATGGAAAAAGTTTCAGATGAACCAGTGATGGGAAATGTTCCATTAAGGATTTGGATGTTCACTGTCACAGTCATGAAAGCTATTCAGCAGTATAAGTTAAAGAATATTCAACTAAAAGAGTTTTTCTGAGAATATAATATTGATGAAATAATTAGCATAAGTCATTAAAGTTTGACCAACTGATTTAAAGGGAATTTATACAGCATATATGGGCATGAAGGTCTTGTAAAGACATCAACACATTTACTGTATATATTTTATCTTGTGCTGCATTCCTGATAATTTAGCATTTTAATTCATATGCAAATCAGATTTAAGTGCTCTGGGTGTGCTAGAGCACTTAACTAACCTCACCCTCCTTTGCTTGATTGCTAACACAGCACCAGCCTCTTTAGGTTCATTGATAGCCACTGCCTATAATGTCAGGTGCCTGGCAAGGAGATCAGATAGGAGTTATAAAGGGGTCCATGTATTTGGATTTTACTGACAGATTCCCTTTATGGTCCCAGTTGGCACTGGAAGTGGCGCAGATCCATACTTCGTGTAGTAGTCATGAACGTTATAATAAGCTCTCTCCCATGGAGATAATGCTACCATGTGCAGAACTGTTCCACTCTGAGAAAAACACTTTCAGAAGACACAGAGCAAAAATTACAACAATACTACAACAAACTACAGACCTTTCTGATTCATAACAAGAAAAAGAAACTACACAGATTGCGTCTCAATTCAGGACTCTATACAGATACCAAACAAAGCCAAAACCTGACAACTTGGACAAGCACCCCATTCCAGACACAATTGCATCTAACTGTGTCATTAATCTCTGAGATTACAAACCCAACAAAGCGGAGCTGGCCGTGCTTTCCAGAGTACTCTCATTTTGTCCTACTAAGGCCCTGGATAAAACTGAACTCTGCAGTGATATGGAACATTTTTTCAGGAGACTGCGCCTGAGGAAATATTTCAATGATACAGAAGATTCATAAAACACTCGGACTGAAGGAAAAGGGATCCTAACAACCAAGAAGAGGTCAGACTGGACACCTTCACCTGGACACAACCCTCATTTGGATAAATATATAGACTCCTTCAGACATTTGATAAAATCCACCATCATAGATACTAACAGGAGACAAGCATCCAACATCAGTGCCCAGGAGAGAAAGGCCATACAGTCTTTGAAAACCAACAAAGAAATCATCATTACACCTGCTGACAAGGGAGGTGCAACAGTCATGATGAACACATCAGACTATATGAAAGAAGCAAACAGACAAATTATGGACACGCTAGTACAAAAAATTGGAGTCGGATCCTATACAGGACTATTACAAGGAACTAAACAAGTTGGTATCTTGTCTGCCTGACGAATCCATAAGAGCCGATGACCTGATACCAGGAAGTCCAAGAATAGCGACATTCTACATGCTTCCCAAAATCCACAAATCTGGAAATCCAGGAAGACCAATTATTTCATGTGTGGGCACCCTTACTGAGCAGGTATCCGGATGGGTAGAGGGTATTCTTAAACCCCTGGTAAAGGATACACCCAGCTACATTCAGGACACAACTGACCTATTGAATAAACTATCAGCAATAGGTCCTCTACCAGAAGGAACCATCATGGCCACTATGGATGTGGAATCTTTGTACTCTAATATCCCCCACCATGATGGATTAAATGCCTGAAAATTCTACCTGGAAAACACAGGGACTGATGCTGATTCTGTAATGAAACTTATAAAATTCATCCTCACCCGCAATTATTTTGAATTTGACAACAAGATATATCTACAGGAGACTGGCACAGCAATGAGAAGAAAATGGCCCCACAGTATGCAAATCTTTTCATGGCCAAGCTTGAAAGCGACTAGTTGTCCTCATGTCCCATCAGGCCTCTGGCTTACTACCGCTACATTGATATTTTAAGCATCTGGACAGAGTTGAGCCACAGCTAAAGATGTTCCATGAACAGTGACCCCATATTGGAAACTAGACCCCCCCAAGGAACTTATCTAGATGTCTTGTGAGAACGTTGAACCCTCAAGTGTTTCACTATAGTTTATAATGTAGAGCCATGAAAATAAAAAATCATTTTTTTTCCACAAAAATTACTTTTTAGCCCCCAGTTTTGTATTTTCCCAAGGGTAACAGGAGAAATTGGACCCCAAAAGTTGTTGTCCAATTTGTCCTGAGTAAGCTGATACCCCATATGTGGGTGGAAACCACCGTTTGGGCGCATGGCAGAGCTCGGAAGGGAAGGAGCGCCGTTTGGAATGCAAACTTAGATGGAATGGTCTGCAGGTGTCACATTGCATTTGCAGAGCCCCTAATGTACCTAAACAGTAGAAACACCCCACAAGTGACCCCATATTGGAAACTAGACCCCCCAAGGAACTTATCTAGAAGTGTTGTGAGAACTTTGACCCCCCAAGTGTTTCACTAAAGTTTATAACGCAGAACCGTGAAAATAAAAAATCATTTTTTTCCCACAAAAATGGTTTTTTAGCCCCCCCAAATTTTTATTTTCTCAAGGATAACTTTAGCCCCAACCCTAAACCTAACTTTAGCCCAAACCCTAACCCTAACTTTAACCCCAACCCTAACCCTAGCCCCAACCCTAACCCTAGCCCTAACCCTAACTCTATCCGTAGCCCCAACCCTAACCCTAGCCCCAACCCTAAACCTAGCCCCAACCCTAACCCTAATGGGAAAATGGAAATAAAAAAAAAATATTTTATTATTTTTTACTAACTAAGGGGGTGATGAAGGGGGTTTGATTTACTTTTTTGATCGCTTTTTATTCTGATTTTTGTGAGCCAGAATTACCAAAAACCAGCTATTCATGAATTTCTTTTGAGGGGGGGCGTTTATACCGTTCCAGGTTTGGCAAAATTGATAAAGCTGTTTCATTCTTCGGGTCAGAACGATTACAGCGATACCTCATTTATATTTTTTTATGTTTTGGCGCTTTTATGCAATAAAATCTATTTTATAGAAAAAATAATTATTTTTGCATCTCTTTATTCTGAGGACTATAATTTTTTACTTTTTATTTGATGCTGCTGTATGGTGGCTCGTTTTTTGCGAAACAAAATGACGTTTTCAGCAGTACCATGGTTATTTATATCCGAATTTTTGATCGCGTGTTATTCCACTTATTGTTTGGTGTTATGATAATAAAGCGTTGTTTTTTGCGTCGGTTTTTTTTTTTTTTTTTTTTTTTTACGGTGTTCACTGAAGGGGTTAACTTGCTGGACAGTTTTATAGGTCGGGTCATTACAATCGCGGCGATACTAAATATGTGTACTTTTATTGTTTTGGTTTTTTTTAGATAAAGAAATGTATTTATGGGAACAATATATTTTTTTTTTCTTTATTTAGGAATTTTTTTTTTTTTTACATATGTCAATATTTTTTCAAAATTTTTTTACTTTACAACATTGCCCCGGGGGGAGGGGGGACATCAAGTTATAGGGTCAGATCGCTGATCTGACACTTAGCAGAGCACTGTGTCAGATCAGCGATCTGACGTGCACTGCTGGAGGCTTGCAGGCGCCTGCTCTGAGCAGGCTTGCAGGCTTGCAAGCCACCTCCCTGCAGGACCCGGAAGGAACCCCGCGGCCATATTGGATCCGGGGCCTGCAGGGAGGAGGAGGTAGGAGATGTGATCGCGTTGCTCCGAGGGTCTCAGGGAAGCACGAAGGGAGCCCCCTCCCTGCGCGATGCTTCCCTGTGCTGCCGCAACACTGCGATCATCTTTGATCGCAATGTGTAGGGGGTTAATGTGCCAGGAGCGCTCCACGACCGCTCCTGGCACATAGTGCCAGATGTCAGCTGTGATAGTCAGCTGACACCAGGCCGCGATCTGCCGCGCTTCCCCTGAGAGCGCGGCCGATCCACTATGATGTACTATCCCGTCACTGGGAATTAAGTCCCAGGTCACCTCGACAGGATAGTACGTCATATGGGATTAAGGGGTTAATCAATTTCATCCCACCATCATCTAGTTAACACTCAACCACTCCTGCACTGAAATTAACTTTTTGGACACCATCATTAAGCTGCAGAACAATGAAATAGGAACATCAATCGACCGCATAACATGCCTTAAATGGGACAGTTTCCATAAAAAACACATAAAACTCTATTGTATACAGCCAAACCATCAGATACAATCGTATATGTTTCAACCCCATGGATAGGGATGAACACCTTGGTCGCCTCAAAAAGACTTTCTTGAAACAGGGCTTCCATCCAAGAACAATTCAAAATGAAATTACAAGAGCAACTAGAATATCAAGGAATCACCTGCTACATTACAAAGCTAAAGAAGAAAATAATCGGGTGCTTCTAGTAGTCACCTACAATCCAAATCTGGAGGGGCTAAGAGGAGCTGCATGGAAATTACAACCTTTACTACAAAAAAATGTCCGCTTACGATCCATTTTTCCAGACCCCCACTACTGTGTTTTAGGCAGCCCCCAAATCTACGAAGTATCATTGTCAGAAGCTCCCTGTCCTCTCAAACAGCTGCAGGAACCCTTCCTTGCAACCAGAAAAGATGTAAAACCTGTCCATTTATAATGACCACAGACCAGATAAAGATCCCCAATTCACATCAGGACTGCAAGATCCCAGGTACTTTCAGATGCGTCACTTCTAATGTGGCGTAACTAATTATTTGTACTAAATGTCCAACTGGGGGTCTGTATGTGGGGGAGACAGGGCAAAAGCTTAGAACAAGAATGAACTCTCATCGCCACACATTAAGAGAAAAAAGAATTTATCTACCTGTGGAAATACATTTTTGTCTCCCTGATCACAGCATTATGGACATGAAATTAATTGTATTAAAAGGTAACTTCAAATCTCAGAGAGACAGAAGAGTCTGGGAATATAAGCTGATGATGACCTTTGACACACTCAGTGCAGGAATGAATGTGTCACATGGATTTATGTCTGTTTACATCAATTAAGGAATTTTTCTCCTCAGACCGTGTGGAGGCATTATAACATAGAACCAGACCCCAATTAGAGGACAATAAAACATTCACACTCAAAAGCTTGCATTTTGTTACCATCTTTTCAGTTAGCCATTAAAAGGTATCAACAGATTGTGCGACAATCTCTCCCAGCTCAGAGTGATCATGGACCTCTCCTGGCAGTGATAATCTTACTTCCTGTGACGTCACACCAGAAGAGCTGTTCCTTCTCTTCTACTTTGCTCTGACAACGGGGCAGCACTAACGACATCATGTTGATTGACAGCCGGTTCCCTGCTGCGTTAGGCTGAGCCAGCTGTCAATCAACAAGATGTCATCAGTGAGGTCCTGTCAACAGAGCAAAGCAGAAGAAAAGGAACTGTGCTGTCATTGGATTGACACAGGAAAAAGGGGAATCAACAGCAGAAGCTGTCTGTGACCGCTCTGATCTAGGACAGATCATCGCATGGCAGAACAAGCATGGAGCAACTACCTGCTGATAAGTGTTTAACCCCATAGAATAAAAAAATAAGTCCCAAGTAACCCTTAAGAATGCAGAATATAATGGGATGAAAATAAACATTACAGTTTGCTTTAATTGCAGAAATTTTTTTTTGTATGCCAACTGTGCCACCTTATTGAAAACTGTATCAGTAAAAGCATATTTACAGAGAAATAAGAAAAGTTGTTAACAGTATTTTTTTGCTTGTTTTAATGCCCTTGTCTCCCGGGCTGCCATCTGTAATGATTTATTTTGAATACCAAGAAAAAGTGGCTGCTTGCATCACTCCCCAGCACTTCTTGTTTTGTGGTAACAACATACCTCCCAACTGTCCCAGATCTGGTGGGGCAGTCCCGATTTTGACAGTCTGCCCCGAGGTTACGGGCGGGACAGCAGTTTTCTCACACTGAATCTCAGCCTCAGCCTCATCGGGACTGCCTTGCTGGATCCGGGATGGTTGGGAGGTCTGTAGTCATCCCACCACCCGCAGAGCAGCACACCACATATATGGCTGCTCTGTGCGCACAGGACCTGTGATGAGGTCACAGGAGGGAAGGAGTCGGGTCACATGATCGGAGCCTCCGTGTATGCATGCAGGACTGCTGGTTGTCATGGTGCTGGATGAGGGTACGTTTATGTTTGGGGTCAGGAGAGGTTTACAGTCTAGATGTAGCAGAGGCATGTGTGTGTATGAGATGTGTATGTGTGTGTATGGCACAGAGCCGTGTGAGTACGAGGTGTACGGAGCAGAGCCGTGTGTGTGTGAGGTGTACGGAGCGGAGCCACGTGTACGGAGCGGAGCCGCGTGTGTACGAGGTGTACGAAGCGGAGCCACATGTGTACGAGGTGTACAGAGCAAAGCCGTGTGTGCAAGGTGTACCAAGCGGAATCGTGTGTGTGTACGAGGTGTACGGAGCAGATGCTACCTGTGTCGGATCGGAGCAGAGATTGCTCCTTGCTCTGACACTGACTGGCACAGGAGACACGGAGAGGTCTTTATCAGTGGCGTACCGGAGCTGCAGCGATGTGAGCAGTCAGCAGTGCGGCTGGATGACATCATTCAGCGCCGCGGGAGTGGAAGCTGGCAGCTGCTGCAAGGGAGCGCGGTGAGAGGTGTGTGTGTAGGTGTGTGTAGAGATGGAGAAGGCAATGATGGGGGTGTGAGGGCAATGATGGGGTGGGGTAACCATGTGTGGCCATTATACTGTATGGAGCATCATGTGAGGCTATTATACTGTACGCAGAATCATGTGAGGCCATTATACAGTACACAGCATCACGTGGGGCCATTATACTGTACAAAGCATCATGTGAGGCCATTATAAAATATGTAGCATCATGTCAGCCCATTATAATGTATGGAGCATCACGTGGGGCCAGTATACTGTACACAGCATCATGTGGGACCATTATACAGTATGAAGCACTGTGTGGCCATTATACAGTATTGAGCATCATGTGTGGCCATTATACAGTATGGAGCACTGTGTGGCCATTATACAGTATGGAGCACTGTGTGGCCATTGTACAGTATGGAGCACTATGTGTGGCCATTATACAGTATGGAGCATCATGTGTGGCGATTATACAGTATGGAGCATCATGTGGGGCCATTATACAGTATGGAGCATTGTGCGTGGCCATTATACAGTATGGAGCATCATGTGTGGCCATTGTACAGTATTGAGCACTGTGTGGCCTTTATACAGTATAGAGCACTGTGGGGCCATTATACAGTATGGAGCAATGTGGGGCCATTATACAGCATGGAGCAATGTGTGGCCATATTTTTTCGTTTATAATTATTGTTTATGAAACAGAGTGATCAGCAGGGCTAAATGGGTGTGGTTGGGGCGTGGATATGGGTGTGACTAGTTGTGAAATGGGTGTGGTCAGAGGCACGGCCTAAAATTTGCCGTGGCGCGCGCTGCAAACTTTATCTCTCTTTCCCTTCTTCAAAAGTTGGGAGGTATGGGTAACAATGCATGGTAATATTATATGCCATGATGATTGAGAGCTAATATGATTGACAATGCTAGATGTCTGAGAGTTATAGTCCTCTGTTCTGTCCCAGAAAATATGGACAGAAAGCAAACATTAGAAGATATCTCCTGACTCCCAGCTGTAGATAAAAAACCTATAGGCTCCTTAACATGGGCTAATAATGAGATCAAGGAACAACGCTGCATGGGAATTGTGGTAGATCGTCTCACTCGGCTGCACATAGAGGTAGACACAGGAATGCTGTCTATTTAAATAGCACACTGGTTTATTAAAGGTACTGCATACACCAGTGCAGAGTTAGCAAAATAAACACCACCTTTCTGGCTTAAAGGGAGTCTGTCACCCCAAAAAACGTTCATGAGCTAAGGCCACTGGAATCAGGGGCTTACCTACAGCATTCTGTAATGCTGTAGATAGCCCCCAATGTAACTTGAAAGATAAGAAAAATAGGTTATATTATACTCACCCAGGGGCGGTCCCGCTGCGGTCCAGTCCGATGGGCATCGCGATCCGGGTCCAGCGACTCCTATCTTCATGCGATGACGTCCTCTTCTTGTCTTCTTGCACTTGTTGGGTCAAAGTGCTCACCACACATCTAGATAAGTTTCTTAGGGGGTCTACTTTCCAAAATGGTGTCACTTGTGGGGGGTTTCAATGTTTAGGCACATCAGGGACTCTCCAAACGCAACATGGCGTCCCATCTCAACTCCAGTCAATTTTGCATTGAAAAGTCAAACGGTGCTCCCTCCCTTCCGAGCTCTGCCATGCGCCCAAACAGTGGTTTACCCCCACATATGGGGCATCGGCGTTCTCAGGACAAATTGTACAACAACTTTTGGGGTCCATTTTCTCCTGTTACCCTTAGTAAAATAAAACAAATTGGAGCTGAATTACATTTTTTGTGAAAAAAGTGAATTTTTTTTTTTTTTTTTTAAACATTCCAAAAATTCCTGTGAAACACCTGAATGGTTAATAAGCTTCTTGAATGTGGTTTTGAGCACCTTGAGGGGTGCAGTTTTTAGAATGCTGTCACACTTGGCCATTTTCTATCATATAGACTCCTCAAAATGACTTCAAATGTGATGTGGTCTGTAAAAAAAATGGTGTTGCAAAAATGAGAAATTGCTGGTCAACTTTTAACCCTTATAACTCCCTAACAAAAAAAAAATTGGGCTCCAAAATTGTGCTGATGTAAAGTAGACATGTGGGAAATGTTACTTATTAAGTATTTTGTGTGACATATCTCTGTGATTTAAAGGCATAAAAATTCAAAGTTGGAAAATTGCCAAATTTTCAAAATTTTCGCCAAATTTCCATTTTTTTCACAAGTAAACGCAGGTAATATCAAAGAAATGTTACCACTATCATGAAGTACAATATGTCACGGGGAAACATTGTCAGAATCATCAGGATCCATTGAAGCGTTCCAGAGTTATAACATCATAAAGGGACAGTGGTCACAATTGTAAAAATTGGCCCGGTCATTAACATGCAAACCACCCTTGGGGGTTAAGGGGTTAATAGAAGTGCACCGAGCGAGACCTAAAGCTTGTAGTTGGAATGTGAGCGAAAGTATGCAAATTGTATACTTTTGATCAAATGACCATCATTCCCGAAGAATCTGTGAGCGTGCACTCCTCAAGTTCTCAGAAATCTGTGCTCAACATAATGTAGAGTAACTGCAGATTTTCATCCCAAGCCTGGACAACTCCTTTGAAGTGCATTAGTCCCTAAATCATGCATACATTATTAAATAGGCCTTTAAGTCCTGCACTTACTTCATAATCCAGTTTGTTTCCTGGAATCCGAGGACAGATCTGCTTAAAACAAAAGAGCAAAACAAGTAAAATAATAATTTCCTTTTATCCACATTTTATTTTATTAGCTACCTTTGTAATTCAAACAAATTATACTAGATGTTAGGGAGGTGGTTCTTCAGATGTATTTTAATCTTGCTGAATGATCAGATTTTGTTTCAGTTCATTTAAGGTCGGTTGTAATGAAACTAGAGAATGCAATTTAACTGCCGTGGGAGATAATATGGCATCCTAAGAAGAGGCTTTCTACCATCACCAATCTTAGAATAGTGTTTTAAATGGAATTTCTAGCCCCATAAAAAGTTTTGCATACAGCTTTTAATGTCCTAAAATAATAGAAGAACTAACATTCACCTCACTGCTCCCAGGTATACACTTCATCTGTCAGGCTGTGGAGACTATTCTAAGTACGCTTTTGCTCTCTTCAATAGTCAATGTTGTTTCATCAATCTTTGCACAAATCAGTAGCTCATGCAATGTGAAATATGCTTCTGGCTCCATTTATAAGTCACTTCTTTCTACCTTTTAAACTTATTGTCACAAGTTTGTCATGTCCTCCTGGGATATCTGGGGTTAGGCGATCTTTGTGTACTATGAATCGCAGATCTTCCATTTAGCCTGTGTGTTTTGTTCCTCATATTAAATGGACTTTGTTTCCTTTGGCGCTGAAGAGGTTAACAACTCTTTGTATGCTGGTTAGAGACATTCAGCTCCATCTCTCACCTGCTCCTTATCTGCTTGTTTTCTATGGCTATAAAATCTGGCCAGACCTTATCCCTGTCTGTAAAAGTTTTTCTTCCCTGCTTGCTGCAGTTAGTATGCTGAAGTTGGAGTTCGTAGTTGCTGCTGGAGATTGCTGTATGCTGTTTTTGGGTGCAGGGCCGATTTTTGACACAGTGGGGCCCTGGGCAAAGGTTTAAAATGGGGCCCCAAATGCTCATATATTGCACATCACACATAAGCATTTCTGTTTTATTTACATGCACTGAGTTCAGTCCGCTAAACGAGCTTGATGACAAAATTGAAGTTGTTCAACTCTTGTTTCCTGGCCTCTTTCCACCGGCTGAGTAATAATGATAGGGACAGAACAATCTAATAGATCTAATAGATCAATCTGACCCCATACAGTATCATCATGTTATCAGCAGCATATCTGTAGTTTTCACTGTGCGATGTGCTGCCGAGAACAATGATTTTTGTTCTGGCATAAACAAGCCACTTACTCGATTAATAAGCAGCATTTTGCTTGTTTAGTATAATACGCCCCATGGTCCTCCATATAGTATAATGCACCCACAGTCCTCCATATAGTATACTGTACATGCCATAGTCCTCCATATAATATAATGTGCCCCATAGTCCTCTATATAGTATAATACTCTCCCCATATTCCCCCATATAGTATGATACACTCCTCATAGTCATCCATATATTAAAATACACCCATCAATCCTCCATATAGTATAATACACTCCTCATAGTCCTCCATATATTAAAATACACTCCTCAGTCCTCCATATAGTATAATACACTCCTCATAGTCCTCAATATAGTATAATACACTCCTCCATATAGTATAATACACTCCTCAGTCCTCCATATAGTATAATACACTCCTCATAGTCCTCCATATGGTATAATACACTCCTCACAGTTCACCATATAGTACAATGCACCCCCATAGTCCTTCATGTAGTACAGTTCACTTCCCATAGTATAATGCACCCTGTTATGGATCTGGTGGTTAGGTGCACCTGGAATGACCTGATGGTTAAACTAGATGACAGGACAAGCTCTGGGAAGTGGGAACTCTGCTGACCGCAAACCCTAATCCTATAACACACAACTAGAAATAGCTGTGGAGCGTACCTAACTCTCCCTAGACGCCTCTTCACAGCCTAAGAGCTAACTACCCCTAAAGATAGGAAGTAAAGCCTTACCTTGCCTCAGAGAAATTCCCCAAAAGGTAAAGGCAGCCCCCCACATATAATAACTGTGAGTTAAGAGGAAAGTCACAAACACAGGGATGAAACAGGTTTCAGCAAAGGAGGCCACACTTACTAAAAAGACTGAGGATAGGAAAGGGATCTATGCGGTCAGCACAAAAAACTACAAAAAGCCACGCAGAGTGTGCAAAAAGACCCCCGCACCGACACACGATGCGGAGGTGCCACTCTGCACCCCAGAGCTTCCAGCTAGCAAGGCAATGTCATATAAGCAAGCTGGACTAGAAATTAGCAAGTACTAAGAAATATATTCAGTACAAAATGAACAACAAATGAACTAGTAGGAACTTAGCTTCTGCTGGAGTAGACAGGTCATCAGAAGGATCCAAGAGAGATCTGAACCAGTACTGATACATTGACAGCTGGCAAGGAGTAACGATCTGAGTGGAGTTAAATAGAGAAGCCAGCCTAGCCGCAAACGAGAGCAGCTGAGGGAGCAACCTCAGAACCAGCAGTTCCACTCACAGCCACCAGAGGGAGTCCACGGACAGAACTCGCCGAAGTACCATTCATGACCACAGGAGGGAGTTCGAGAACGGAATTCACAACAGTATCCCCCCCTTGAGGAGGGGTCACCGAACCCTCACCAGAGCCTCCAGGCCGATCAGGACGAGCCAAATGAAAGGCACGAACCAAATCGGCAGCATGGACATCGGAGGCAACAACCCAGGAATTATCCTCCTGACTATAGCCCTTCCATTTGACCAGATACTGAAGTTTCCGTCTCGAAATACGAGAATCTAAAATCTTCTCTACCACATACTCCAACTCCCCCTCGACCAACACCGGAGCAGGAGGGTCAACGGAGGGAACCATAGGCGCCACATATCTCCGCAACAACGACCTATGGAACACATTATGGATGGCAAAAGAAGCTGGAAGGGCCAAACGAAACGACACAGGATTAAGAATTTCAGAAATCCTATAAGGACCAATGAACCGAGGCTTAAACTTAGGAGAAGAAACCTTCATAGGAACATGACGAGACGACAACCAAACCAAATCCCCCACACGAAGTCGGGGACCCACACAGCGACGGCGGTTGGCGAAACGTTGAGCCTTCTCCTGGGACAATGTCAAATTGTCCACTACATGAGTCCAAATTTGCTGCAACCTGTCCACCACAGAATCTACACCAGGACAGTCCGAAGGCTCAACCTGCCCTGAAGAAAAACGAGGATGAAAACCAGAATTACAAAAAAAAGGCGAAACCAAAGTAGCCGAACTAGCCCGATTATTAAGGGCGAACTCAGCCAATGGCAAGAAGGTCACCCAATCATCCTGATCAGCAGAAACAAAGCATCTCAGATAGGTCTCCAAAGTCTGATTAGTTCGTTCGGTTTGGCCATTTGTCTGAGGATGGAAAGCCGAAGAAAAAGACAAATCAATGCCCATCTTAGCACAAAAGGACCGCCAAAACCTCGAAACAAACTGGGAAGCTCTGTCCGACACGATGTTCTCCGGAATGCCATGCAAACGAACCACATGCTGGAAAAATAATGGAACCAAATCAGAGGAGGAAGGTAATTTAGGCAAGGGTACCAAATGGACCATCTTAGAGAAGCGATCACAAACCACCCAGATGACCAACATCCTTTGAGAAACAGGGAGATCTGAAATAAAATCCATGGAAACATGCGTTCAAGGCCTTTTCGGGACTGGCAAGGGCAAAAGCAACCCACTGGCACGAGAACAGCAGGGCTTGGCCCGAGCACAAGTCCCACATGACTGCACAAAAGAACGCACATCCCGTGACAAGGAAGGCCACCAAAAGGACCTAACTACCAAATCTCTGGTACCAAAAATCCCAGGATGACCAGCCAACACCGAACAATGAACCTCAGAGATAACTCTACTAGTCCATCTATCAGGGACAAACAGTTTCTCCGCTGGACAACGGTCAGGTCTATCAGCCTGAACCTCCTGCAGCGCCCGCCGCAAATCAGGTGAGATGGCAGACAGAATTACCCCCTCTTTGAGAATACCAGCCGGCATCAGCCTTCACATTCTTAGAACCCGGAAGGTAAGAAACCACAAAATTGAAACGGGAGAAAAACAACGACCATCGAGCCTGTCTAGGATTCAACCGCTTGGCAGACTCGAGATAAGTCAGATTCTTGTGATCCGTCAAGACCACCACGCGATGCTTGGCTCCCTCAAGCCAATGTTGCCACTCCTCGAACGCCCACTTCATAGCCAACAACTCCCGATTGCCAACATCATAATTACGCTCAGCGGGCGAAAACTTTCTAGAAAAGAAAGCACATGGCTTCATCACAGAACCATCAGAACTTCTTTGAGACAAAACAGCCCCTGCTCCAATCTCAGAAGCATCAACCTCGACCTGAAAAGGAAGCAAAACATCTGGCTGACACAACACAGGAGCCGAAGAGAAACGACGTTTCAACTCCCGAAAAGCCTCAACGGCCGCAGAGGACCAATTTACCACATCAGCACCTTTCTTGGTCAAATCAGTCAACGGTTTAACAACACTAGAAAAATTAGCGATGAAACGACGGTAAAAATTAGCAAAGCCCAGGAATTTCTGAAGGCTCTTCACAGATGTAGGCTGAGTCCAATCATAAATGGCTTGAACTTTAACAGGATCCATCTCGATAGTAGAAGGGGAAAAAATGAAGCCCAAAAAGGAAACCTTCTGAACCCCGAAGAGACATTTAGACCCCTTCACAAACAAAGAATTAGCACGAAGGACCTGGAACACCATTCTGACCTGCTTCACATGAGACTCCCAATCATCCGAAAAGACCAAAATATCATCCAAATATACAATCTATCCAAATACTTTCGGAAGATGTCATGCATAAAGGACTGAAACACAGATGGGGCATTAGAAAGCCCGAATGGCATCACCAGGTACTCAAAATGGCCCTCGGGCGTATTAAATGCTGTTTTCCATTCATCGCCCTGTTTAATACGCACAAGATTATATGCCCCTCGAAGATCTATCTTGGTGAACCAACTAGCCCCCTTAATCCGAGCAAACAAATCAGACAGTAGAGGCAAAGGGTACTGAAATTTGACCGTGATTTTATTGAGAAGGCGGTAATCTATACAAGGTCTCAGAGAACCATCCTTCTTGGCCACAAAAAAGAACCCTGCTCCCAACGGTGACGACGACGGGCGAATATGCCCTTTCTCCAAGGACTCCTTTATATAACTCCGCATAGCGGCGTGTTCTGGCACAGATAAATTAAAAAGTCGTCCCTTAGGTAATTTACTACCAGGAATCAAATTAATAGCACAATCACAATCCCTATGAGGAGGTAGGGCACTGGATTTGGGCTCATCAAATACATCTCGGTAATCTGACAAAAACTCAGGGACTTCAGAAGGAGTAGAAGGAGAAATTGACAACAATGGAGCGTCACCATGTACCCCCTGACAACCCCAACTGGACACAGACATTGATTTCCAATCCAATACCGGATTATGGACCTGTAGCCATGGCAAACCCAAAACGACCACATCATGCAAATTATGCAACACCAAAAAGCGAATATCCTCCTGGTGTGCAGGAGCCATGCACATGGTCAACTGAGTCCAGTACTGAGGCTTATTCTTGGCCAAAGGCGTAGCATCAATTCCCCTTAATGGAATAGGATACTGCAAGGGCTCCAAGAAAAAACCACAGCGCCTGGCAAACTTTGATGGAATGGTCTGCGAGCGTCATGTTGCTTTTGCAGAGTCCCTAATGTGCCTAAACATTAGAAACCCCCCACAAGTGACTCCATTTTGGAAACTAGACCCCCAAAGAACTTATCTAGATGTATTGTGAGAACTTTGAACCCCCAAGTGTTTCACTAAAGTTCATAATGCAGAATCATAAAAATGAAAATCTTTTTTTTTCACAAAAATGATTTTTTTAGCCCCCAATTTTTTATTTTTACAAGGGTAACAGGAGAAATTGGATGCCAAAAGTTGTTCTCCAATTTGTCCTGAGTACAGTGATACCCATATGTGGAGGTTAATCACTGTTTGGGCACACGGCAGAGCTCCGAAGGGAAGGAGCTCCATTTGACTTTTTCAACGCAGAATTGGCTGGAATTGAGATCGGACTCCATGTCATGTTTGGAAAGCCCCTGATGTGCCTAAACAGTGGAAACACTCCAATTCTTACTCAAACCCTAACCCAACACACTCCTAGCCCTAATCCCAACCCTAACCACAAACCTAGCCCTAACACACCTCTAACCCTAATCCCAACCCTAATCCCAATCGTAACCGTAATCTAAACCCTAGCCCCAACCCTAACCCTAACTTTAGCCCCAACCCTAACCCTAACTTTAGCCCAACTCACTTAAGCCCAACTCTAACCCTAATGGCAAAATGGAAATAAATATTTGTTTGACTTTTATTATTTTTCCCTAAGTAAGGGAGTGATAAAGGGGGGTTTGATTTACTTTTTTTTTATTTTGATCACTGTGATAGACCCTATCACAGTGATCAAAATGAACCAATAGGAAAAATGTCCTATTGTTGCCAGGTGCCGGTCGGCAGATTTCAGCGGGCGCACTGCGCATGCGCCCACCATTTTCTTACTGGAATATGACTCTGGTGGCAGTGGGGGAAGCAGGAAGGCCCAGAGACACTGCGAAGTATCGGAGGGGGATCAGGAACCCTATTTCTCACTCCTTTGATGAGCGATCACATCAGAGGAAAGAGAAATTAAATGGGAAATAGGACTTTTTTTTGCGGTCGCCGTTATACCATATAATGACGATCGCAACCCCAGAGTCGGTAAAAACGAACCCAAATCATGTTCTCTGGGGTCTCGGCTACCCCGGGCAGCCAACATCCCGGAGAAATTTCAACTCTGGGCGCACTATACACTTTTTCAACAGCGCCGTTAAATAATGGCGCTGTCGTTTAAGTACCCTTAACTGCCGCCATTAAAAGGCGTAACGGCAGTCGTTAAGGGGTTAACACGGAAAGTATGTGAGTAGCTTTGTAATTTAATTTACAGTATCCATACTGGAAAAACACAGATGGCACATGGACGACACACTGATTGAAAACACTGGTGACACCTATATCGGTGTAACGCGTACATGTGTTATGTGGACATGGCCTAACAGTGTTGTTGGTGGAATATTTCAGGATTGGGGGCCCCACTTTGAATTTTGCCCAGGACCCCAATTTGTCTAAAACTGGCCCTGCTAATGGGGTTGTCTTATCAGAGCGTTCCATATCCCTTTTCCAACTCCTTTGGTAAAATAGCACTTGCTTAGCAAAATGAAGACATGATCAGTCTGGTGTTTCTCATACAGTCAGGGCCCGCCCGAACGTATAGGCGAACTAGGTGGCCGCCTAGGGCGCCAACCCTAAGGGGGCGCCAGAGAAAAAATAGAAAAAATTATAAAAAATCTTTTCAAAAGGCAAAAGGTGTATGGAGCGGAGCTGAATGTGTATGAGGTGTATGGAGCGGAGCCGTGTGTTTATGAGGTGTACGGAGCGGAGCCGTGTGTATGAGGTGAACGGAGTGGAGTCCTGTGTGTATGAGGTGTATGGAGCGGAGATAAATGTGTACAAGGTGTACGGAGCGGAGCCGCGTGTGTATGAGGTGTATGGAGCGGAGCGCGTGTGTACGGAGCGCAGCCGTGTGTGTAGGAGTAGCTATGTGTGGCCATTATACGGTAAGAAGTATCATGTGCGGCCAATATACAGTATGGAGCATCATGTGTGGTCATTATACAGTATGGAGCATCATGTGTGGCCATTATACAGTATGGAGCATCATGTGTGGCTATTATACAGTATGGAGCACTGTGTGGCCATATTTTTTGTTTATAATTATTCTTTATGAAACAGTGTGATCAGCAGTGCTAAATGGGTGTGGTTGGGACGTGGATATGGGTGTGGCTAGTTATGAATGGGTGTGGTCAAAGGTGTGGCCTAAAATGTGCCGCGGCCGCTAACTTTGTCCCTCTTTCCCATCTTCAAAAGTTGGGAGGTATGTTAAAAGTAGTAGGGGCGCAACAAAATAGTTTCGCCTAGGGCGCCGTAATCTCTCGGGCCGGCCCTGCATACAGTAGCCATTGCATGGAAAAAGTAGCATTACTTGACTGCCTTTCAGGTTAATGGCTTTTAGTGTGATATATGGACAGCTCAATCTGCCATAATGCAAGCTACCTTTAAAAAGTGTGGTTCCCGAATGGGTCACCCCCTTTTATTGCATCTAGATTCACAAAGTATTTTTGGAAGTGATGTTAGGTTTCCTATGAAATACAGTATGACCGACATTTCAAAGTAAATTTTATAATTGTGCAAGTGGTCACAATCCTGGCATAGATATGACAGAAGATGATAGTTATGTAACAATCTGCTTTCATTCTAATATTATACATGTACTTGATCAATGACAAATCACACAATCTATGCTTAGAGATGGTTATTTCCTAGGCTGACATATAACAATTTTCAATACTGAACTTGTTTGGCGTTCAGAGTTTCGTTATAATTCTTCTAACCTCAGTTTTTGATGAGGAATTTGTTACAGGAAGTCAGTAAAGGGATATTACAGTCTTAGTCAGAGTACTACAAAGAAGCTGAAAATATATTCCATATTATATTAGGAAAAAGATCTAGAGGGTAAATGACAGCTTTACTACTTAGCAGTCACTCCAGATTACAGTGCCGTTAAGCATTTCCTGTAAAAAGGAAATAATTATGAAGACTTCTGGGATTCTGTATCAGTTGTGTCCTTATTTGTATATAGATGTAATAGCCTATAGCATGGAGTTCTTGTAAGTACCAGACAAGCAGCACTAGTGGTCATGTTTTATGATGTTTGTTTTATGCTTCTTTCAGCCACAGTCATCACATAAAAAACCTTCAAGCATCAAAGTACATTATGCAAGAGCAACTGCTACTTTTTAAAGGGAACCTGTTACTTGATTCGTGCTGCCCATACCGTAGACAACATAAATCAAAGCCTGTCTGCGTGACTGCAAACAGATATATACTTCTCTGAAACAATTAGCCATATCAGAGAAAATATAGTTAGAATATCCAGCCGGGAACCATAGACTAGTCTGGCATCAACCCCCAGCCTGCTTTTCCCCACCACATATCTAGTTGACTGATAGGACTCAAACATAGCAAGACTGTTGTAGAGAAAAAAAATAAATTAATAAAGACATTTCAGGAGAGGGGACATATCACCCTTACATTGAACGTATAGAATTAATTATAACTGGGGAAGTGAGAAAGAGCTGACACTTCAACCTCCATTAAAGTAGGACCTCCTGCTGTGAACAGGTAATTACCACAGGGGATTTGATGAGAACCAGCCAACAAGACTAGGATTCGTGTACTCAAAGGCAGAAAAGTACAGAGGCTTCTTCTGTTCAAAGGAATTAGCTTCCTCTGTTCAAAGGAGTAATCTCAGGCTCTCTGGAGCCAGTGGTCAGTGATGAATATTGGTGTTTGCATCAATTCGATGTTCACGGGAGATATATTTTCATCATCGTAGCAAAGGGATGAACATAATGCATTTACTCACATCACCGTAAGGCTCGTCGATGGATCATCAGATGGATGATGCTATCCATGCCATGTTTCTCTATAAAAGATAGAATCGTGATAGGAAACATGAGAATGATATTTCCAGCCTGGGAACTCCAGGGGAGAAGATATCCTGAAAGGTGAGGATCTCAAACTTCTAAAAGACCTAGCACATCCCACGATCAGTCCCCATATGAGCTCACCAAGGAGAAATATGCGAGCATAACCTTGATCTAATAAAAATAAGAGTTTGAATTTTGGTTATTTGTCAGTCCTGGAAGGTACAGTTTGCTGTTGTTCTATCCATTCTCCTAAGGAGTACCTCCCTCCGCTAAGCTCTGAGCAATTTCCTTCACATCAGGTTTAGTACTTTTGCTATCTCTTTTATAATATATAATTGTATATACTGTATTGTTTTGATCCCGTTTTGTAACATCTTTGTACATTTTGTATAAACACTGCCTACCTTTCTGGATAAAAGATATAATATTTAATAGCTCCGTCCCTCTTGCTCTGTAAACTGTACTCCTGAAGCCATATGCTACCTATATCAAGTTGTCATGGGTTTACCGCGACAAAGAGGGGCCAGAAATCCACAGCGTCTGATTTCACATACTCCTGCTCTGAATAGAAGCACTTCTCCTTTATATTAAATGGTGCATGGGTTAAACTGTTCAGTTTAGAGTCTCTAAAGATTTCCTGCTTTGATGATCTCAGCTTTTCAGCACGGGCCACTCCTATATATACTCACCTCTGGCAATTGCCAGTGTTAGTCTTAGACTGCCTGGTGTGGAGTGGAGGTGTCGGTTGTTGGTAGAGGCGTTTGGAGTGATGATCTGTGACTGTTGCTTGATGTTTCGTCTGCGTGCAAATCCTCATTCTCTCTTATTTGGTTTTCCTTTCTTTTCTCCCCTGTGTTCTTCTCTGTTGTCTGTGAGTGCATATTTCTATGATAGGTATTTTCAATTATCCCTATACATCCTCCCTTGTTAGTCTGGTTTGTGTACAGTATATACATACACTATGGCTCAACATTTACCTGGGTAGGGGAGAAGACAGATATAAGGCTGATTCAGGAATACAGCAAGTATGTGGCCCCGACATCTTCACCAACAGACATAATCTGGTGAGCAGGTATAGCTAGGGCGCCCCTAGCGTTAAGGACAGGATAGGAATAGAGTTGTGACAAAGGTATCCAATCGGCCTGTATAAATAATTGGTGGTGGTAGCTAGTAGTTCCTTTTGTTATTGTTGAGTTGGTAGTGATCCTATCGGAGTATATATACAGTGGCATGTAAAAATTCGGGCACCCTTTCTCAAAATGACTGTTATTGTGAAAATGTATTATAAAAATTACAAAAAGGAAAATGGGCAGATGTTTGGGCACCCTGCCTGGTTAGTATCTAGTAGCACCCATTTTCTCAGCTTGTAAAACCTTTTTGTAGCCAGACAAGAGTTTTTCAATTCTTCTTTGAGGGATTTTTATTCATTCTTCCTCGGAAAATTCTTCCATTTCTGGGAGATTCCTGGGTTGTCTGGCATGCACTGCTTTTTTGAAGTCTAGCCACAGATTTTCAATGATGTTCAGATCAGGGCACTGTGATGGCCATTGTAAAATCTTCAGCCTGCACTTTTTGAGGTAGTCTAGTGGAAATTTTGAGACCCGTGTAGGATCATTATCAATTTGTAGAAGACATCCTCTTTTGAACTTTAGCTTTTTTACAGATGGTGTTATATTTGTATTAAAAACCTTGCTGTTGTGTTCGGGTCATAGTGACCAGAAGAGAATTTGTGAGGCCCTGTAGATATTTTTCTATAAGTTTCTAAAACTTGAGGTTACTTGACTTTTCCTCATTTGGGGGGACCTATCTATTTTTTTGTTTTTGTTTAATTTTTGCTACACGCCGATTTGTACACTTGCATCAGTTTTTACAGCTGAGAGGCCATATTTTCAGTGAAATAAAGGAGTTATAACATCAGTTGGGTCTATTTATTGCATCTACTATTGTATATCAATTTATTTATTTCCTAAATTATTTCAATGGGGTCGTACACGCGCTCTGCCGGGTGTATGCATTGAGATCTGTGCACAATAAAAATGGCTTTATACTGATTACTTTTGGTGCACAGTCTATATTAAATTGTAGAGTGCATCCAGAGAGATCACTAGGTGTGCACTACACATGTATATTCTGCGCAGAACGGACTGCGCAGAACGCACTGTGTAAGAGGGCCTTATTTTGTAAAGCTGAGCTCTAAAGGCCTGCAAATGATTTTTTTGGCTAAGTAAGTCTGTATTCCTGGCTTATCTCCTTGTTTTCAGAACGGAAGGAGCAGCAGGCCTTGTACAGAGCATCCAGCAACATGTTCAGGAAAGTGAAACCATGACCTCCACAAGCACTTCTACCCCCATGGCCAGCGTCGGACTGGAGCACCTTGGGCCCACCAGAGAAAATCATTCTTGGGGCCCACTATGTAGCTACATAGAAATAGATACAAGACCACCAATTGTGCAGTAAAAAGCGCTAATATCAGAGTATAATATAAGGTAGTTCCCATCTTAATTATGTAGCAAGGGTTGGGGTAGCCCCCTCACAGAATACAATGTAGCCCCCTCATAAAATATAATGCGGTCCCCTCTCATAGAATATAATGCAGCACCCCACAAAATATAATGCAACCCCCTCAGGTATGACGCAGTCCCCACCATAGAATATAATGTAGCACCCCCATAGGGCATAATGCAGCCCCCCTCATATAGTATAATGCAACCCACCACAGAATATAATGCAGTCCCCTGAGAGAATGCAGTTCCACCACAGAATATAATGCAGCCCCCCCATAGAGTATACTGTAGCCCCCTCATATAGTATGATGTAGCCCCCCATAATATAATGTAGTACCCTGAGTATAATGCAGTCCCCCCACAGAATATAATGTAGCCCCCCAGGGCCGTATTTAGAGTTTCTGCTGCCATAGGCACTTTTAGTGCTGACTCCCCCTTTGGTGAGTATGACACTATCGGCAGTGACTTTGGCAAGAATCGCTGATGTGAAAGTCGCCTTTTGCAGCAGATCCGGCAGTTTTTCTGCATGTGCCGCGTAACGGATGACTTACAGCAACACTGCGTTCGGCCTCATTCATTCCCTATGGGATTTGCGGCACTTGCCGTGATCTGGCAAATGCGGTACCATACCTCCCAACTTCTGAAGAAGGGAAGGAGGTATAAAGTTTGCGGCGCGCTAGTGTGCCGCGGCAAATTTTAGGCCACGCCTCTGACCACACCCATTTCACAACTAGTCACACCCATATCCACGTCCCAACCACAGCCATTTAGCACTGCTGATCACACTGTTTTATATACAATAATTGTAAACAAAAAGAAATATGGCCACAGTGCTCCATACTGTATAATGGCCACACATGATACTCAATACTGTATAACGGCCACCACACATGATGCTCCATACTGTATAATGGCCACACACAGTTCTCCATACTGTATAATGGCCACACATGATGCTCAATACTGTATAATGGCCACACATGATGCTCCATACTGTATAACAGCCACACATGATGCTCCATACTGTATAATGTCCATTGGCCACACATGATGCTCCATACTGTATAACGGCCACACATGATGCTCAATACTGTATAATGGCCACACACAGTTCTCCATACTGTATAATGATCCCACACGATGCTCAATACTGTATAATGACCCCCCCTCCTGTATGCATGGCTCATCTCACTCCCATCCCATATGCATGGCTCATATCCCCCCCTGTATGCATGGCTCATATCCCCCCCTGTATGCATGGCTCATATTCCCCCCCCCTGTATGCATGGCTCATATTCCCCCTCCTGTATACATGGCTCATATCCCCCCCTGTATGCATGGCTCATATTCCCCCCCTGTATGCATGGCTCATATTCCCCTTCCTGTATGCATGGCTCATATTCCCCTTCCTGTATGCATGGCTCAAATTCCCCCCCTGTATGCATGGCTCATATTCCCCCCCCCTGTATGCATGGCTCATATTCCCCCCCTGTATGCTCCCGCTCCCATCTTGCATGGCGCGCCGCCTTATGTCCTCCTTCATCCCCCCATCCCCCCGTCCCTCATACTCACCTGTCCCACACTGCACGGCCGTGCCGACATCCCTCTGGCTCTGTCCCGACTCCCGGCGCAGCACCTTCTTCCTGCCTGAGCGGTCATGTGATACCGCTCATTAAGGTCATGAATATGTGCATATTCATGACCTTAATGAGCGGTACCACGTGAACGCTCATTCAGGACGCGCTGCAGACGTCGAGACCAGGCATCGCTGGAGCAGGGTGAGTATCGTCTTCAAGGAGGGTGGGTGGGAGGCGGGCGGGCGGGGTTGGCCCCTGGAGCAGTGGGAGCTCTAGGCAGCTGCTGGCCAGTATGCCAGCAGGTGTCAGTGCCTGGGCCCACCGGAGAATCCGCCGGTTCTCCGGTGGGCTAGTCCGAGCCTGCCCATGGCCTATACCAGCGGTGCTTCCAGAATGAAAAGAAAAAGGTGCAGCTATTGCCCTTATTCTTGTGATAATAAAACAAGTATTACATGTTCTGGATGCAAAAAATTCTTATGCAAAGCCCTTGTTTATTGTTCTTCATGCAAGAATACATAAATTTATATTACCATGTAAATATGTTCAAATTGAAGTGTTTATTATCTTTAATTTTTTATCACAAAATGTTTGATTTGCTTCTTTTGGTTTGTTTTTTTTACCACATATGTGTAGTTTGCTATTTTTCTTTTTGATTATTAGTAAGTTTTTTTTTAACAAAAAAAAAAAGAGATTTCAATTTCATTTTTTCTTTTTTTTAATTTCCAAACATGTTCCCATACAGTCTAGTAAGCAAAAGGTATAAAAATAATTGAGTTAGAGTATCTGAATAATTAATCCATTATGGCGAGATGTTCATCTCTTGAAATTATGTGCCCTTTTTTCTCCACACTTATTTTGGCCAAAGAGTTCAATTTTAACCTCACCGGTCCACAGGACTTGTTTTCAAATTGTATCAAGCTTGTTTAGATGTTCTTTTCCATACTTCTGATGCTGAGTTTTATGGTGAGGATGCAGGAGACGTTTTCTTCTAATGACTCTTCCATGAGGGCCATATTTGTGAAGGTGTCTCTGAAAGGTTGAACAATCTACCACAACTTCAGAGTCTGCTAAATCTTTCTGAAGGTCTTTTGCAGTCAAGCAGGGTTCTGATTTGCCTCTCTAGCAATCCTACGAGCAGCTCTCACTGAAATTTTGCTTGGTTTTCCAGACCATATCTTGACCTCCACTGCTCCTGTCAACTGCCATTTCCCCGGAGGCCACCGCATCGTAGCAATGGAGCTGCCGGCAGGGCCTCCGGGCTTTAAGAAGATGCCGGAGGAGCCCCGACTGACCGCATGAAAATACGCCGCCCCACAGCACAGAGGCCCCACACTGCAGAAGAGGAGCCGCCGCCCCACAGCACCCACGCGGCACAAAGATGAGCCGCCGCCGCTCCCAGCAGAGACCCCACGCTTCAGCGCTACGATGAGGTAATGGGGGATAGTCCACTCACACTTTCCTGTGAGACGCCCCCTCGTCGTCATCAGGACCACTCCCACCCAAAAGGCACATTAATCACCGGCCCTATAAGACGACATACGGCGTATAAGAAGACCCCCGACTTTTAAGAAGATTTTATATTTTAACTGGAAAAGTTGGGGGGTCGTCTTATACGCCCAGTCGTCTTATACACCGGAAAATACGGCATATATATATATATATATATATATATATATATATATATATATATATATATATATATATATATATATACTGTACTCCTTTTGGAGATCATTTCATATTCAACTTGCTTAACTGTTCCCAATAACAGTAATTTTGAGCTTGGGTGTCTAAACTTTTACATGCCACTGTATTCAATGTGTTGGAATAGGAGGTGTATATACCATACACTTGCAGCGCCCCAGAGTCCTGGTCGTTGCAGTACTGTGGCTCCGCCACTATGGGGAGCCATGGTGCGTCCGATGGCAATGAAGGAGTTCATCTGATCAGGTATCACAGACACCAATAGATTTCACAGCCGGGCCTCCGGGGGGAGCTAAGGGTTCTATTCATTAGGCCACTCCCCACCATAGTGGGTAAACTGGGGGTCAGGCAGGAAGTTAGAGGAGAAAGCTGACTGGATTGGACGAAGCAACACCTAGTGGCAGAGGGTGTTGTGGAGGAAGAGACAGTAGGGTCTCTGTCAGGGGTGGGATCCTGACAGAGGCTTGGCATTGAAAAGAACGTAACGGGTCCGCGCCAGCTCCGGGAAGCGGCGGGACCCAAGAAAGGACTAGAAGCGAGATAGATTGTGCTGAGTGAGAAACGAGATCAAGCAATAGGAGAATACCAGTAGGGGTCGTGCTGTAAGACCGGAGCAACATCCTACTGAGGCGCACTACCGGCGGCCGGAACGCCGAGGGAGTATTTCATTAGACAGCTTCAAGCAATACTCTAAACAGCGGCAGGACAGTCAGTCTCAGGCGGGCTGTCTCACCTAAATCACCTATGAAGTCTTGGGAGGCAATTGCGGGAGAGGGGCGTCTCTAGGGTCCCGGAAGAACTCCAGGCCTACCCGACAAACGGGTGCCGTTCTAACTGTAACATCAGGAAGGGACGGAAGATTAGCAGAAGATCAGTTAATCGAGTTGTGAGGGAACACGAGAAACAGACACAACGGTTGTGGGGTACTTTCCGTAAGCATAGCAGGGAAGGACTACAACACATAGCGCTAAGAAGGAAGGCACCGATTTCCACCTGTGAAGTGAACTCTGGAGGTGCCATTGGACCGGCCGGACTTGCGCAGCCTGGTGAACCGTATTCTGGACTGAGGACTCAGAGATCTCCAGTAAAGAGGTAAAGAGACTGCAACCTGGTGTCCTCGTTATTTACCGCGACCTGCACCCCACAACTGCACCACCAGCATCCACACCTATCATTCACTGTGCGCCCCACGGCAGGGTCACGGGCCGGGGCCTAGCCGCCGTGACAACCCCAGAAGCAGAGACTCAGAGGCCCGGTACCGGGTACCCCTCGGCCCTGCGGCAGTGGGGGCGCTACAACTTGGCGTCACGAACAGGATCTACTTAAGCCTGAAGAATCGGGTCATGTGTGCCTTGGAACTGTAATTTGTTGTGCTTGGACTGTACTTTATTGCAAAGACTGTGTTGCGCCATTTACCGCCAAAATCCGCCGCCATTGCAGCGCTGAAGAGAGAAGGGGCGTGAAGTAGGCGTAGATAAGCTGGAGAGCGCGAACAGCGATGACCGCCCAGTCTAAGTATTTCTGTGTCCTGAGGACGTGCCCGTCAACAGCCGAGGTCCGCCTCCTGATCCTGGTTGGAGGGTGGAGGCCATGGGGACGGGGCCGCCCACTAAAGAGACCGCGGGAAGAAGACATTGGAGGAAAGGCCAAGATGGCGACACCAGGAGCACCACGCGGGGCTGACCCGATCCGGCCTGAGGCTGCGCAACCTGACATAGCCCCAGAAACGCCAAGGCTGCGGGGTATGACCCTCACAGGGTCACCGATGGGCCGACCCCCTCTGCCGCTGTCTGAGGAATGTGTGGCTGCAGCCGAGGCCCGACAGCTAGCCCGCAGGCTGGAGGCTGATGCCCGCGTGCTTACTCGGCTAGGCCAGCCCACGGAGATCTGTTTGTCCCCAGTGTCCCCTGCTCCTTCCCACCTGGCCGCGGCTGAAGGTACGCTACAGACGCCGGGCCTGAAGATCATGCCAGACGCCGAACATCTACGGCGTCTGATGGCAGCGTGGCGGAGCCGGCCCCAGCCTGCAGAGCAGATTGATTTAATTAGCACTCCGGAGATCCCGCCATCACACTGGGGTGTAGTGGTGGCCTTTAACCCTCAGTGTGGAAGAGGAGTGATCCAGGAGATCGGGGAGCCGCTACAAGTCCGCGTAGACCGGGAGGAGGTGGAGCCCTGCAGCGGGAGATTCACTCGTGATCTGGAGCCAGGTGATGCCGTAACCTACACGAGGTGGAGGAGGGACGCTGGCGAGACGGGCTGGGTCGCCCGAGGCGTCCAGCGATGCATCGCCCTCCAGGCCGCTGCCGAAACACCGGAAGAAGGTGATCTCAGGGGGAAAGCAACAGACCCCGGCCCCGCGGAACCTCGAGAAGCCCGGCCTCGCCGTGCCCCGGAGGAATGTGTGCGCCTACCAACGAGAAGGGCCTCCCGGCGAGGGATTTTATCGCTGCTGGGACCGGAACCGCTTCCTGGCTCACCAGTGCGATCCGTTGGCCTGGTGAGGCCAGATCGGAGACCACCACAGTAAGATTCTACTGTACTTTCTTACTTGTAAAATAGTTACTGTTTTATTGCCTTTTATGATTGCTAAAACCCGTCCAGGGTAAATTCTTAAGGGGATCCTTCTATGGACCTGGGATCCCTTTTGTTTTTGGTTATTTTCTATTTTTCTACGATTACTTCAAAAACTGTGAAATCATGAACAGTGCATGATCCGAACTTTTTGTATATAGTTTGCACCTTATTAAAGGCGCTCCCTACTGGTTTTACTTAAAGAAAGACTCTTTGCGAAGATACCGCACTGGAACCTTTGCTGAGTATGGACTGGTAGCTTGAGAAGACGCGCTACCTCACAGAGACTTGGTCCCCTCTTAAAGGGGATGTTCATTTGTCGCGTTTCGATAGTAATATTGCTTAAGACAAGTAGCAATAATGTTGATGAGAGAAAAGCGATGATAATGTTTGTACGAGAAAGATAATGAGAAGGCTTAATGTTCAATAGAAAATGTTTAGATAATGTTGATGGATAGTTAGGATAGAAGGTAAACCCTGAGTCCTCATAGGAGTCATGTAGAGATGACTTAGTGCTCTTAAACTGAAAGTAATGTTATGTTCTATACTGTGTATAGTAGTTGAAAAGGCAGTAGGCCCTGGCTGAACGGGGCGGTCCTGTAACAGAAAGGAGAGGCAGTAGGTCTGGTGCCGATAGGACAGGCGGTCCTGCAGATTTAAAGAAGGCGAATGGGAAAGTTAAAATACCTTATAATGTGATTATAGGAAGGTCTTTAGTGGATTTAGAGTGTGAATCCTTAAAGGCAAAGTTAAATTATTGTTCAACAATTTTGTACTTAGTAGAATACCCGGTTGGGTAACAGGAGTTATTTATAGCCTGTAATTTATAATGTTAACCATGTTTGTAACGTTCAAGTGTCCTCACCTCCCATAAAGGGAAGCTCTGTTCAAGTATACTTATTATTATTTGCACTCAACAAAAATTGTATGTCTTTTTGCTAACCTGTATTGTTGTTTTCTTCCCAGTCCCGGAGTACTGTGTTTAACCAGGGGGGAGTGCAGCGCCCCAGAGTCCTGGTCATTGCAGTACTGTGGCTCCGCCACTATGGGGAGCCATGGTGCGTCCGATGGCACTGAAGGAGTTCATCTGATCAGGTATCACAGACACCAATAGATTTCACAGCCGGGCCTCCGGGGGGAGCTAAGGGTTCTATTCGTTAGGCCACTCCCCACCATAGTGGGTAAACTGGGGGTCAGGCAGGAAGTTAGAGGAGAAAGCTGACTGGATTGGACGAAGCAACACCTAGTGGCAGAGGGTGTTGTGGAGGAAGAGACAGTAGGGTCTCTGTCAGGGGTGGGATCCTGACAGAGGCTTGGCATTGAAAAGAACGTAACGGGTCCGCGCCAGCTCCGGGAAGCGGCGGGACCCAAGAAAGGACTAGAAGCGAGATAGATTGTGCTGAGTGAGAAACGAGATCAAGCAATAGGAGAATACCAGTAGGGGTCGTGCTGTAAGACCGGAGCAACATCCTACTGAGGCGCACTACCGGCGGCCGGAACGCCGAGGGAGTATTTCATTAGACAGCTTCAAGCAATACTCTAAACAGCGGCAGGACAGTCAGTCTCAGGCGGGCTGTCTCACCTAAATCACCTATGAAGTCTTGGGAGGCAATTGCGGGAGAGGGGCGTCTCTAGGGTCCCGGAAGAACTCCAGGCCTACCCGACAAACGGGTCTAACTGTAACATCAGGAAGGGACGGAAGATTAGCAGAAGATCAGTTAATCGAGTTGTGAGGGAACACGAGAAACAGACACAACGGTTGTGGGGTACTTTCCGTAAGCATAGCAGGGAAGGACTACAACACAGCGCTAAGAAGGAAGGCACCGATTTCCACCTGTGAAGTGAACTCTGGAGGTGCCATTGGACCGGCCGGACTTGCGCAGCCTGGTGAACCGTATTCTGGACTGAGGACTCAGAGATCTCCAGTAAAGAGGTAAAGAGACTGCAACCTGGTGTCCTCGTTATTTACCGCGACCTGCACCCCACAACTGCACCACCAGCATCCACACCTATCATTCACTGTGCGCCCCACGGCAGGGTCACGGGCCGGGGCCTAGCCGCCGTGACAACCCCAGAAGCAGAGACTCAGAGGCCCGGTACCGGGTACCCCTCGGCCCTGCGGCAGTGGGGGCGCTACACACTCACTGTGAGTTCCCCAATAAGCAGCCTAGTAGTGGAAGTAGCCGCGGCCTCATCCATCCCTCATCAGTCAATGGCATAATTATCCTGTCGATTGGAGGCGTCGAAGTTGTGTTTCCCCTGTCAAATTTGTGCTGTAAGTTGACTTGTATAAGTCTCTATGAGCTTTCCACATCTTGCCACTGGGATTTTTGCCCATTTCTCAAGGCAAAACTGTTCTAGCACCTTGAAGTTAGATGATTTTGTCTGGTGAACAGCAATCTTCAAGTCTAATCACAGATTCTCAATTGGATTAAGGTCTGCGCTTTGACTAGGTCTCTTCAAAACATTTACACGTTTCCCCTTAAGCCACTCGAGGTTCTCAAGCCACTGGAGGAACAGCCATTGTAATGTTTTTAATAATATTTCAATAAATCATTGATTTTAACCCCTTTCTGACCTCGGACGGGATAGTACGTCCGAGGTCAGATCCCCTGCTTTGATGTGGGCTCCAGCGGTGAGCCCGCATCAAAGCCGCGACATGTCAGCTGTTTTGAACAGCTGACATATGCGCGCAATAGCTGCGAGTGGAATCGCGATCCACCCGCCGCTATTAACTAGTTAAATGTCGCTGTCAAACGCTGACAGCGGCATTTAACTATCGCTTCCAGCCGCGTGGCCTTAAATGCGCGCATCACCGACCCCCGTCACATGATCGGGGGTCAACGATGCGTCAGGATAAAAACCATAGAGGTCCTTGAGACCTCTATGGTTACTGATGCCGGTTTGCTGTGAGCGCCACCCTGTGGTCGGCGCTCATAGCAAGCCTGTAATTAAGATACATAGGAGCGATCTGTTGATCATTGCTATGTAGCTGAGCCGATCAGGCTATGCCAGCTTCTAGCCTCCCATGGAGGCTATTGAAGCATGGCAAAAGTAAAAAAAAAATGTTTAAAAAAATATGAAATAAAAAAAAAAAAAAAAAAAAAGATTAAATCACCCCCCTTTCGCCCCATTCAAAATAAAACAGTAAAAATAAAATCAAATATACACATATTTGGTATTGCCGCATTCAGAATCGCCCAATATGTCAATAAAAAAAGGATTAACCTGATCGCTAAATGGCGTAGCGAGAAAAAAATTCCAAACGCCAAAATTACGTTTTTTTGATCGCTGCGACATTGCATTAAAATGCAATAACGGGCGATCAAAAGCACGTATCTGCACCAAAATGGTATCACTGAAAACGTCAGCTCGGCACGGAAAAAATAAGCCCTCACCTGAACCCAGATCACGAAAAATGGACATTACGGGTATGTTTTTTAGCAAAGTTTGGAATTTTTTTTCACCACTTAGATAAAAAAATAACCTAGACATGTTTGGTGTCTATGAAGTTGTACTGACCTGAAGAATCATGATGGCTGGCCCGTTTTAGCATTTAGTGAACCTAACAAAAAAGCCAAACAAAAAACACTCATGGGATTGCACTTTTTTGACAATTTCACCGCACTTGGAATTTTTTTTACCATTTTCTAGTACACGTCATTGTTAAACCAATGATGTTGTTCAAAAGTACAACTCGTCCCGCAAAAAATAAGCCCTCACATGGCCATATTAACAGAAAAATAAAAAAGTTATGCCTCTGGGAAGGAGGGGAGTGAAAAACGAGCACGAAAAATCCCAAGGTCATGAAGGGGTTAATCATACTTACCAGCTGCTTCTCTGGATTTTCCTCTTTTTCCATTCATACTCATCAATACTGCTACAGTAGTTGTCAGAATCCACTAGTTTATAGCAGAATTCTATACTCTGTATTATCCAGGACTATGGAGGCAAAATAGGCACCGAAGGTACGTAACTAGTGTTGAGCATTCCGATACCGCAAGTATCGGGTATCGGCCGATATTTGCTGTATCGGAATTCCGATACCGAGATCCGATATTTTTGTGGTATCGGGTATCGGTATCGAAACAACATTAATGTGTAAAAGAAAGAATTAAAATAAAAAATATTGCTATACTCACCTCTCCGACGCAGCCTGGACCTCACCGAGGGAACCGGCAGCGTTGTTTGCTTAAAATTCACGCGTTTACTTCCTTACGTGAAGTCCCGGCTTGTGATTGGTCGCGTGCCGCCCATGTGGCCGCGACGCGACCAATCACAGCAAGCCGTGACGTAATTTCAGGTCCTTCAGGATTTTAAAATTACGTTCCGGCTTTGTGATTGGTCGCGTCGCGGTCACATGGGCGACGCGACCAATCACAAGCCGTGACGTCACGGGAGGCAGGACAAGCGCGCATTTTAAAATGCGCGCGTGTCCAGCCTCCCGTGACGTCACGGCTTGTGATTGGTCGCGTCGCCCATGTGACCGCGACGCGACCAATCACAAAGCCGGAACGTAATTTTAAAATCCTGAAGGACCTGAAATTACGTCACGGCTTGCTGTGATTGGTCGCGTCGCGGCCACATGGGCGGCACGCGACCAATCACAAGCCGGGACTTCACGTAAGGAAGTAAACGCGCAAATTTTAAGCAAACAACGCTGCCGGTTCCCTCGGTGAGGTCCAGGCTGCGTCGGAGAGGTGACTATAGCAATATTTTTTATTTTAATTCTTTCTTTTACACATTAATATGGATCCCAGGGCCTGAAGGAGAGTTTCCTCTCCTTCAGACCCTGGGAACCATCAAGGATACCGTCCGATACTTGAGTCCCATTGACTTGTATTGGTATCGGGTATCGGTATCGGATTGGATCCGATACTTTGCCGGTATCGGCCGATACTTTCCGATACCGATACTTTCAAGTATCGGACGGTATCGCTCAACACTATACGTAACATAATTGTAAGGAAACAACCGGGAGATCACACAGATCCCACCGCTGCCAATTGTCAAGGAAACAGAGCAGGAAAATCACGCAGATCTTGTGGATGGTCCCAATTTGTAAAAGCCAACACTCCGCCGCCTACTGTATATGCACATCCAATTCCAATGCATAGTATATATATACTATATATATATATATATATATATATATTTAGTTACACTCTACTGAAACTGCCCTCACTAAAGTCTCTAATGACCTACTATCAGCTAAATCTAATGGTCACTACTCCATGCTAATTCTCCTGGGTCTGTCCGCAGCATTCGACACTGTGGATCATCAGCTTCTCCTCACTATGCTCCGCTCCATCGGCCTCAAGGACACCGTTCTCTCCTGGTTCTCCTCCTATCTCTCTGACCGCTCCTTCACTGTATCTTTTGCTGGTTCCTCCTCCTCTCACCTTCCCCTTACTGTTGAGGTTCCTCAAGGATCAGTCCTAGGCCCCCTCCTCTTCTCTTTGTATACTGCCCCTATTGGACAAACAATCAGTAGATTTGGTTTCCAGTACCATCTCTATGCTGACGACACCCAATTATACACTTCTTCTCCTGTTATCACGCCGACTTTTTTAGAAAACACCAGTGATTGTCTTACTGTTGTCTCTAACATCATGTCCTCCCTCTATCTGAAACTGAACCTGTCAAAAACTGAACTCCTCGTGTTCTCTCCCTCTATTAACCTACCTTTGCCTTACATTGCCATCTCTGTGTGTGATTCCACCATTACTCCAAAGCAACATGCCCACTGCCTTGTGGTCATACTTGATTCGGAGCTTTCATTCACCCCCCACATCCGATCACTGGCTCGCTCTTCTTATCTGCATCTCAAAAACATTTCTAAAATTCGCCCTTTTCTTACTTTTGACTCTTTCCAATTATACACTTCTTCTCCTGTTATCACGCCGACCTTTTTAGAAAACACCAGTGATTGTCTTACCGCTGTTTCTAACATCATGTCCTCCCTCTATCTGAAACTGAACCTGTCAAAAACTGAACTCCTCGTGTTCTCTCCCTCTATTAACCTACCTTTGCCTGACATTGCCATCTCCGTGTGTGGTTCCACCATTACTCCAAAGCAACATGCCCGCTGCCTTGTGGTCATACTTGATTCGGAGCTTTCATTCACCCCCCACATCCGATCACTGGCTCGCTCTTCTTATCTGCATCTCAAAAACATTTCTAAAATTCGCCCTTTTCTTACTTTCGACTCTGCAAAAACTCTTACTGTTTCACTTATTCATTCTCGTCTGGACTATTGTAACTCTCTACTAATCGGCCTCCCTCTTACCAAACTCTCCCCGCTCCAATCTGTCCTGAATGCTGCTGCCAGGATCATATTCCTCACCAACCGTTACACCGATGCCTCTACCTTGTGCCAGTCATTACACTGGCTACCCATCCACTCCAGAATCCAGTACAAAACTACTACCCTCATCCACAAAGCACTCCATGGCTCAGCACCACACTACATCTCCTCTCTGGTCTCAGTCTACCAACCTACCCGTGCCCTCCGCTCCGCAAATGACCTCAGGTTAGCATCCTCAATAATCAGAACCTCCCACTCCCGTCTCCAAGACTTTACACGTGCTGCGCCGACTCTTTGGAATGCACTACCTAGGTTAATAAGATTAATCCCCAATCCCCACAGTTTTAAGCGTGCCCTAAAAACTCATTTGTTCAGATTGGCCTACCGCCTCAACGCATTAACCTAACTATCCCTGTGTGGCCCATTAAAAAAAAAAAAAAAAAAAAAACATAATCAGGTTCCTCACATCATGTTCTCATACACTTCATGCAGTTAATAGCCTCTGTGTCTGTACTGCTACATACTTAGGCAGTTAACTGGTTCATGCAGCTTTACATGAACACCCGAGCCTTACACTATGGGTGGTCCAAATAACTAAAGCAATTGTTACCATCCACCTCTCGTGTCTCCCCTTTTCCTCATAGTTTGTAAGCTTGCGAGCAGGGCCCTCATTCCTCTTGGTATCTATTTTGAACTGTGATTTCTGTTATGCTGTAATGTCTATTGTCTGTACAAGTCCCCTCTATAATTTGTAAAGCGCTGCGGAATATGTTGGCGCTATATAAATAAAATTATTATTACTATTATTTATATATATATATATATATATATATATATATATATATATATATATATATATATATATATATATATATATATATTGCTCAAGAAATTAAAGGGAACAATAAAATCCCACATCCTAGATATCACTGAATGAAATATTCCAGTTGTAAATCTTTATTCATTACATAGTGGAATGTGTTGAGATCAATAAAACCTAAAAATTATCAACGTAAATCACAACTAATATCCCACGAAGGTCTGGAGTTGGAATGATGCTCAAAATCAAAGTGGAAAATGAAGTTACAGGCTGATTCAACTTCAGTGGAAATGCCTCAAGACAAGGAAATGATGCACAGTAGTGTGTGTGGCCTCCATATGCCTGTATGACCTCCCTACAATGCCTGGGCATGCTCCTGATGAGGCGGCAGATGGTCTCCTGAGGGATCTCCTCCCAGACCTGGACTAAAGCATCCACCAACTCCTGGACAGTCTGTGGTGCAACGAGACATTGGTGGATGGTACAAGACATGATGTCACAGATGTGTTCAATCGGATTCAGGTCTGGGGAATGGGTGGGCCAGTCCATAGCTTCAATGCCTTCATCTTGCAGGAACTACTGACATACTCCAGCCATATGAGGTCTGGAATTGTCCTGCATTAGGAGGAACCCAGGGCCAACCGCACCAGCATATGGTCTCACAAGGAGTCTGAGGATCTCATCTCGGTACCTAATGGCAGTCAGGCTACCTCTGGCGAGCACATGAAGGGCTGTGCAGCTCTCCAAAGAAATGCCACCCCACATTATTACTGACCCACTGCCAAACCGGTCATGCTGAAGGATGTTGCAGGCAGCAGATCGCTCTCCACAGCATCTCCAGACTCTGTCACATCTGTCACATGGGCTCAGTGTGAACCTGCTTTAATCTTTGAAGAGCAAAGAGCACCAGTGGCGAATTTGCCAATCCTGGTGTTCTGTGGCAAATGCCAAGCGTCCTGCACGGTGTTGGGCTGTGAGCACAACCCCCATCTGTGGACGTCGGGCACCAGCTCCTTATGGAGTTGGTTTCTAACCATTTGTGCAGACACATGCACATTTGTGGCCTGCCGGAGGTCATTTTCCAGGGCTCTGGCAGTGCTCCTCCTGTTCCTTCTTGCACAAAGGCTGTGGTAGCCGTTCTGCTGCTGGGTTGTTGCTCCCTATGGCCCTTTCCTCATCTCCTGGTGTACTGTCCTGTCTCCTGGTAGTGCCTCCAGCCTCTGGACACTACACTGACAGACACAGCAAACCTTGCCACAGCTCGCATTGATGTGCCATCCAGGATGAGCTGCACTACCTGAGCCACTTGTGTGGGTTGTTGAGTCCGTCTCTTGCTACCATGAGTGTGAAAGCACAACCAACATTCAAAAGTGACCAAAACATCAGCCAGAAAGCATTGGTACTGAGATGTGGTCTGTGGTCCCCACCTGGAGAACCACTTCTTTATTGAGTGTGTCTTGATAATTGCCAATAATTTCAATCTGTTGTCTATTCCATTTGCACAATAGCAAGTGAAATTGATTGTCAGACAGTGTTGCTTCCTAAGTGGACAGTTTGATTTCACAGAAATACACAGATTTACTTATAGTTATATTCTGTTGTTTAAGTGTTCCCTTTATCTTTTTGAGCAGGGTATATATATATATATATATATATATATATATATATATATATATATACTCTCCATATGGTCACTGCCAAACTCCATAATAACAAAAGGAACTAGCTGCCACCACCAATCCTTTACACAGGCCGATTGGACACGTTACAGGTAGTGTATGACTTCATGGGTGCGGTTTATAGAACAAAAGGAACAAAGCTATTAAATTTTATATACCGTATATACTCGTGTAAGCCGAGTTTTTCAGCACTTTTTGTGCGGAAAATGCCCTCATTTGCGTATATACAAGTCATTGTGCCAGAAGACGGTGGGGGAGCGGGAGCGGCGGAGCAGCGAGTGACAGGAGGCAGAATCCAACTGCTGCGACTAAAGCCTGTGCCTGCTGCTAAAAAGAAATTAATATTCACTGCCCTTGCAGTGAGTTTTAATTTCTCTTTTAGCGGGCACACAGTGTCAGCAGCAGTCGCCGGCTTCAAAACAGCTGTCAGGCTATCATGGGTGCCCGGCCGCTCATTAAGGTAATGAATATTCACCTCTCTTCAATTCCATAGGCTAGGAGAGAGGTGAATATTCATTACCTTAATGAGCAGGAGGGAACGAGATCGCTCGGCTGCAGGAGCTGCTGGCACCAGAATGAGATGCTGCGAGGGCGCGCAGGGAAGGTAAGTAGGATGTTTGGGTTTTTTTATGCTTTTCTCATGGGGACCGTAAATACAAGGATGGGGATGAGGAACCATGCAGACAAGGATAGGAATAAGGAGCCATGCAGACAAAGATGTGAATAAGGAGCCATGCAGACAAGGATGGGAATAAGGAGCCATGCATACAAGGATGGGAATAAAGAGCCATGCATACAAGGATGGGGATAAGGAGCCATGCATACGAGGATGGGGATGAGGAACCATGCATACAAGGATGGGAATAAGGAGCCATGTATACAAGGATAGGAATAAGGAGCCATGCATACAAGGATGGGAATAAGGAGCCATGCATACAAGGATGGGGATAAGGAGCCATGCATATGAGGATGGGGATGAGGAACCATGCATACAAGGATGGGAATAAGGAGCCATGTATACAAGGATAGGAATAAGGAGCCATGCATACAAGGATGGGAATAAGGAGCCATGCATACAAGGATGGGGATAAGGAGCCATGTGTCATGAAATATGTAATGACCCCACAGGGTCAATAAGCGGATGGCATGACACACAGACAATGGGATTGTATAAGGGAGAGGAAGGTCCTACCAATAGGGAATGAGGGATGGTCACCACCTGAACTCAAACCTTAGTCTGTCCCTGCACTCCCCTAACACCCTAAACGGGTCCTTCCTCCACCACCATCACGAGACTTGTCCTTCGCTGTCACCTCACACAGCCCTGGCTAGTGAACTGGTCAGCAAGAGTGCTAGCCTCACCACTGCAGATGGTAAACACAGGGGACAGTGACAAATACGGGAGGGAGAAGGAATATACCCAACACCTAGTTTTCAGACTCCACTGCCAAGCTCCACACCAGAAACAGGACTCCAAAACTCCAGAAAAACCTGATACCAGAGAGCTGTTACTGCACGGCTGGTTTTCATACAGAAACTCTACCATCAACAGTCAGCTGATGCATCAGGTGACCATTTCAAGGATGGTGGGAGTGGTCACCACCCACATCAGCTGACCCAGCAACACTGCAACTACCTAAGCTTGCTAGAGAGGGAAAAACTGACATTAACCTCCACTGAGTGCAGAATTATTAGGCAAGTTGTATTTTAGAGGATTATTTTTATTATTGATCAACAACTATGTTCTCAATCAGCCCAAAAGACTCATAAATATCAAAGCTTAATATTTTTGGAAGTTGGAGTGGGGATTTCTTAGATTTGGCTATCTTAGGAGGATATCTGTTTGTACAGGGAACTATTACTGTGCAGAATTATTAGGCAACTTAATAAAAACCAAATATATTCCCATCTCACTTGTTTATTTTCACCAGGTAAACCAATATAACTGAACAAAATTTAGAAATAAATATTTCTGACATGCAAAGACAAAATCCCCAAAAATTAGTGACCAATATAGCCACCTTTCTTTATGATGACACTTAACAGCCTTCCATCCATAGATTCTGTGAGTTGCTTGATCTGTTTACGATCAACATTGCGTGCAGCAGCCACCACAGCCTCCCAGACACTGTTCCAAGAGGTGTACTGTTTTTGCTCCCTGTAGATCTCACATTTTATGAGGGACCACAGGTTCTCTATGGGGATCAGATCAGGTGAACAAGGGGGCCATGTCATTATTTTTTCTCTTTGAGACCTTTTCTGGCCAGCCACGTTGTGGAGTAGTTGGAGGCATGTGATGGAGCATTGTCCTGCATGAAAATCATGTTTTTGTTGAACGATAACGACTTCTTCCAGTACCACTGCTGGAAGAAGTTGTCTTCCAGAAAGTGGCAGTAGGTCTGGGAGTTGATCTTCACTCCATCCTCAACCCGAAAAGGTCCAACAAGTTCATCTTTGATGATTCCAGCCCATACCAGTACCCCACCTCCACCTTGCTGGCATCTGGGTCGGAGTGGAGCTCTCTGCCCTTTACTGATCCAGCCTCTGGCCCATCCATCTGGCCCATCAAGAGTCACTCTCATTTCATCAGTCCATAAAACCTTTGAAAAGTCAGTCTTAAGATATTTCTTGGCCCAGTCTTGACCTTTTATCTTATGTTTCTTGTTCAAAGGTGGTCGTTTTTCAGTCTTCCTTACCTTGGCCATGTCCCTGAGTATCGCACACCTTTGTGCTTTTTGTTACTCCAGTAACTTTGCAGCTCTGAAATATGGTAAAACTGGTGGCAAATGGCTTCTTGGCAGCTTCACGCTTGATTTTCCTCTTTACACTTCTTTCGACCCTGTTGGCTATTTGCCATGAAACGCTTGATTGTTCGGTGATCATGCTTCAAAAGTTTGGCAATTTCAAGACTGCTGCATCCCTCTGCAAGACATCTCACAATTTTTGACTTTTCAGAGCCCGTCAAATCTCTCTTCTGACCCATTTTGCCAAAGGCAAGGAAGTTGCCTAATAATTAAGCACACCTTATATAGGGTTTTGATGTCACTAGTCAACATCTCATTACTTAGATGCACATCACCTGATTTACTTAAAGGGAACCTGTCACCCCCAAAATCGAAGGTGCGCTAAGCCCACGGGCATCAGGGGCTTATCTACAGCATTCTGCAATGCTGCAGATAAGCCCCCGATGTATCCTGAAAGATGAGAAAAAGAGGTTAGATTATACTCACCCAGGGGCGTTCCCGCTGAGGTCCGGAGTGATGGGTGTCGTGGTCTGGTCCAGCGCCTCCCATCTTCTTACGATGACGTCCTCTTCTTGCCTTCACACTGCGGCTCCGGCGCAGGCGTACTTTGTCTGCCCTGTTGAGGGCAGAGCAAAGTACTGCAGTGCGCAGGCGCTGGGAAAGGTCAGAGAGGCCCGGCACCTGCGCACTGCAGTACTTTGCTCTGCCCTCAACAGGGAAGACAAAGTACGCCTGCGCCTGAGCCGCAGCGTGAAGACAAGAAGAGGACGTCATCGTAAGAAGATGGGAGGCCCCAGACCGCGACGCCCATTGGATCAAACCGCCCCCCAGGTGAGTATAATTGTCATGCCCTCAGCCGCAGGTCCGGTCTCCGATGTGCAGGGAGACCGGCGCCTATCACACAGCCTTACTCACCCTGTCCGTGGCTCCAGACGATCAGCGGCTTCTTTCTCTGCTAAGAATCTGCATCCTCTTGGCAGGTCTCCTGGAAATGCTCTTAGTAGCAGCGCCCCGCTTCCTGCACATACTTGAAACAGCAGGACACCTGTTCGCTATTAGGGCTGTCTGTGTTATGATGCTCTGTGCATAAAAAGCACCCTCCCCTTAAGGGAGGTGCCTGGGCAATGTGTTCATTCTTTGGATTGTTGCCTCAGCTTCAGGCCACGCTCTGCTGTGCTCTGCACTTTACTTACTGTATATTTCTATTTTCACAGAGTCCTCTTCTGGCGAATCCCATTCTGGACTCCTCTGGTCTTTCCGGTTCCCACTCCAAGTTGTCTTGCCTCTCCTCACGGAATCCTCCAGACCCTGCTACCAGTGGGATCAACCTTGCTGGATTTCATGGAGCTTCTGGGATTCTCTCCACCAGCAGGCCCAAGTATTCTACTGTGTTGCTAGTGTAGCGCCCCCACTGCCGCAGGGCCGAGGGGTACCCGGTACCGGGCCTCTGAGTCTCTGCTCTGGGATTGTCACGGTGGCTAGACCCGGTCCGTGACCCTGCTGAGGGGCGCCCAATAATAGGTGTGGATAGTGGTGGTGGTGCGGTGCAGTAAATAACGAGGACACCAGGTTGCAGTCTCTTTACCTCTTTACTGAAGGTCTCTGGGTCCTCAGTCCGGAATACGGTTCACCAGGCTGCGCAAGTCCGGCCGGTCCAATGGCACCTCCAGAGTTCTCCTTGCAGGTGGAAATCTGTGCCTTCCTGCTAGCGCTCTGTGTTGTGGTCCTCCCCTGCTGTGCTTACGGGATAGTCCCCACAACTGTTGTGTCTGTTTCTCGTGTTCCCTCACAACTCGATTAGATGATCTTCTGCTAATCTTCCGTCCCTCCCAGGTGTTATGGTTGGGACGCACCCGTATGACGGGTAGGCTCGGAGCTCTTCCGGGACCCTAGAGTCGCCCCTCTCCACAGGTTGCCCCCTATGTCTGCGTAGGTGATTTAAGTGAGACAGCCCGCCTGTGACTGACTGTCCTGCCGTTGGTTTGAAGTATGGCTTAGAGCTCTGTACCTCCTCGGCGTTCCGGCCGCCGGTTGTTTACGCCTCAGTAGGATGTTGCCTCGATCTTACAGCTCGACTCCTACTGGTATTCTCCTTCTTGCTTTGATCTCGTTTCTCACTCAGCACAATAAATCTCGCTTCTTGTCCTTTCTTAGGGCACCGCCGCTATGAAGTGCAGGCGCGGTCCCGTAGCTTTCTCTCTGTTTGCCAGGCCTCTGTCAGGATCCCACCCCTGACAGGGACCCTACCAAATCTTCCCCTGCAACACCCTCTGCCACAAGGTGTTGCCTCGTTCCAACCCAGTCAGCGTTCTCTCTAACTTCCTGCCTGACCCCCAGTTTTACCAGTATGTGAGGAGTGGCCTAATGAATAGTACCCTTAGCTCCCCCTGGAGGCCCGACTGTGAAATGTATTGGTGTATGTGATACCTGGTCAGATGAACTCCTTCAGTGCCATCAGACGTACCATAGCCCCCCTTAGCGGCGGAGCCACAGTACTGCAACGACCAGGACTCTGGGGCGCTGCACTCCCCCCGGTTAAATCCAGTACTCCTGGACTGGGAAGAAAACAACAATACATGTCAGCAAAAAGACATACAATTTTTGTGAGTGCAATAACAATAAGCATATTTGAACAGAGCTTCCCTTTATGGGAGGTGAGGACACTTGAACGTTACAAACATGGTAAAATACTTTTAAATAACTTTTCTTACCCAACCGGTTATTCTACTAAGTGCAAAATTTTTAAACATTAATTTAACATTGCCTTTAAGGATGTACACTCTGAATCCACTAAAGACCTTCTTATAACACATTATAAGGCTAAAGCAACTGTGCTACATTCTCCTACTTTACGTCTGCAGGACCGCCTGTCCTAACTGCTCCAGGCCTGCTGCCTCTCCTTTCTTTTACAGGACCGCCCCATTCTGCCCGAGCCTACTGTCCTTCCACTACTATACACAGTATAGAACATGTTTTTCTTTCAGTTTGAGATCATTGAGCCATCTCTATATGGCTCCTAAGAGGACTCACCACTAACCCCTACGGGTTCACTTCCTGTCCTCATTCTTCTATTAACATTATTGAACATTTCTTACAATCAACTAATTGGTTACACTTAACTTTCACATATCAACATCATCAATACTTTCTTTTCAGGACATTATTGCCATTCAACCATCTTAAGGCAACACTGTTCATAAGTGCAGGATGCGAACATCCCCTTTAAGAGGGGACCAAGTCTCTATGAGGTAGTGCAACTTTTCAAGCTGCAAGTCCGTATGCAGCAAGGACTCCAGTACAGGTTCCAAGAACCGTATCTTCGCAAAGAGTCCGTCTTTATGTAAAACCAGTAGAGAGCACCTTTAAGAAGGTGCAAACTATATACAAGGAGTTTGTATCATGCATTGTTCATGATTCAGCAGTTCTTTGATAACTTGTGCAAATGTAGAAAACAAACAAAAACAATAGGGATCCCGGGTCAACAAAGGGATCCCTTTAAGAGTTAACCCTGAATGGGTTTTAGCAGCAAAGTAGCAGAGAAAAACAAGGAACTATTTACATATCCATGGCATCGAGGTTTACTCTCGCTCTGGCGGCCGTAGCTCCGCATAGACCTCGCTCGGCAAGGTGATCGGCGAGATCGGGGCCTTTAAGAAGTGCTCCATACCCAGGGCTTGATCCCAGGGTGTAAGGCGCTGGAGTCTATAGGTCCCAGGGAGAGGGGGTGCCTGTTGTGAATCTGCTTTTGGGTTCCTTCTGGTGGTGGCTAGTGGTACTGGTGACTCGGGTGTGTTTTCTTTCTCTGTTCACCTGTTTTCATCAGTAGTGGGGAGTTCCTATTTATTCCTGCTCTTCAGTCATTGCCTTGCCGGCCATCAATGTAACCAGAGCCTTTCTGTTGCATGTTCCTGCTCCTAGACTACTGATCAGCTAAGTTGGACTCTTAGTCCTAAGTTTGTTTGCATTTTTTGTTCCAGTTTACAGTTATATCATTCTCTGTAGCTGGAAGCTCTTGTGGGCTGAAATTACCACTCCGGTGTCATGAGTTGACACATGAGTCTTAAAGTAATTTCAGGATGGTATTTTAAAAGGGTTTTCAGCTGACCGTGCAGTTCCCTTTTGTATCTTTCTACTATCTAGTAAGCGGACCTCGCTTTGCTGAACCTACCTTCATACTGCGTATGTCTTTTCCTCTGAACTCACCGTCAATATATGTGGGGGGCTTCTGTCTCCTTTTCAGGGGAATTTCCCTAGAGGTAAGCCAGGTCTGTTTTTTCCTCTATTAGGGTTAGTTAGTCCTCCGGCTGGCGAGAGACGTCTAGGGATAAAACGTAGGCACGCCCCCCGGCCACTATTAGTTGTGTGGTAGGTTTAGCTCACGGTCAGCTCGAGATTCCATCACCCCAGAGCTCGTCCGTTATTTATGTGTCCTGACGTTCCCCTGCCATTGGGAACCATGACAGTATGGCCGGCCAAGTGTTAAAACTGTTGGCAGAAGAAAGGAGAGAAAAAGAAGTCTGCAAATTTTATTATTTTTTTCCTTGGTGCTTGCTCTATAGTTGAATCAGTTGCATTTCAGCTCTAATTGCAGTCTTTGTCTCCCTCTCCTTCTAACCCTTGAATGGCTCTGATCTCACCTGCTTAAAATGGATCCTCAGAGTTTGGCTATAGGTTTGAATAATCTTGCCACAAAAGTTCAAGATTTACAGGATTTTGTTATACATGCTCCTATATCTGAACCTAGAATTCCTATACCAGAATTTTTCTCCGGAGATAGATCTTGTTTTTTGAATTTCAAATATAATTGTAAATTATTTCTTTCTCTGAGACCTCGCTCCGCTGGAGATCCCGCACAGCAGGTTAAGATTGTAATTTCCTTGCTGCGAGGTGACCCTCAAGATTGGGCTTTTGCATTGGCACCAGGGGATCCTGCGTTGCTCAATGTGGATGCGTTTTTTCTGGCTTTGGGGTTGCTTTATGAGGAACCTAATTTAGAGATTCAGGCTGAAAAGGCCTTGATGGCCCTGTCTCAAGGGCAAGGTGAAGCTGAAATATACTGCCAAAAATTTCGTAAATGGTCTGTGCTTACTCAGTGGAATGAGTGCGCTTTGGCGGCGAATTTCAGAGAGGGTCTCTCTGATGCCATTAAGGATGTTATGGTGGGGTTCCCTGCGCCTACAGGTCTGAATGAGTCCATGACAATGGCTATTCAGATTGATCGGCGTTTGCGGGAGCGTAAACCTGTGCACCATTTGGCGGTGTCTTCTGAGAAGGCGCCAGAGAATATGCAATGTGATAGAATTCTGTCCAGAAGCGAACGGCAGAATTTTAGGCGAAAAAATGGGTTGTGCTTCTATTGTGGTGATTCAACTCATGTTATATCAGCATGCTCTAGACGCACAAAGAAGGTTGATAAGTCTGTTTCAATTGGCACTTTACAGTCTAAGTTTATTCTATCTGTGACCTTGATTTGTTCATTATCGTCAATTACCGCGGACGCCTATGTCGACTCTGGCGCCGCTTTGAGTCTTATGGATTGGTCCTTTGCCAGGCGCTGTGGGTTTAATCTAGAGCCTCTGGAAGTCCCTATACCTCTGAAGGGTATTGATTCTACGCCATTGGCTAGTAATAAACCACAATACTGGACACAAGTGACTATGCGTATGACTCCAGACCATCAGGAGGTGATTCGCTTCCTTGTGTTGTACAATCTACATGATGTTTTGGTGCTCGGATTGCCATGGTTACAATCTCATAATCCAGTCCTTGACTGGAAAGCAATGTCTGTGTTAAGCTGGGGATGTCAGGGGGCTCATGGGGACGTACCTTTGGTTTCCATTTCATCATCTATTCCCTCTGAGATTCCGGCATTTTTGTCTGATTATCGTGATGTTTTTGAGGAGCCTAAGCTTGGTTCACTCCCTCCTCACAGAGATTGCGATTGTACCATAGATCTGATTCCAGGCAGTAAATTTCCAAAGGGTCGTTTGTTTAATTTATCCGTACCTGAACATGTTGCTATGCGAGAGTATATTAAGGAGTCCCTGGAAAAGGGACATATTCGTCCTTCTTCATCTCCCTTAGGAGCCGGTTTTTTCTTTGTGTCTAAAAAAGATGGCTCTTTGAGGCCGTGTATTGATTATCGACTCTTGAATAAAATTACAGTCAAATATCAGTATCCTTTGCCACTGCTGACTGATTTGTTTGCTCGAATAAAGGGGGCTAAGTGGTTCTCTAAGATTGATCTTCGTGGGGCGTATAATTTGGTGCGAATTAAGCAGGGGGATGAGTGGAAAACCGCATTTAATACGCCCGAGGGCCATTTTGAGTATTTTAGTAATGCCTTTTGGTCTTTCAAATGCCCCTTCAGTCTTTCAGTCCTTTATGCATAACATTTTCCGTGAATATTTGGATAAATTTATGATTGTGTATCTGGATGATATTTTGATTTTTTCGGATGACTGGGACTCTCATGTCCAGCAAGTCAGGAGGGTTTTTCAGGTTTTGCGGGCTAATTCCTTGTGTGTGAAGGGTTCTAAGTGTATTTTTGGGGTTCAAAAGATTTCTTTTTTGGGGTACATTTTTTCCCCTTCTTCCATTGAGATGGATCCTGTCAAGATTCGGGCTATTTGTGATTGGACGCAACCTACTTCTCTTAAGAGCCTTCAGAAATTCTTGGGCTTTGCTAATTTTTATCATCGATTTATAACTGGTTTTTCGGATGTTGCTAAACCTTTGACTGATTTGACTAAAAAGGCTGCTGATGTTGCTGATTGGTCCCCTGCTGCTGTGGAGGCCTTTCGGGAGCTTAAGCGCCGCTTTTCTTCTGCCCCTGTGTTGCGTCAGCCTGATGTTGCTCTTCCTTTTCAGGTTGAGGTCGACGCTTCCGAGATCGGAGCTGGGGCGGTTTTGTCGCAGAAAAGTTCCGACTGCTCCGTGATGAGACCTTGTGCGTTCTTTTCTCGAAAATTTTCACCCGCCGAGCGAAACTATGATATTGGTAATCGGGAGCTTTTGGCTATGAAGTGGGCTTTTGAGGAGTGGCGTCATTGGCTTGAGGGGGCTAGACATCAGGTGGTGGTATTGACCGATCACAAGAATCTGATTTATCTTGAGTCTGCCAAGCGCCTGAATCCTAGACAGGCGCGCTGGTCGTTGTTTTTCTCTCGGTTTAATTTTGTGGTCTCATACCTACCAGGTTCTAAAAATGTGAAGGCAGATGCCCTTTCTAGGAGTTTTGAGCCTGATTCCCCTGGTGATTCTGAACCTACAGGTATCCTTAAGGATGGGGTGATATTATCTGCTGTTTCCCCAGACCTGCGACGGGCTTTGCAGGAGTTTCAGGCGGATAGACCTGATCATTGCCCGCCTGGTAGACTGTTTGTTCCTGATGATTGGACCAGTAGAGTCATCTCGGAGGTTCATTCTTCTGCGTTGGCAGGTCATCCTGGAATCTTTGGTACTAGGGATTTGGTGGCTAGGTCCTTCTGGTGGCCTTCCCTGTCTCGAGACGTACGAGTTTTTGTGCAGTCTTGTGATGTATGTGCTCGGGCCAAGCCTTGTTGTTCTCGGGCTGGCGGATTGTTGTTATCTTTGCCTATTCCGAAGAGGCCTTGGACTCACATCTCTATGGATTTTATTTCTGATCTCCCTGCTTCTCAGAAAATGTCTGTCATCTGGGTGGTGTGTGACCGTTTTTCAAAGATGGTTCATTTGGTACCTTTGCCTAAGTTGCCTTCCTCATCCGAATTGGTCCCTCTGTTTTTTCAAAATGTGGTTCGCTTGCATGGTATTCCGGAAAATATCGTTTCTGACAGGGGGACCCAGTTCGTGTCTAGATTTTGGTGGGCATTCTGTGCTAGGATGGGCATTGATTTGTCTTTTTCGTCTGCGTTCCATCCTCAGACTAATGGCCAGACGGAGCGAACTAATCAGACCTTGGAGACTTATTTGAGGTGTTTTGTGTCTGCGGATCAGGATGACTGGGTTGCCTTTTTGCCGTTGGCAGAGTTTGCCCTCAATAATCGGGCTAGTTCTGCCACTTTGGTTTCTCCTTTCTTTTGCAATTCGGGGTTTCACCCTCGTTTTTCTTCCGGTCAGGTGGAGTCTTCGGATTGTCCTGGAGTGGATACTATGGTGGATAGGTTGCATCGGATTTGGGGACAGGTGGTGGACAATTTGAAGTTGTCCCAGGAGAAGACTCAGCATTTTGCCAACCGCCGTCGTCGTGTTGGTCCTCGTCTTCGTGTTGGGGACTTGGTGTGGTTGTCTTCCCGTTTTGTCCCTATGAGGGTTTCTTCTCCTAAGTTTAAGCCTCGGTTCATTGGTCCTTATAGGATTTTGGAGATTCTTAACCCTGTATCCTTTCGTTTAGACCTTCCGGCATCTTTCGCTATCCATAATGTCTTCCATCGGTCGTTGTTGCGGAGGTATGAGGTGCCGGTTGTTCCTTCTACCGAGCCTCCTGCTCCTGTGCTGGTTGAGGGTGAATTGGAGTATGTTGTGGAGAAAATCTTGGACTCCCGTATTTCCAGACGGAGACTACAATATCTGGTTAAGTGGAAGGGTTATGGTCAAGAAGATAATTCTTGGGTAACTGCTTCTGATGTTCACGCCTCTGATTTGGTTCGTGCCTTTCATAGGGCTCATCCGGATCGCCCTGGTGGTTCTTGTGAGGATTCGGTGCCCCCTCCTTGAGGGGGGGATACTGTTGTGAATCTGCTTTTGGGTTCCTTCTGGTGGTGGCTAGTGGTACTGGTGACTCGGGTGTGTTTTCTTTCTCTGTTCACCTGTTTTCATCAGTAGTGGGGAGTTCCTATTTATTCCTGCTCTTCAGTCATTGCCTTGCCGGCCATCAATGTAACCAGAGCCTTTCTGTTGCATGTTCCTGCTCCTAGACTACTGATCAGCTAAGTTGGACTCTTAGTCCTAAGTTTGTTTGCATTTTTTGTTCCAGTTTACAGTTATATCATTCTCTGTAGCTGGAAGCTCTTGTGGGCTGAAATTACCACTCCGGTGTCATGAGTTGACACATGAGTCTTAAAGTAATTTCAGGATGGTATTTTAAAAGGGTTTTCAGCTGACCGTGCAGTTCCCTTTTGTATCTTTCTACTATCTAGTAAGCGGACCTCGCTTTGCTGAACCTACCTTCATACTGCGTATGTCTTTTCCTCTGAACTCACCGTCAATATATGTGGGGGCTTCTGTCTCCTTTTCAGGGGAATTTCCCTAGAGGTAAGCCAGGTCTGTTTTTTCCTCTATTAGGGTTAGTTAGTCCTCCGGCTGGCGAGAGACGTCTAGGGATAAAACGTAGGCACGCCCCCCGGCCACTATTAGTTGTGTGGTAGGTTTAGCTCACGGTCAGCTCGAGATTCCATCACCCAAGAGCTCGTCCGTTATTTATGTGTCCTGACGTTCCCCTGCCATTGGGAACCATGACAGGTGCCGTGACGGGGCCTATCAGCAGGTCCTCTGCTGGCGGGGCAGGGTCGTTCTTCATACCTGCTTCAGATGCGGTCCCTCCGGTGCCGATCTGCTCTGTCTCCGCTGGGATCTGGAACGCTGGTTGCAGGGCCTTGCGCTGCGGCGCTGTCATCTCCGTTTGCAGCATCTCGCTTTCCGGCAGGGCCTTGCTTTCTGGCTTCGGAGCGCTGGAACTTCTTTCTTGCTCCGGACCAGACGAGGCTGCCGACAGATGTCTCTTGAGGCTCCCGATGTTGGTCTTCTTCCACCCGGCCTCAGTGCTCAGCTGCGTCTGCCGGAGTTGGTCACCGAGCTCATCCACTCCGGCCTGCAGGAAGTCAATATCAGCGGTGGAGGCCTGGTTGCGGTGCCCCTCCGGGTAGCTGGGGGAGTCCTCTGCTCCTACCCCACGCTCCGACCCCGGGTGGCTCGTCATGGCGTCCTCCATGTCGCTGACTCCTTCTTCCTGGTCCTTTTCCCGCTTTCTCCTTCGTGGGCGGTTTCGTTTTCGTTGTCTCCGCCCCCCATTGAGGATCAGTAGGCGGATCTCGGCTGCTGATGGACACGTCCTCAAGGGGCAGAAATATTTAGACTGGGCGGCCATTGTCTTTCGCGCTCTCCAGCTTGTCTACGCCCACTCCACGCCCTTCTTCTTCTCCTGCGCTCTCCTTAGCGCTGTAATGGCGGCGGTTTTGGCGGGAACTTCTGGCGGCAAGTGGCAATACACAGTCTTTGCAATAAGTCACAGTCCAAGTACAATAAATCACAGTTCCAAGGCACACATGATCTGATTCTTCAGGCTTAAGTAGATCCTGTTCGTGACGCCAAGTTGTAGCGCCCCCACTGCCGCAGGGCCGAGGGGTACCCGGTACCGGGCCTCTGAGTCTCTGCTCTGGGATTGTCACGGTGGCTAGACCCGGTCCGTGACCCTGCTGAGGGGCGCCCAATAATAGGTGTGGATAGTGGTGGTGGTGCGGTGCAGTAAATAACGAGGACACCAGGTTGCAGTCTCTTTACCTCTTTACTGAAGGTCTCTGGGTCCTCAGTCCGGAATACGGTTCACCAGGCTGCGCAAGTCCGGCCGGTCCAATGGCACCTCCAGAGTTCTCCTTGCAGGTGGAAATCTGTGCCTTCCTGCTAGCGCTATGTGTTGTGGTCCTCCCCTGCTGTGCTTACGGGATAGTCCCCACAACTGTTGTGTCTGTTTCTCGTGTTCCCTCACAACTCGATTAGATGATCTTCTGCTAATCTTCCGTCCCTCCCAGGTGTTATGGTTGGGACGCACCCGTATGACGGGTAGGCTCAGAGCTCTTCCGGGACCCTAGAGTCGCCCCTCTCCACAGCTTGCCCCCTATGTCTGCGTAGGTGATTTAAGTGAGACAGCCCGCCTGTGACTGACTGTCCTGCCATTGGTTTGAAGTATGGCTTAGAGCTCTGTACCTCCTCGGCGTTCCGGCCGCCGGTTGTTTACGCCTCAGTAAGATGTTGCCTCGATCTTACAGCACTACTCCTACTGGTATTCTCCTTCTTGCTTTGATCTCGTTTCTCACTCAGCACAATAAATCTCGCTTCTTGTCCTTTCTTAGGGCATCGCCGCTATGAAGTGCAGGCGCGGTCCCGTAGCTTTCTCTCTGTTTGCCAGGCCTCTGTCAGGATCCCACCCCTGACAGGGACCCTACCGAATCCTCCCCTGAAACACCCTCTGCCACAAGGTGTTGCCTCGTTCCAACCCAGTCAGCGTTCTCTCTAACTTCCTGCCTGACCCCCAGTTTTACCAGTATGTGAGGAGTGGCCTAATGAATAGTACCCTTAGCTCCCCCTGGAGGCCCGACTGTGAAATGTATTGGTGTATGTGATACCTGGTCAGATGAACTCCTTCAGTGCCATCAGACGTACCATAGCCCCCCTTAGCGGCGGAGCCACAGTACTGCAACGACCAGGACTCTGGGGCGCTGCACTAGTTGGTCAGCATGGTCTTCCTCTGGTCCTGGATTCGTAGCATTCAGGCCACCTGGTGTTGTGACGGGGGAATCTCTGTATAGGGGTACACCTTGCCCGGTGCTCCACTACGTGGTACAGTGTTGTGATCCAGAGGTTCTTTCCCTCTGACACCTGTTTCCTTTTTGTTTTTACCTTGTTAATAAATATCTTTTAGTTTATGAGATCCACTCTCCTGTCTTTTGAGTATCGGGTATACAGCCGCCACTGCACCATCAGTGGTCTAGTGAGTCCACTTTACCTTGTCACACCCTGTGGGCGTTACAATAATCTAACCTCTTTTTCTCATCTTTCAGGATACATCGGGGGCTTATCTACATACATATACAAGCCCCTGATGCCGGTGGGCTTGGCTCACCTTCGGTTTTGGGGGTTACAGGTTCCCTTTAATTGGTAGTTGGCTCTCAAGCCTGAACAGCTTGCAGTAGGACAACATGTATAAAAAGTATCATGTGATCAAAATACAACTTGCCTAATAATTCTGCACACAGTGTATAAAAATATACAAAGATGCTACAAAATGGAAAAAAATAATACAGTATGTACAATTACATAAAATAAAAAGTTACAACAAAAGAAAAGTAGTAAACCTGTGTCACGGAAATGGTGCAGATCTTTAATAGAGGGTCAAGCTCCTTTTAGGTAAATGGTACAGCACCACAGAAAACTGTGCCTTCCAGGACTGACAATGACAAAAACTCACAATCTGCTTTTATTGAATAAAAACAACACCCACATAGTTCATTTCGGTGAGCTTATATGGGGCCAGCAATGGTATGTGGCTAAGGTCTCAAAACGTAAGAGATCTACAACTTTCAGGGAGACATTCATTCCATGTTTCCAATATCCTGCTCATAAAAAACACAATATTCATAATTTGGAAGGGAAACAAAGGAGCTCACAGCAGTCTGTTTACAGTTTTGAGATATAGAAATGCAAAGGCCATAGGGCATCCCCACAGGTCATGAATCTGTCGTCTCCCCACATTCTTCTGCAAGCTGTGTCTGGAAATCATGTCTGTGATCCATGAGATAACCAACTTTAATTACCTGTTTGCAGCAGGAGGGTCCCAGATGAATAAGGGTCATATAGAGGCTATTAGAGTGCTAGCCTTGCTTCAATGTTAACTATGAGATGACTTTATAGATTCTGCAATGACATCTATGACAATAATGATATTTTGTTTTTTTTATTTTGTAGACATTGGGTGCAACAATTGTCCAATATCTTGCCTAGGTTGCTTCTCTGTTATGCCTGTATACTGTTTAGCAGACAGGAGAGCAGGAGCAGAAAAACAAACCCTCCACTTCCTGTAACTGTCTTGATGTCTCTGCTCTTGGAGATGATTAAACCAGACAACAGGCATTAGATAACAATTTAGACAGAAGGGAGACACTAAGGCCGGCGTCACACTCAGCGTAAGACAATACGGTCCGCTTTTTACGGCCGTAATACGGCCGTAATATGAAGAAATGTTCCCAAAATAGTGATCCGTATGTCCTCCGTAGTCAGGGTGTGTCAGCGTATTTTGCGCATGGCATCCTCCGTATGTAATCCGTATGGCATCCGTACTGCGATATTTTCTCGCAGGCTTGCAAAACCGACATCTAATGAATTTATGTGCTCAAATGTCCGTTAAAACACATATATATATATATATATATATATATGTCATTGAGACACATATATATATTCTGTATTTATATTTAATTCAGCGCGATATATGTGAAAAGCCGGTAATTGAATTGCCGGCTTCTCATTTCTCCTTCCCAAACCCGACAGGATATGGGACATGGTTTACATACAGTAAACCATTTCATATCCCCCTTTTTTTTGCATATTCCACACTACTAATGTTAGTAGTGTTAATAGAAGAGAACAAAGGAAGCTTTCTCAAATATATAAAAGCAATAAATTTATTAGTTACAAAAAACACTCATACAAAAAAGACCAATAAAATAGACATGATACAAAAACACATGAACACGTTATCTGTAAATACCCGTGTACAGAACACAAGAGTGTAAAGAAAGACACCAGGATTAATAGAGGAGCGTACCACATAAACCATTAGCTGTACATGTTCTTAATGTGGACCATAACTAAGGTGCTACCAAGCCAAAATCTCCATGTGTAACTATGAATAAAATACTATGTCTATCACCCTCTGTGTGTCCTATGCCATATGGACACGAGTGGTGAAAGAGCTATAGACCATGCGTTATGTGCACCCTAAGGTCCTAGACACAAAAACCTTGTGGACCCTGGAAACGCTAGTGGTCCTGAAAAAACGGTTATCATATTGAACACATGGGAGGCTGGTCTCACCTGGTATGCGGACGCTCCAGCACGCACCCCGACGCACGTTTCGCTACCTGTAAGTACTTGCTTTATCAAGGGGAATAGTGTGGATTGAGAATGGTTTTCAGGACCTTATATCGTCCTGACAACGGTCATGTGACCATCATGTGATGGTAACCACCCCCCGGCCGTGTTGGACGGCGCACGCCCACATCACTGCAGTCATCTCCCCGCCCCCGCCCGGACCTGCCCAGCCACACATAGGAGCAGGCACCGATAGGTCCCGATCCCATGCGCAGATGGGCGCCGCCGGACGAGAGCGGGTGACCGACCCCAGTAACACTGTTAGTGCGCACCACGGCCAGGGTGTATATAAGGTGACCATATGCTAGATAAAAACTAAAAAATACATGTGTGACACATAAATAAACGATAGAGGTTCTCCCATATAGCAGGGGGTCCAAACTTTTGCAAAAATTCTCCCAATATATTGGTATTGTCCGATCTTGTGTTCCAAATAACCATATAGATCTTTTGCTGCTTGTAGCATATACGGGACTAAGTCATATTGCAGTATTCACTGCTCACTATGGAAGACACCTGCATCATGTAGAACTAAAAAATGTATCCATGTGTGGCACATAAGTATACGGTGGAGGCTCTCCCATGCGACAGGGGGTCCAGACTTTTGCAATTGTTCTCCAATATGATGGTATTGTCCAATCTTATGTTCTCAAGTGACCATATAGATCTTATGCTGCTTGTAGCATATGCGGAACTTAATCATATTGCTATATTCACTGCTCACTATGGAAAAACCTGCATCATGTGAAACAACAACAAATAAAAAAAGTGTGATTAAAACCAGACACAAAAACACATACAAATAAAATACAGGATGGTAAAGGGGAAAAACAATAATATATTGGATGGGGAGATAATTCTACAAAAATGCAGCGAAATTCAGGGATTCATTTAGCCCAGCCGGTTTCATAGTTCCCAATGTTACAATCCATCGCAATTCACGTTGCGCTAACAGCTTTTTAACATCCCCCCCTCTAATGCCAGTGTGTATGACATCTATACCTCTTACAAAAAAATTTTTTGGATTGCAATTATGTACCATACGGAAGTGCCTCGGTATTGTTTTGAGGGATGACACATCTTCTACTGTTGCCGCAGCCTCAATGTCACGCACGTGCTCTCTAATGCGTACTCTTAACTCCCTAGATGTTAACCCGATATATATAAGAGGGCAACCACAAGTAGCGTAGTAAATTACATTCTGTGTACTACACGAGATATACTCCCCTATTTTGTACTCTTTATGATCCACTGACGCAAAAGATGACGTTTGGCATGTATTACTGCATGCCAGACAGTGACCACATTTGAAAAATCCTTTTCTGGGTTGTGTGTTGCCAAAATACTTTTTAGTTGGGGCCACATAGTGGCTCCTGACCAATAGGTCTCCAAGATTTTTTGCGCGTCGGGAAGTCATAAGAGGTCTGTCTGACAGAAAGGGTCTCAGGGAGGATTCCGCCCCAAGCACAGGCCAGTATCTAGTCAATATGTCTCTCATGCTGTCCCACTCATGGTTATATGTCGAAATAAATCGTATGTTGTCATCCTTTTTCTTATGCTTTTTTTGATACAACAGAGAGGTGCGGGACACTGACTTGGCCTTATTATACCCGTGCTTAATGCACCTCCGACTATAACCTCGATGTTGAAACCGTTCTCTCAAGTCTGAAGCCTGCATTTCGAATTTCTGGTCTGTCGAGCAGATCCGCCGCATCCTCAGGAACTGTCCAACCGGGACGGCCCTTACTGTAGACTGGTTGTGCGCAGTCGTGGCGTGAATCAGTGAGTTGACAGACGTTTCTTTGCGAAAGACATCAGTCTGGATGGTGGATGTGTGGTCCACCTCCAGGCTAATGTCCAGAAAGTCAATTTTGGTCCTGTTATATTTGTATGTCAACTTGATGTTATAATCATTTCTATTCAGATCCGCCATGAACTCCTCCAGCTGCTGCACTGTCCCCCGCCAAAACATCAAGATGTCATCAATATAGCGTAACCAGCACAGCACATGGTCCGCGGCCCCCGACCCGGCGTCACCGTTTTTCACAGTCAATTCCAGGTATACTAATATGGACTTTAGAGCCCGCGATGGAGCATGGCTCACACAATTGAACGACGTAATTAAGGACACCAGCAGTACAGGTGGTGAGGGGAAGGATAAGGGGTTAAGTGAGATGATCACTAAATTTAAAGATCTCACAAGAAAAAGAACCAAAATTTGGTGGAATCACGCTTTTCTGGATAAATATTTACAAAGGGAATTAATTCCTAGGGGACTAAGAGTTCAAATATTTCCCTCATTCCCAGTAGAAAATTTAGAAATACGTGAAAAATGGGAAAAACATGCTAATAACTGTTCTGCCGGTTTCATGGAGATACTGAAAGAAATGAATACTGAATCCCTGTCCAATATAGAAAAAGAAATGGATGAATTACAGAACTCAATTAAAAAAGAGATGTCATTGGAAGCTCTAAAAAAATTGAATTCTGAAATACAAGAGGAAGCACAAAAATGGGCAGAGGATATTCAGCAAACTAAGGCGAAAAAATTCCAACGTGATGTCCTAGACAAACAACAAAATAAGATGTATAAGTGGAGGAATCCCAATGAACGATCCCGTTCCTATTATAGGAATGAATCCCAATCACGCTCAAGGTCGGCTTCCACTCGATCTTATAGGGGAGACATGCAACAGACAAAGAAAAATCGTATGGAGGTAGAAAATGACAAGGCCTCCACAAGTGATTCTTTTCACAAGGCTAATACTCGGCAGAATACCAAAAAAAGAAACGAGGCAAAACAGTCTGAGAAGGGGTCTCAGGCGGGTCTGCAGGTAATCAATCTGTCCGACCACCAATTGACCCATACACAGTTGCGGGTGTTGAGTAGGGGCCTCTCATTCTCTCCCACTAATAAATATGATTATTTTACAGCTTTGAAAGATCTTCAATTATTTTCGCGGAAGCTTATTTTAAAAAAATTGCACAGCAAAGGTGGTAATGACCTGGAAGGTTGGAGTGCTGCAGAGAGAGACACCATAAGAATTTTGGAGGAATTATTGGAGGAACAGATTCCAACTACGGAAGGTAGGTTCCCCAGAGATATTCTTCCCAGATCTACAAGTTTCCCTCCCTTGTCACTCTGCCCGGCGGTAGATGTTTTCACTAAATTAGTGAGCAATGATTTGAAGAAACTGTCTACTTACCGCCGGTACGACAATTTGACCCATGCAGAGAGAGATAGCATCCGCCAGTTACAATCCATGGATGATGTTGTATTTAAAGCGGCTGACAAGGGAGGGAATATTGTGATCTGGCCAGTGGCCAAATATGAACGGGAGGCCTATCGACAGTTACGTAATAATGATGTGTATACAAAAATAGGATATAACCCAGTGGTGTCCTTCTGTGCACGACTCCAAAAAATCTTACTGAGAGCTTTAGATTCGGGGGTCATTGACAAAAAAGTTTTTGAGGGCCTCAGTGTCAAATTCCCAAAGATACCTACCTTTTACTTACTCCCAAAGGTGCACAAGGACGCCGTCAATCCTCCGGGACGTCCGATCGTGTCAGGAATAGGTGGTCTGTGTGACCCCATTTGTAAATTTGTTGATTATTATTTAAAAACAATTGTAGAGACCTTACCTTCTTATGTTAAGGACACGACGGATGTCCTCACGAGGGTTGACGGTGCCTTTGTGGGTCGTGATATTATTCTAGTAACAGCTGATGTAGAAACCTTGTATACCTGCATTAACCATGATGATGGTATTCGGGCGGTCCGCTTCTTCCTCGGGACCTCCAACTTGGACGGCCCCCTGTGTGAGCTCATTCTTGAGCTGCTGCACTTTGTCCTCACGCACAACTTCTTCACCTTTAAAGATCAGTTTTATCAACAAAAGCGCGGCGCAGCCATGGGCGCGGCCTGTGCCCCGGCGTACGCTAACCTCTTTTTGGGTTTCTGGGAGAGGTTGGTTTTCGGTGACGCCGGGTCGGGGGCCGCGGACCATGTGCTGTGCTGGTTACGCTATATTGATGACATCTTGATGTTTTGGCGGGGGACAGTGCAGCAGCTGGAGGAGTTCATGGCGGATCTGAATAGAAATGATTATAACATCAAGTTGACATACAAATATAACAGGACCAAAATTGACTTTCTGGACATTAGCCTGGAGGTGGACCACACATCCACCATCCAGACTGATGTCTTTCGCAAAGAAACGTCTGTCAACTCACTGATTCACGCCACGACTGCGCACAACCAGTCTACAGTAAGGGCCGTCCCGGTTGGACAGTTCCTGAGGATGCGGCGGATCTGCTCGACAGACCAGAAATTCGAAATGCAGGCTTCAGACTTGAGAGAACGGTTTCAACATCGAGGTTATAGTCGGAGGTGCATTAAGCACGGGTATAATAAGGCCAAGTCAGTGTCCCGCACCTCTCTGTTGTATCAAAAAAAGCATAAGAAAAAGGATGACAACATACGATTTATTTCGACATATAACCATGAGTGGGACAGCATGAGAGACATATTGACTAGATACTGGCCTGTGCTTGGGGCGGAATCCTCCCTGAGACCCTTTCTGTCAGACAGACCTCTTATGACTTCCCGACGCGCAAAAAATCTTGGAGACCTATTGGTCAGGAGCCACTATGTGGCCCCAACTAAAAAGTATTTTGGTAACACACAACCCAGAAAAGGATTTTTCAAATGTGGTCACTGTTTGGCATGCAGTAATACATGCCAAACGTCATCTTTTGCGTCAGTGGATCATAAAGAGTACAAAATAGGGGAGTATATCTCGTGTAGTACACAGAATGTAATTTACTACGCTACTTGTGGTTGCCCTCTTATATATATCGGGTTAACATCTAGGGAGTTAAGAGTACGCATTAGAGAGCACGTGCGTGACATTGAGGCTGCGGCAACAGTAGAAGATGTGTCATCCCTCAAAACAATACCGAGGCACTTCCGTATGGTACATAATTGCAATCCAAAAAATTTTTTTGTAAGAGGTATAGATGTCATACACACTGGCATTAGAGGGGGGGATGTTAAAAAGCTGTTAGCGCAACGTGAATTGCGATGGATTGTAACATTGGGAACTATGAAACCGGCTGGGCTAAATGAATCCCTGAATTTCGCTGCATTTTTGTAGAATTATCTCCCCATCCAATATATTATTGTTTTTCCCCTTTACCATCCTGTATTTTATTTGTATGTGTTTTTGTGTCTGGTTTTAATCACACTTTTTTTATTTGTTGTTGTTTCACATGATGCAGGTTTTTCCATAGTGAGCAGTGAATATAGCAATATGATTAAGTTCCGCATATGCTACAAGCAGCATAAGATCTATATGGTCACTTGAGAACATAAGATTGGACAATACCATCATATTGGAGAACAATTGCAAAAGTCTGGACCCCCTGTCGCATGGGAGAGCCTCCACCGTATACTTATGTGCCACACATGGATACATTTTTTAGTTCTACATGATGCAGGTGTCTTCCATAGTGAGCAGTGAATACTGCAATATGACTTAGTCCCGTATATGCTACAAGCAGCAAAAGATCTATATGGTTATTTGGAACACAAGATCGGACAATACCAATATATTGGGAGAATTTTTGCAAAAGTTTGGACCCCCTGCTATATGGGAGAACCTCTATCGTTTATTTATGTGTCACACATGTATTTTTTAGTTTTTATCTAGCATATGGTCACCTTATATACACCCTGGCCGTGGTGCGCACTAACAGTGTTACTGGGGTCGGTCACCCGCTCTCGTCCGGCGGCGCCCATCTGCGCATGGGATCGGGACCTATCGGTGCCTGCTCCTATGTGTGGCTGGGCAGGTCCGGGCGGGGGCGGGGAGATGACTGCAGTGATGTGGGCGTGCGCCGTCCAACACGGCCGGGGGGTGGTTACCATCACATGATGGTCACATGACCATTGTCAGGACGATATAAGGTCCTGAAAACCATTCTCAATCCACACTATTCCCCTTGATAAAGCAAGTACTTACAGGTAGCGAAACGTGCGTCGGGGTGCGTGCTGGAGCGTCCGCATACCAGGTGAGACCAGCCTCCCATGTGTTCAATATGATAACCGTTTTTTCAGGACCACTAGCGTTTCCAGGGTCCACAAGGTTTTTGTGTCTAGGACCTTAGGGTGCACATAACGCATGGTCTATAGCTCTTTCACCACTCGTGTCCATATGGCATAGGACACACAGAGGGTGATAGACATAGTGTTTTATTCATAGTTACACATGGAGATTTTGGCTTGGTAGCACCTTAGTTATGGTCCACATTAAGAACATGTACAGCTAATGGTTTATGTGGTACGCTCCTCTATTAATCCTGGTGTCTTTCTTTACACTCTTGTGTTCTGTACACGGGTATTTACAGATAACGTGTTCATGTGTTTTTGTATCATGTCTATTTTATTGGTCTTTTTTGTATGAGTGTTTTTTGTAACTAATAAATTTATTGCTTTTATATATTTGAGAAAGCTTCCTTTGTTCTCTTCTATTAACTATGATCTATAAGGAGGATGTTTATGGTTTTTTGTGACATATGGGGGTCACAATGATGTTTCTGGAAAATTGGTTAATTATAATGTTAGTAGTGTGTATGTGCAAAATTTGGTTGCTGTAGCTGCTAAAATAAAGGATTAAATGGCAGAAAAAGTTGGCGTGGGCTCCAGTGCAATTTTCTCCGCCAGAATGGTAAAGCCACTGACTGAGGGCAGATATTAATAGCCTAGAGAGGGTCCATGGTTATTGGCCCCCCCTGGCTACAAACATCTGCCCCCAGCCACCCCAGAAAAGGCACATCTGGAAGATGTGCCTATTCTGGCACTTGGCCACTCTCTTCCCACTCCCGTGTAGCGGTGGGATATGGGGTAATGAAGGGTTAATGCCACCTTGCTATTGTAAGGTGACATTAAGCCAGGTTAATAATGGAGAGGCGTCAATTATGACACCTATCCATTATTAATCCAATTGTCTGAAAGGGTTAAAAAACACACACACACACACACACATTATTAAAAATTATTTTAATGAAATAAACACACAGGCTGTTTTAGTATTTTATTGCTCTCTCAATCCACCTGAAGACCCTCGCTTGGCAAAATAATAAACCCACAATATACATACCATCCGAGGATCTGTCAGGTCCCACGATGTAAATCCTTCTGAAGGGGTTAAATCAATTTACAGGCAGGAGCTGCGCTAAAGCACTCGCTCGTGCCTGTAATCCCCGGGTGCTGAAAGGAAAGCTGGGTGATCTGTACTTACCTTGAGTTGCGGTGATGCGTCCCCTGCTGGATGTCCTCATATGAACTCGAGCGTGGGAACTTTTCCAAAGTTTTACGGACGTATTTTCTGCGCTCTTACGTCCGTAAAACTCGCTAGTGTGACGCCGGCCTAACTGGTGGGCACATTGGAATAATTTTTTGGGGGGGTAAGACAAGTTATGTGAAATTAGCTATTTAATGGACTATATTATCCTCATATAACAATACATACAGCATGTGATCTTATCTTGTTTTTTTCAGACAGCAGTCTGTAAAACCAATTAGATTAAATGCAATGCTCGTAAATAAAGGCTGGAGATGATTTCATGTAAGTAATTACATTGAACAACATGTTGCAGTAATTTTATTGAAATGTAGCTTGGTTTTGAAATACTAAGAAGGGGCAATGGTTTATTTTAGAATCCATATTTTTTCCACGGAAACACTGCTAAAAATAAGTGTATCGGATGGACTCTAAGCCACTTATGTTGCCTCTTTCAGCACTAGATACTCGGTCCAGCTAAGTGGATTAGACAGAATATGGTGGAGTTAAATATAAAGCATCGGCAGGAGGTGACCGAATACTGCCCACATCTTAACCTCTCCCCTGCAACTCACATATTCTTAGATCTTTCTTTATTGGTCACTTGTTGAGTTTCTAATTTGGTTCTTTGCCCCCTGGTGTTTACTTTCCCACAGTAAGGCTCAGATACTTGTAATAGTGATAGAGTAAGCTGGCAGAGGAGAAAAACATTCTCATGTGTCTGTGTGTCCCTAAATATCACAAAGCTGATCTGTAACTGGCACTGAATTAGCTTTGCTCACAGCTGGCTGGGAAAAGTGCTGCACGTGGAAACAATTGGTCTTGAGATATACGGTAGATCGAGTCTTCATTAACTACATATAAATTGTATAAGGCCAACAGAAATAAATATTTTTGCAGCATTCCTGCAATGCTTCTATGTTCTATAAAGCCAGGTTGTGTGACTACTTTGGCGCCCAGATGGGGGCACCAATTGGCTAAAGCTACCCATATATCTTTTTTTAGCAGCATTACAGACTATTAGTGAATCTATTTATAATAAATTAATGTATTCCTGTAAACTGAAGTTATAGCTACAATTCAGGCAGTCATGCTGAAAAAAAGTCTCTATATAGCCATAAGCTTATAGTTTGCTAAAAGCCCAAGTGCATTGACTCTGAGGGTGTACTGTTCATCTAAATGCAGATATTACATCACCCTAATTCAGAAATTTGTCTATTCTTCTATATAATAATAAACTGGGTATTTTCTAAAATCAATGAAGAGATGTTGTCAGTACATAGTGAAACAAGTGTATTGTGCTAATTACTGCTCATGCAGGAGGATAGAGGGCCGACTCCTGCACAGAAACACAGTCCAAGCCTGCGTCCATGTATGTATGGTTTTAGGTCACATATGGCTGCTACACAGTAGTAGAGATAAGCAAGCACTAAAATGCTTGGATGCTCTTTACTCGAACTGAGCAATTCCTTATGCTCGTTTCAAGTAACGAGTATATGGGAGTAAATGGGAAATTCGAGCATTTTTCCGGTAAACCCTACAAGGTGGTCCTGGGGCCAGTAAAAATGTTGAAATGGATGGAAAAAGTGCTGAATGAAAAGAGAACAGCATGGGGAAGATCACTGGAAGCATCTCTGGCTCCCAGATCACTGCTCAGTACAATGGTGTGACACTTTTACTCCACTTTAAGGACTGACAATAAAACATTCAAAATCGACAAGAAATTGGAGTGTACAGGAAAAAAAAGTTAAGAAACATTCTTTCTTGTATAATGACTTGATTATAAGGCAACATTTAAAAAGGATTAAAAAATAAATTAAGAAAAACAAAATTGAAAAATTTATTATAAAATTGGAAATGTCAGTGTAATTTATGAAGGAAGCAAGAATTATATTATTAATTAATATTATAATATTAAGGTGCTCAGATACACCCTGCATTAGGCATAAAGGAGGGCTTCATACACGTTCTGTTCAAATTGTCATGTAGTGGTGCTCCTAGACTCATAAAGGATATCCACAGTCTGCTAAAAATTACAAGCAGGGTCATCCATAGCACCTTACTGTATATAAAATATTGTGAACAAAGTATAGTTGCGGTACTACTACACTCATAAACGTTCTGCACAGTGCAACGTCTGTGAAAAATCACAAGCAGGGTCATCCGTACACCCTTGAAGGCACCAGCTGTAGTACCTCATTCAAATATTGTGAACAAAGTGTAGTTGTGGGACTACAGTCAAAGGCTCTGTACACTGTCTAAAGCCAGGAAAAAAATATAAGGCTCATCCACAGAACCTTGGACGGCCTCACTGAAATATTAAGAAAGTGTAGGTGATGTGCTCCTACACTCATAAATGCTCTGAACAAAGTGAAAAGCCATGAAAAAATGATAAGGAGGTTAATACAGTCATTCATAGACCCTTGAAGGCAACACCTGGAGGGTCTCATTAAAATATTTTGAAACTGTAGTAAATGACTCACAAAGGCTTTGTCCAAAGCCAGGAAAAAACTATGAGTAGGGTCATCCAGTCATTCCTAGACCCTTGAAGGCAACAACTGGGTTTGCCTCATTCAAATATTGAAGATTAAAAACAATTTATGTGCTGCTGTCATCTGGTTCTGTGGAAAAGCTGGGGCTAATCCAAACCATTCAGCACTTTCTGTTGACAGGCGAAAGTGTCTGTCTGTTTTGATCCCCTCCAGTAGCACTAAAACTCGCTCAGACAAGACGCTAGTGGCAAGGCAGCACAACGCCTCCAAGGCACAGAGGAACGGTGTTATGATCTGGTGGCCTAAGAGCAGCATGGGACGTACTCTGGAGAAGGTGGTACCTGTACTGACCGCAGACCCTGAACCTAACACCACAACTAGAAATAGCCGTGGAATGTACCTAGCGCTCCCTAGACATCTCGACACAGCCGGAGGACTAATTACCCCTAGAGATAGAAAAGGGAAAACTATCTTGCCTCAGAGAAAATCCCCAAAGAACAGGCAGCCCCCCACAAATATTGACTGTGAGAGGAGAGGGAAAAAACATACACAGACTGAAATGAGAATTTAGCAAAGGAGGCCACTTCTAGCTAAATAGAAAGGACAGGACAGAGTACTATGCGGTCAGTATTAAAACACTAGAAAATATCCACCACAGAAAATACAAAAACTCCACAGCTAACTAAAGACATGGAGGGTATATCTGCATCTCCAGAGATACCAGCTTGGCTAAACAAATCCTTATACAGACCAAGCTGGACAAGACAAAACATGGAAAATAACTGAACAATAAGACCACAGCATGTGGACAGCAAAATCAAGGCCAGAACTTATCTTTGTTGAAAAGAACTGCAAAGCAGAAGAGACCAGGCAGGGATGTGAATCCTCCAGGAACAATGGACAACTGGCACTGACTAAAGGGTGAAGCAAGACTAAATAGTCCTGTCCAAATTGCAAAAAGTGAAAACACCTGATAAATGCTGTGATTCAGAGACAGCAGCGCTACCACTTACAACCACCGGAGGGAGCCCAAGAGCAGAATTCACAACAGAACGGCTCAAGTCAGGTGTTCAGCTTTGAGACCCAATAGCTGAAGGTCGCAGAGGAATTAGGGAGTACACTGGTTTTGATGGACAGGTATTGCTTGACTGTCTTTAAATACTTTTTCCTCATTGTCAAAAATACCCAGTCATGAGGGCCTAGACACTGGGAAGGTGTCACCAAATTGGCCCAGGCCTTTGACAGTATATCCCTGACTCTGCTGTACCTGATATGTGTCTCCCTCTCATCTTCTCCTTGATTGGGCAAGTAAGCTTTCCCCCTTTGCTAGTGTTGTCTGTTGGGAATTTTTCCAACATATTTTCCACAATGGCCTTTTGCTATAGCACAATTTTAGTAAACCTGTGTACCTCAAGAAGGAGAAATGCAAGGTCCTCTTTGTATCGTGGGTCTAGCAGGGTGAATGACCAGTACTCATTTTTGGCCAAGATGAATGTAATGCAAGGGTCCTTGGAAAGGCAGCGGTACATAAAATCTGTCATATGTGTTAAAGTCCCTACAGCTAACACTCCTCTGTCTCTACCACGATGACTACTCTCCATCTCCTATACCTCCTCCATCTCTTCCTCCTTATTCCCCTCCTCAGCCCATCCATGTAGGAGAGACAGGACAAAGATTGTGTGAGTACTAGCCTCTTTTGAGCTAGCCAGCTCCTGCTCTTTCTCCTCCTCCTCAGCCTCCACATCCTCATTGTTACCCAATCTGTGCTGAGCAGATGAGATGAGGCTAGGCTGAGTAGTATCTCCCTGTCTTATGTCTTCCTCCATCTTCAAAAGGGCCGCATGCAAACCTTCATGATTGTCAGCTACAGCTGTTTAAGAAGGCACAGAAGTGAGATCGTTGCTCTGAAGATGGTGTCATCACCACTAACCATCTTTGTTGAGTCCTCAAAGCCTTGCAGAACTACAAAAATGTCAGACATCCATGCAAACTTTCAGTTGTTATGTAAAGAGGCTGACCAGAATATCGACGAGCATGTTGGAGCTGGTATTCCACAACTGGCCTCTGCTGCTCACAAAGCCTTTCCAACGTGTGTGGTGTGGAGTTCAAGCGCATCGTGATGTTGCACACCAGTCGGTGAACTGTCACTTACATACGCTGCTGCAGCACTGCCAAAATGGTGGCAGCTGTAGCTGACTTGCAGAAATGGACACTGACACGGCATACCTTGACTAGAAACTCTAGCAAATATGGGTAGGTTTTATAAACAGCTAAACTATCAAGTTGAGCATGTGGACCAAGTATGGTATGTGTGTGAGCTTGCCAAGAATCACAGCCACCACAAGATTATTATTATTATTATACATTTTATAGCGCCATTTATTCCATGGCGCTTTACATGTGAACGGGGCAAATATAGACAAGTACAATAAACAGGAGTAAAACAAGGCACACACAAGAACAGGAGGAGAGAGGACCCTGCCCGCGAGGGCTCACAGTCTACAGGGGATGGGTGAGGATACACTAGGAGAGGGTAGAGCTGGTCATGCGGCGGTTCAGTAGACTGGGGATCACTGCAGGTTGTAGGCTTGTCGGAAGAGGTGGGTTTTCAGGTTCCTTTTGAAGGTTTCTGTGGTAGGCGTGAGTCTGATGTGTTGGGGTAGAGAGTTCCAGAGTATAGGTGAAGCACGGGAGAAGTCTAGGATGCGGTTGTGGGAGGAAGAGATGAGAGATGAGTAGAGCAGGAGATCATGAGATGATCGAAGGTTGCCTGCAGGAAAGTATTGGGAGACCATATCACAGATGTATGGAGGAGTCAGGTTGTGAATGGCTTTGTATGTCATTGCTAGTGTTTTAAACTGTAGCCTCTGGGCAATAGGAAGCCAGTGAAGGGCCTGGCAGAGAGGAGAGGCTGGGGAGTAACGGGGAGACAGGTGGATTAGTCGGGCAGCAGAGTGTAGGATGGATTGGAGTGGTGCCAGAGTGCTAGAGGGGAGGCCAGAGAGTAGGAGGTTGCAGTAGTCAAGACGGGAGATGATAAGGGCATGTACTAGTGCTTTTGTGGTTTCATGGTCAAGGAATGCACAGATCCGGGAAATGTTTTTGAGTTGGAATCGGCAAGAGAAGGCAAGGGCTTGGATATGTGGCTTGAAAGAGAGGGTAGAGTCAAGTATAACCCCGAGGCACTGAGCGTCCGGGACCGGGGAAAGTGAGCAGCCATTGACATTGATGGATAGGTCGGGTGGAGGGGTAGACTGAGGTGGGGGAAAGATGATGAATTCTGTTTTGTCCATGTTCAGACAGACATTGTGGGATTTTGGCCAGTAAGGAAGTGAGGTCGGGTCCAGATAGGTAGATCTGCGTGTCATCAGCGTAGAGATGATATTGTAAACCGTGGGATTCTATGAGCTGTCCCAGGCCGAAGGTGTAGATGGAGAAGAGTAGGGGTCCTAGAACTGAGCCTTGGGGAACACCGACAGACAGGGGGTGAGATGAGGAGGTGGGGTGGGAGAGGGAGACACTGAATGTCCGGTCTGTTAGATATGATGAGATCCAGGATAGGGCCAAGTCTGTGATGCCAAGAGATGAGAGAATCTTTAACAGGAGGGAGTGGTCCACAGTGTCGAAGGCAGACGACAGATCCAGGAGGAGGAGGACAGAGTAGTGTCGCTTGCTCTTGGCAGTTAGTAGGTCATTGGTCACTTTAGTCAGGGCAGTTTCAGTTGAGTGATGTGGTCGGAAGCCAGATTGTAACCGGTCAAAGAGGAAGCAGGAGGAGAGGTGGGAGGACAGTTCAAGATGGACATGCTGTTCCAGTAGTTTTGAGGCATAAGGGAGAAGGGATATCGGGCGATAGCTGGACACAGAGGATGGGTCGAGGGACAAAGAGCACCATGCGTGCTCGAAACGCGTTCATCTAACTTATGGCTTCTTTTCTGGAATAGTTGTGCAGCTATTTGTAAGCAGCTTTTTCCAAATTTTAAATATGTGGAAATAAATTTGATGACTTTTTACTCTGGAGCTGGATTTTCTTCTTACTTACCTGGCAGAGGACGTTGGGCGGTGGCGTTTTCCTTGCTCGGATGTTTCTGTGGACTTTCATTGATTTGCTGATGGGGGTGAGCTGAAACACAATTTTTTTTACTGTTCAGGAGAGGTGGGAGGACAGTTCAAGATGGACATGCTGTTCCAGTAGTTTTGAGGCATAAGGGAGAAGGGATATCGGGTGATAGCTGGACACAGAGGATGGGTCGAGGGAAGGTTTTTTAGTTTCAATAATTTTTATTTTCAATAACATATCAGTTGAACAACAGATTCCCTTACAAGGGAGTTCAGTAGGCTTCAAACTAAACAAAGAGAAAAAGCCGTACATATATTAACTCAGATTACAAAAATACAAATATGACGGGACAAGAACATGGGGGGACATAAAAGAGGGAAAAAGGGGAGGGAAATGAGATTTTGCACTTTACTTCGCGGTAAACTGCAGCATATTTACAAGACAAGATTATACTTTGTTCCGTTGTGCGAGTTCCGCCTTCCACCTCCCCGCACCCCACCCAACACAGACTCAACCCCAGTGTCATCGGAATCACTCACAAGATAATGGAATCTCATATAGATAAAGTCAAGGTTTGTTCAAGATTCGAGTTCGTGTTAAGATCCATCCATGGTTTCCAAATTTGGTAGAAGGTCTCCCACAAATCTTCCCTAGTCGCGTGTATACGTTCATATAAGAGGATTGAATTCATTTTATCTCTAACTGCTTGGACAGAGAGGAATGGCGTCCTCCAATTGGTAGCTATATGTAGCTTAGCGGCCATAAGCAACTGGCTTATCAGCCTGTGGAATTTGTTAGAGAATCCTGGGTACTTAGCTCCCAAGAGGAATGTGGTCGGGTCAGGTTGTATTGCCCCGCCATACATTTTTTCAATTATGAATCCTACTTCCCGCCACAAGGTCGAGGCTATCGGACATTCCCACCAAATATGCTTCATATCTCCCACTGCGTCACATCCTCTAAAGCATTTATCTGAAATGTTGGGGTATATAGTGTGGAGTTTACTTGGGACTTGGTATGTTCTATGCATGACCTTAATGGATGTCTGCTAGGGAGGCTTGATGACTACCCCTGGAAACTGTGTCGCAGCATCGCCTCCAATTTTCCAAAGTTAATTGGATACCCAGGTCTTCCTCCCACTGTTTCATGTAATGTAGTTTGTCAACTCCATGTGCCGCATTGAGGGAACTGTATAGCAGAGAAATGGTTCCCCTTCCCAGTGGGTCATTCATACACCTCTGTTCAAAGTTAGTCGCGCGAAAAGGGATTTTATGTTGTAGAAGCTGTTCCGCGAAATGGAAAACCTGATAGATACGAAAGGTTTCATTAGCGGGTGGATTGTGTTTATGTAGGAATTCTTGTCTAGATAGAATTATATTAAAGGGTGAGCAAAGGTGTTTTAGTGTGGTGATTCCATTAAGTTTCCACCAAGCAAAAGAACGTGGGTCAAGACCCGGTGGGAACATGGGGTTACAGAAGAGGGGGGTCAGAGGGGCGGACTTAGATTGGAGTTCAAATTTAAACTTTTCCTTCCTCCAAAGGATCAGGGAATGAGCTGTGAAAGGTGCTGTAATGTGTAGACCTTTTGGTAGTTTTTGTGTGGACCACATAAGGCCAGGCAAGGAAAATGGTAGCAGGAGGGACGATTCCAGGTCAACCCATCTCGGAGCATAAGTGGTAGCACAGGCATTAGTCAATTGTGCCAGCTGTGCCGACTTGTAATACAATGTAAAATTAGGCATGGAAAGCCCCCCCAACTTTCTGTGTATGAACATAGTTTTTTGACGGATTCTGGGTTTTTTCCCCTGCCAAATAAATTTTGATATCATAGAATGGACCTCATGTAAGGTCTCATGGGGCAACGGAATGGGGAGAGAGCGGAATAAGTACAGAAATCTAGGCAGAGAGACCATTTTAATTGCATGCAGTCTGCCCAACCAGGTCAACTTCATGGCAGACCATCTGGTTAAGTCAGCTCGGAGATTTTTTATTAACGGGAGGTAGTTCCACTTAAATAAGGTCGACTTATGAGAGGTAAGATTGACTCCGAGATAAGTTATATAGTGTTCATTTTTTACAAATTTGAACTGGGAGATAATATTTGTTTGCATGTCCTTAGTGGTGTTAAGAAATAGAGCTTCGGACTTGTCAACATTAATTTTGAGTCCTGATATAGACTCAAATCTTCGTAGAACTGAAAATAAATTTGGGAGAGTGATAAGTGGATTGGACAAAGTCAGCAATAAGTCATCCGCAAATAAACTTGCCTTATATTGCGAGTCAACTCCTGCAGGCCCAGAGGGAAGGTTTTTTGAGGATAGGTGTGATTGATGCGTGTTTGAAGGATGAGGGGAAGACGCCATTTGTAAGTGAGAGGTTGAAGAGGTGTGTTAGGGTTGGGATGAAGACTTTTGCGAGGTTAGGGATGAGGTGGGACGGGAGCGGGTCAAGCATGCAAGTGGTGAGATGTGATCTTGACAGAAAGATAGAGAGCTGATCGTCTGTCATGGTGGAGAAGCTGGCTTTGGAACAGGGCTGAGAAGTCAAGAGGAGGGGCATTGGGGGCTGCGGGCCAAAGCTTTGATGTTATCGATCTTCTGCTTAAAGTTACGGCCATTATCACACACAACCATGCCTGGTTGTAGGTTCAGCGGCGAGAACCATAGATCTGTCTGGCCTGTTATTTCTTTTAATAATTGTGTTGTGTTGTGCGGTTTGTCTCCTAGACAAATTCGCTTCAGCGGAACCTGTTCCTCCAGGCAGTGCTGCAGAGCTTCCAGCTGATTTGTGCTTTGAAATAGTAAGTTGGAGGTGGATGAGGTGCAGAAACTGGTGGAGGAAACCCTGATAGAAGTAGGGCCATCAATCCTCGGCATTGGTAGCACATGTGCCGCACCAGGGTGGGACTTGGCCCTGCCCTCCACAATGTTCACCCAGTGTGCTGTCAGTGAAATGTAGCACTTGTCCACATGTCGGTTGTTAAGTGGACAATCCCAGTAACTGTGATGTTCCTGGACATGTGCTGGTACAAGACAGGGATGCCACACTGAGAGAAATAGTGGCGACTGAAAACCGAGTATTGAGGGACCAAATTTGTACACGTCTAGCAGGCCAATTTTGTTTTTTATTCCAAACTAATGAAATTGCACACAAACCAAGTTCTACAATATAAATGACAATAGTCATTTTTTTAATAACCAAATTTGTACACCTGTAGCAGGACAATTTTCTTTTTTATTTCAAATCAGCAAAATTCCTGGTCGCTCCTGACCGCAGTACGCAAGAACCACAGCTGTGAAGGCTGCGGCCTGGGTTCGGGGCTTGGAGGTTCCAGTAAAGTGCCTGGTTCTGAACCACAGGCTCATTTGGCTCTGATATTCCTCCGGTCACTCCCTCGGGAGTCTCACATGATTCTGCCATCTTTGTCGCGCACAGAACACGTGATGGATGAGCAACAAGTCTATGGATGAGTAGTTGAATACAGAAAAATGTTTCAACACTTTTTGGGAGTATTATATACTATAACATCGAAACGTACCCGAGAGCATGTAATAGTGTAGGGATGAGTAGTTGAATACAGAAAAAAATGACAATTTTTTATGATTTAAAAAGAGAAAACACAGTAGTTTGACAATAACTGGCTTCACCAAACCACTAACCATGAGTAGAGAAAAAATTTTTGTGTTATCATTCATATTCTCTTGAAAAAAAGCCAAGAAAGCAAAAATGTAAACTTTTGAGCACAACTGTATGCCTATGAAGCCACTGAGTTCAGATCAGGAGACCCACAGCAAGTTCATACATCGCGACCTGTTCTGGAAACGTGAATGTCCAATATGTGAAGCTCACATGTACAGTACAGACCAAAAATTTGGACACACCTTCTCATTTAAAGATTTTTCTGTATTTTCACGACTATGAAAATTGTAAATTCACGCTGAAGGCATCAAAACTATGAATTAACACACGTGGAATTATATACTTAACAAAAAAGTGTGAAACTACTGAAAATATGTCTTATATTCTAGGTTCTTCAAAGTAGCCACCTTTTGCTTTGATGACTGCTTTGCACACTCTTGGCATTCTCTTGATGAGCTTCAAGAGGTAGTCACCGGAAATGGTTTTCACTTCACAGGTGTGCCCTATCAGGTTTAATAAGTGGGATTTCTTGCCTTATAAATGGGGTTGGGACCATCAGTTGTGTTGAGCAGATGTCTGGTGGATACACAGCTGATAGTCCTACTGAATAGACTGTTAGAATTTGTATTATGGCAAGAAAAAAGCAGCTAAGTAAAGAAAAATAAGTGGCCATCATTACTTTAAGAAATGAAGGTCAGTCAGTCCGAAAACTTGGGAAAACTTTGAAAGTGTCCCCAAGTGCAGTTGCAAAAACCATCAAGCGCTACAAAGAAACTGGCTCACATGAGGACCACCGCAGGAAAGGAAGACCAAGAGTCACCTCTGCTTCTGAGGATAAGTTTATCCGAGTCACCAGCCTCAAAAATCGCAGGTTAACAGCAGCTCAGAATAGAGACCAGGTCAATGCCACACAGAGTTCTAGCAGCAGACACATCTCTACAACAACTGTTAAGAGGAGACTTTGTGCAGCAGGCCTTCATGGTAAAATAGCTGCTAGGAAACGGAATGGACACTAGACCAGTGGAAATCTGTGCTTTGGTCTGATGAGTCCAAATTTGAGATCTTTGGTTCCAACCACCATGTCTTTGTGAGACGTAGAAAAGGTGAACGGATGGACTCTACATGCCTGGTTCCCACCGTGAAGCATGGCGGAGGAGGTGTGATGGTTTGGGGGTGCTTTGCTGATGACACTGTTGGGAATTTATTCAAAATTGAAATACTGAACCAGCATGGCTACCACAGCATCTTGCAGTGTTCATGCTTGCGCTTAGTTGGACCATCATTTAGTTTTCAACAGGGCAATGACCCCAAACACACCTCCAGGCTGTGTAAGGGCTATTTGACCAAGAAGGAGAGTGATGGGGTGCTACGCCAGATGACCTGGCCTCCGCAGTCACCAGACCTGAACCCAATCGAGATGGTTTGGGGTGAGCTGGACTACAGAGTGAAGGCCAAAATGGGCCAACAAGTGTTAAGCATCTCTGGCAACTCCTTCAAGATTGTTGGAAGACCATTTCCGGTGACTACCTCTTGAAGCTCATCAAGAGAATGCCAAGAGTGTGCAAAGCAGTCATCAAAGCAAAAGGTGGCTACTTTGAAGAACCTAGAATATAAGACATATTTTCAGTAGTTTCACACTTTTTTGTTAAGTATATAATTCCACATGTGTTAATACATAGCTTTGATGCCTTCAGTGTGAATTTACAATTTTCATAGTCATGAAAATACAGAAAAATCTTTAAATGAGAAGGTGTGTCCAAACGTTTGGTCTGTACTGTACATGGGTGAATTACAGATAGCATTGAAGGGTTAATCAGCTGAAAATTGCGTTGCAACAATGGATGAAAAGAGGTAACTGAACAGGTGTCATGTCCTGTACCACCACTGTATTCTTTATGCAGACATAATCAAAAAGTAGGTTTACAGAGGACCTGTAACCAGGTTAAAAGTGACCAGTTTTTGTTCTTATTTTATTCCCGCTGTTCCCCTGAGTACTGTTTTTTTTTTTTTTTTAAAGTCCGCTATATGGTTCTCAAAATATTTTATGGTCTTTTCAAAGGGAATGGTGCGCACAGGATAATAATGCAAAGCAGCCCAAAGACAAGCCCCTAGAGAAATATGGGAGGAACCAAGCTCCCTCCACCATTCTTGGTAAAAATCATAAAAACTAGCACCAAATAAGAACCATTTGGCAGATTTTAAACAAAACAAAACAAACCTGAATACTCAGAAAATAAGAGCTATTACTATCCACTTTTTGTCTGGTGACAGGTCCTCTTTAACTGGCTCTGCAATATAAAATCACAGCTTGAATCTCTTGGGCTTCAGTTCAAAAACTATTTCTGTGACCACGGCCTAACAGATGCCAACTGGTATTCTGCCACGGAAGATTTTTTTGTGCTGTGTAGGATGCATATATATTGAAGAAATAAAAGTTTTCACATGTGCCTTTAAAAAACAGTATATAACATATGTATGTTTTTCATTATGAACTGTGGATGAAATGACTGTACTTGTCAATAGCTGATCACAATATTGGCTTCAATATAAAAGAGTTTGACTGTCATTAAATAACCCTTCTAGAATTTGTTTAGTCGACGGTTATTCTTCATGACTTCCTCCATACCAGAGGCGTAGCTAGGGTTTTGGTCCGGGGGGGGGCGAAGCTTCTGAGTGGGCCCCTAACCAGGTAACCTTCATTACAATTCAGTGACGCGCCCTAAGGCCGGAGACACACTGGTGCGAGATACGGCCAAGTCTCGCTGGTTAAAAGCAAGCTGTGGCACCTGCACTCCGGAGCGGAGCGTGCAGCTGCATAGCAATACATGGAGCTGCACGCTCCGCTCCGGAGTGCCGGTGCCACAGCTTGCTTTTAACCAGCGAGACTCGGCCATATCTCGCACCAGTGTGTCTCCGGCCTAATAGTGGAGGAGAACCTCAGCAGATGACCGCGCTGTTACTGAAGATAATCTCTATATAAAGACCAACACTGATATTACCGCCATATGGTCAGTGGTAGATACCAGTCCTACAGAACATATAACAGATCACTGCACAGTTACAGATAATGACTTACCGCTGACGTTCTTTCTGATAGAATTGTTCATTTTTCCCGTCTTTTCCATCTGGCCCAGACCGACATGACAACTTCTTCCAGCTACAACTCATCTGCAGAGAATACAACAAAGACATGTTTCACTTCTCACATTCCAGCACCATCACCATCTATTCCCAACCTGCACAACCTCCTCATCCTGCTGATACCCCAATACTGAGCCACTGCTGCCGTATGTGTCCCTATTACTGCACCTGATACCCCAATACTGAGCCGCTGCTGCCGTATGTGTCCCTATTACTGACCCTGATACCCCAATACTGAGCCGCTGCTGCCGTATGTGTCCCTATTACTGCACCTGCTGTGTGGTTCTCTGTGCCCTCTAAATTCTAAAGCAACCCTCTATAATATAGTAATGCCAGGTGCAAGTGCCCTAGAAAACAGTGCCCACATTTTGTCCCCTAGAAAGTAATAATGCCCTCTGTGTGTGACCCTTTGATAGTCACAGTAACCTGAGTTCCCCTGTCAGAATTAGTGTCCACTTTACATTTAATAAAGTCCCGAGTCTCCCCCACTGTACAGCTCCCCTATACACAGTATGATGCCCCCTCACTGTATATACTGACCCGTTAATATCCCCCAAACTGGCTCCAACACTGTATGATGGCCCCATCGCTGTAATCTCCACACTGAATGATGGCCCTCTAGATAGCCTCCATATAGCATAATACACCAGATAGTCCTCAATATGGTATAATACATTCCCCATAGGCCTCCATATAGTATCATGCACTCCCCATAGGCAGACCCTATAGTATAATGCCCTTCACATAGGAAGACTATATAGTATAATGCAGCTCCCATAGGCAGCCTCTATAAGGAAGGCTGTAAGTGTCCCCAATCCCCTCCGCAAGGCATAAAAATGACCTCTCATTATACTCACCAATGGCTCTCACCAAGGCATCGCTGGTCTTGACTTAAGATCGCCATTCTCCATTACTGCTTCATCTGTATGACACATCCTACGTCATCCACACAGTGTCACCCATCGCGCTCCTGTGCAGGCACACTTCTGTCTGCGCTGCTGAAAGCAGAGCCAAGTACTGTAGTGCATGTGCGCTGGGAAAGGCCAAAGAGCTGATTACCTGGAAATAAAGCTGGCGCATGCGCACTACAATACTGTGCTCTGACTTCAGCAGGGCAAAGAGAAGTGCAGCTGCATGGGAGTGCGATAGAGGACACTGAATGCATGATGTAGGATGCATCTTCCACACGAAGAGGGACAGCGATCACAGGAAGAGGGTCGGCGCCGGATCAAGACTGTGACGCCCGGACTGCGCCATCCGTGATTATAATAAAAGCTCTTTTTTGTACCTTGCATAGAGGATTGGGGACATAGAGAGCATTCTAGAACACTATGTGAGGGCGTACAGATGTTGGCCGGACCTTATATGATGACAGGCTCCCACATGTAAAAGCCATCCTGCAAGATTCCAGCCGCTCGCAAACTTAAGAAAATAACCATTCTCCTTCTCATAAGCTAATCAGCAGTAAATTAATTATGTGCGAAGACACTTATCGATCACATGTCAGTGTTCAGTGTCTGTCCAGATTGCAGGATAAACAAGACATACAAGTTTAAAGGGAACCTGTCACCCCGTTTTTTAAAGATGAGATAAAAATAGCGTTAAATAGGGGCAGAGCTGTGCTTTACATTAGTGTCTTTTTTGTGCCTTTATTCCCCAGCTATGCTGCTGAAATACTTTTGTAAAGTTGCCATTTTGGGCTGTCACTCACGCTGGTCTGGTCAAATGGGCGTGGTGACATCGCTGTTTCTTCCCCCAGATCTTGCTTATCTGTCCGTTGGTGGCGTAGTGGTGTGCGCATGTCCAGCTGCCGAATCCACTGCGCAGGTGAAGAAAAAGAGCACGATCTGCGCTATTCCCCTGGTGATCGGTGGGGGCGGCCATCTTCCTGAGGCCGCGCATGAGCAGATGGAGTGCTCGGCTTCCCGGGGCTTCAGGAAAATGGCCGCCGCGATCTCCATCTGCGCACGTGCGGCATCCCGCGGCCATTTTCCTGAAGCCCCGTGCAGCAGAGCACTCCATCTGCGCACGTGCGGCCTCAGGAAGATGGCCGCCCCCACCGATCACCAGGGGAACAGCGCAGATCGCGCTCTTTTCCTTCACCTGCGCAGTGGATTCGGCAGCTGGACATGCGCAAACCACTACGCCATCAACGGACAGATAAGCAAGATCTGGGGGAAGAAACAGTGATGTCACCACACCCATTTGACCAGACCAGCGTGAGTGACAGCCCAAAACGGCGACTTTACAAAGGTATTTCGACAGCATAGCTGGGGAATAAAGGCACAAAAAAGACACTAATGTAAAGCACAGCTCTGCCGCTATTTAACGCTATTTTTATCTCATCTTTAAAAAACGGGGTGACAGGTTCCCTTTAAGAACCTTCATTGCTTTATATACTGTGCCTGTATGTATGTATTCAAGGCAACAGATCAGACATATCAAATAGCAAATGACATGTGCCAAGATACTCATCATGCTGTGTGGAGAGTGTCCTCTGGTCCTGGGGGCTGCTCCTCAGGCTCCTCCAAGTCAGATGCTGCAGACATCATGTGCAGGCAGTGAGCTCAGGTCACAGTCAGAGGCAGAGTCCCCCTGCGTCCCCGGCTGCTGCTGCTGGAGCTGATCACTTCTCTGCAGCACAGGAGCTTTGAGCAGAGCGCGCTCAGCCGGGATTGGGTGAGTGACCTCCCTTCCCCCTCTCCTCCACAGACTGCAGAAGAGCGATCACATGACTCACTCCCTGCACTCTGATTGGAGGCCTTCTCTTCCTTCTCTCTGCTGACTCCCTGTGAGTGTTTGTACCGTGCATGTTACTTTAGCTACATACACAGTACAAACGCAGGGGAAATTAAAGATAAACATTGACCGGAGGCAGGGGCCCCTAACGCCGGCCCTGACAGTAGCGTAGCTCTGGGTGGGCCCCCTCAGAGCACAGGGCCCGGGGCGACCGCCCCCTCTGCCCCCCTGGTAGCTACGCTACTGCTCCATACACATGCACACTTGACTAAGTATGAATGTGCTATCAATGGGCATTGAAGAATAACCTGCCGTCAGAGAGGGAGAGTCAGAACACCTGGATACACATGAGATAGCCAAACATATCACAATTTTTTGGTTTGAGCTGATTGTGTTGAGGAGCATAGTGAATTAAAGTCACCAACGCATGGCTACATCAATAACTGCAGAGATCCAACCTGCCTCTGGTATTAACATCAGCACAAAATCTGTGTGCTAAGAACTTCAAGGCTGACCAGCTACTTACAATCCTTACATCACCAAGCACAATGCCAAGCGTCAGATGAAGTGATGCAAAACATGCCGGGGCTGGACTATGGAGCAGTGAAAATATGTTCTGTGGGGTATGAAATTGTCCTTCACTATCTGGATGTCTGATGGATGGTGTAGAATGTTCTCACTGTGTAGAATTACTGTAGTAATGATTGAATATTTTGACCATATTATTTTTATGCAGATTTTCCAACTTCAAGCTGTATAAACTTGAATATTTATTGGACGAAGCAGATCAGGTGCTGTGTGTTTCTTTGATGAGGGAAGGTGAGAACTAAGGATACAACACCCTTTATCAAGGTGTGCAGAAATATTAGGCAACTTGATTTCCTCAGGCAAAATGAGCCAAAAAAGAGTTTTAACTTACTATGAAAAGTCAAAAATTGTTACAAGTCTTCCCGAAGGATGCAACACTCTTAGACTTGCTGAGATGTTGAGTCCTGATCACAGAACAATTAAAAGTTTTGTTGCAAATAGTCAACAAGATTGCAAAAAATGTTTTCAGAAAAAATACACACATTAACTGCCAAAGATGTGAGAAGAATCAAACACGAAGCCACCAGGGCCCATTATCCTCCACTGCTGTCATATTGCAGAACTACAACTTTCCTGGACTGCCCAGAAGTACAAGGTGTTCAGTCCTCAGAGACACGGCCAAGGTAAGGAAGGCTGAAACTCAACCAACACTAAACAAGACACAGAAATTAAAACATCAAAACTGGGCCAAGATATAGCTAAACACAAATCTTTCAAAGGTTTTATGGACTGATGAGATGAGAATAGCCCTTGACGGACCAGATGGATGGGCCTGTGGCTGGATCATTAACAAGCACAGAACTTTACTTTGACTCAGCCACCAGCAAGGTGGAGGTGGGGTACTCCTATGAGCTGATATTATTAAAGATGAGCTAGTTGGACCTTTTTGTGTTGGTGATGGACTCAAAATGAACTCGTAAACCTACTGCGCTTTTTATAAGACACTTTCTTCAAGCAGTAGTACAGAAAAAAGCCTGCATCTTTCAAGAAAACCATGATTTTTATGTAGGACAAGGCTCCATCACATGCATTGAAGTACTTTAAGCAGGCCACATGTTTCAAGCAATATGAGAAAGAAAAAGGATCTTTCTGCTGCCAAAAAGTGTCAAATAGTGCAATGCCTTGGACAAGGTATGAAAACAGATATTTCACGAAAACTTAAGTGTGATCATTGTACTGTGAAGAGATTTGTGGCTCAGACAGAGCACATAAATAGTTGCTGTGGGCTTAGACATACATGAAGACTAATTTTAAAACAGTCTTATTTTCTGATGAGTGCTCCGCAGTCCTGGATGGTCCAGATGGATGGCGTAGCTGATGGTTGATGGTTGGTCACCATGTACCAACAAAGCTGCGACATCACCAAGGAGGTGGCAGAGTCATGCCTCTTTAGGGTCCCTAAATGTGTGAAAATAACCTCAGAAATGTATATAGAGTTTCTGACTGACCAATTTCTTTCATAGTACCAAAAGAAGAACCATGCCATCCAAAGCAAAACCATCTTCATTCATGACAATGCACCATGTCATGCTGCAAAAATATCTCTGAGTTTGTAGTTGTTATGGGAGAGAAACTCATGATGTGACCATCATCCTACCCTGACCTCAACTCTATTGAGAACCTTTGGTGTATCCTCAAAGAAAAGATCTATAAGGGTGGGAGGCAGGTCACAACAAAACAGCATCCCTGGAAGTTATTCTGACATCCTATAAACACTAAACACTCACAAGTTCAATTAATGCAAGAATTATGAAGGTGATATCAAAGAAGGGGTCCTATGTCAACATGTAACTTGACCTGTTAAATAAATGATCATTTTCAGTTCTTTGCAACCTATAAAATGTTTGGAAACTCTGTTGTGCATAATAATTTGGAGCAGTGCATTTAGATTTTTTTCAGTTTGGGAGGTTAGTCCAATAAAATGTGGTTTACACCCCAGCGGTTGATGAGTTGAACATTACTCCGACTCATTTGCATCGACCATTTAGGAAAATCAGAGAAAAATAGAATTGACATAATCATTTGGAATGTGGTGAAAGGCCTCAATTCATCATTGCCTTTTTTGACTTGTTTTATGCCTTTTTTGCTTTCAACAAATTCATTTTTCTATTTGTACCCTTTTTTAAGTTTATCTTTTTCCACTTTGTGGGCAGAGTTTAGTGATTTTAGATGTTTTTGCCTAATTCATAAATTGCATCTTTTTAAAAAAATTTCAAAAAACTTCACTCTAATTTCCCCCTGTGCATTTTTGAGTATATCAATATTTTGGAGCATTTTTTGCGACTTTTGGCACCCAAAGTTGCAAAAACAATTTAAGACAGGAAAAAAGCCCATTTTAGACTTTCTGCCAAATGTATGAATGCCATGCGTCATTTTGATTTAGTGATGCCATAAACAGCAACTAATAACACAAAACGAAAAAAAGGAAAGTGACTTAAAAAGATGCAAATGATCAATCAAAGCCTAGATATTTTTTAAGTCTTCAAGTGGTTTCAGGTGACTTTACAGGAATAACTGTCATCTGTGGAGCTGAAAACCTGCAGCATTTTTCGCACAAATTTTCTGTCGTAGATTTTCCCAAACAAATTCTACATGTGTCATATGCACTCTGTGGCATAAATTAAAATCTGCACCTTTGCTCAATTAGCAGTTTTTCTCTGCAGTGTTTGGATAATTCAACTTTGCTTCTTTAACATCTTCACCCCTTTCACCTTCCTGACCAGGCCAAATGTTATAATTCTGACCACTGTCACTTTATGAGGTAATAACTTTGGAACGCTTCAACAGATCCCACTGATTCTGAGTTTGTTTTCTCAAGATATATTGTACAGCATCATAGTGGTAAATTGTGTTCGATATTGCTCTTAATTTTTATGCCCTTAAATAAGAAAGTTATGTCACATTAAAAAGTTAATAAATAACATTTCCCATATGTCTACTTTACATCAGTACAATTTTTTAAACATATTTTTTTTGTTAGGCAGTTACAGGGGTTAAAAATTGACCAGTGAGTTCTCATTTTTATAACAAAATTTACAAAACCATTTTATTTAGAGCCCACATCACGCCATTCTAAAAAATCTCAAAATCACATTCAAGAAGTTTATTAGCCTTTCAGGTGCTTCACAGGAACTGAAACAATGTGGAAGGAAAAAATTAACGTTTAGCTTTTCTTTTTTTTTTTTTTTTTTAACAAAAATCTTACTTCAGACCCACTTTTTATTTTCACAAGGGCAGCAAAAGAAAATGAACACCAAAATTTGTTCGGAAGGGAAGGAGCACCATTTGACTTTTTGAATGCAAAATTTGATGGAATCATTTGCAGACGCAATGTCACATTTTTAGAGCTCCTGAAGTGCCTAAAAAGTGGAAACCCCCACAAATGACCCGACTTTGGAAACTAGACCCCTCACGGAATGTATCTAGATGTGTGGATGTGTGGTGAGTACCTTTAACTCCCCAGGTGTTTAACAGAAGTTTATAACGTAGAGTGGTATAAATAAAAAAAAAAAATCACTTTTTTTTTCCACAAAAATGTTCTTTTAGCCCTATATTTTGAATTTGGTTTGAGGATGCCATGTCACATTGGCCTGAGGTGACAGAATAGCAGAACCCCCATAAGTGATCACATTTTAGAAACTACACCTTTCAATGAATTTATGTAGGGGTGCAATGATCATATTTACACCACAGGTGTGTCACAGAATGTTATACCATTTGACAGTGAAGAAAAAAATAATTACACTTTTACCACCAACATTTTATTTTAGCCCCAGATTTTACATTTTCACACTTTGAAATAGGTAAAAATGGCACCAAAATTTGTCTCACAATTTCGGCTGAATGTAGAAATACTCTATATATGGCTGTAGCGTACTGCTTAGCCACAAAGCGAAACTCGGGAGGGACTGAGCGTTATTCGCCTCCTGGAGTGCAGATTTTCCTAGAATAGCTTGTGGACTCAATATACAGCGCCCCTAAGTGCTAGAAGAGCAGAATCCCCCCTCAAGTGACTCCATTTTGGAAATTATACTCCTTTGGGAATTTATCTACAGGAGTAGTGATGATTTTGACTCCATGGTTGTTTTCCAGAAGCAAGCAGCAGTGGACGTTGCTGAGTGAAAATTGCAAACTGCCATTGTAGTGCCCAGTACGTTGTAGTCACCAGTACGTTGTAGTGCTCAGTAAGTGGTAGTGCCCAGCTCGTGCTTCTGGAGACATGCACCCATATATCAAACAGGCTGAGAATTGCCAAACACATGGATGCTCAATATGGTTTAGACACACAATTTGCTGAATTTCTTTTGGGGGGCGAAGAGCCATTTCACTTTTCCAGAGCCTTTGTACTTCTAGTAACTTGGAAGCCCCCTATTTTTCCATTAACAAGTGATGGACCTAAGTGGGGACTTGCTGTTTTTGTGGATTGAGTTGAAGCTTTTATTAGGAACATTTTACATAAAGTTTGGGATTACATTTATCCTGCGCTCTATGCTCAGCACTCACTTTGGGGTTTTCATCTAAATCTACAAGTGATGTGATTCTGATGAAATCCCCGAGGGATCCATTCACTATAATGAGGCATCAGAGTTACTCTGGACACCGCCTGGCCACTGTTCAGCAGTCTGCTTCTTTTCAGAAGTGCACAAAACTGTGACAACTGCGCTTTTATGGATACCTAAAAAAACGGACCCTGCCAGATTAAAGGCCAGAGTCCACAGTGCAACCATCTGCCTCATTATGGGGAATATTCCGTTGTGGGCTCCGTCTGAATCACGTATTTCAGAAATTTACATGGAACCCCCTATGGTAAGCACTGAGTTTAGTGCGCAGGATCAATTTGCGCCAAGACTTACTGCGATCTTTGGGAGACAGAATGAACAAGTCAACAGCAGGTCAAGAATTGGGTGTATAAAAATTGTGCAGTAATAATGATTAGATGACTTCATTCTTCAGGTCGGTGCAATTACAGTGATAACAGATTAATATAGAAAAAAAATTCCGGTTTGGCTGCTGTCACACACTAGAAGACCCTTTTTATTATCCATATTTTGATAGCTATAATTTTTCCATATTTCTGTTGACAAAGTCATGTGAGGGCTTGTTTTTTGTGGGACAAGTTGATGTTTTTATTGGTACCATTTTCGCTCACATTATATTTTTTGATTGCTTTCTATTTTGATTTTTGGGAGGCAGAATGAACAAAAACCAGCAATTCAGGAATTGTTTTTTTGAGGTTTTTTTATGCCATTCTGCTTGTGGTAAAATTGGCAAGGCAGCTTTATTCTTTGGGACATGACGATTAGCGTGATAGTACATTTATATATTTTATGTATGGCATATATATTATATGTACAGTGGGGCAAAAAAGTATTTAGTCAGTCAGCAATAGTGCAAGTTCCACCACTTAAAAAGAAGAGAGGCGTCTGTAATTTACATCATAGGTAGACCTCAACTATGGGAGACAAACTGAGAACAAAAAATCCAGAAAATCACATTGTCTGTTTTTTTATCATTTTATTTGCATATTATGGTGGAAAATAAGTATTTGGTCAGAAACAAAATTTCATCTCAATACTTTGTAATATATCCTTTGTTGGCAATGACAGAGGTCAAATGTTTTCTGTAAGTCTTCACAAGGTTGCCACACACTGTTGTTGGTATGTTGGCCCATTCCTCCATGCAGATCTCCTCTAGAGCAGTGATGTTTTTGGCTTTTCGCTTGGCAACACGGACTTTCAACTCCCTCCAAAGGTTTTCTATAGGGTTGAGATCTGGAGACTGGCTAGGCCACTCCAGGACCTTGAAATGCTTCTTACGAAGCCACTCCTTCGTTGCCCTGGCGGTGTGCTTTGGATCATTGTCATGTTGAAAGACCCAGCCACGTTTCATCTTCAATGCCCTTGCTGATGGAAGGAGGTTTGAACTCAAAATCTCACGATACATGGCCCCATTCATTCTTTCATGTACCCGGATCAGTCGTCCTGGCCCCTTTGCAGAGAAACAGCCCCAAAGCATGATGTTTCCACCACCATGCTTTACAGTAGGTATGGTGTTTGATGGATGCAACTCAGTATTCTTTTTCCTCCAAACACGACAAGTTGTGTTTCTACCAAACAGTTCCAGTTTGGTTTCATCAGACCATAGGACATTCTCCCAAAACTCCTCTGGATCATCCAAATGCTCTCTAGCAAACTTCAGATGGGCCCGGACATGTACTGGCTTAAGCAGTGGGACACGTCTGGCACTGCAGGATCTGAGTCCAAGGTGGCGTAGTGTGTTACTTATGGTAGGCCTTGTTACATTGGTCCCAGCTCTCTGCAGTTCATTCACTAGGTCCCCCCGCGTGGTTCTGGGATTTTTGCTCACCGTTCTTGTGATCATTCTGACCCCACGGGGTGGGATTTTGCGTGGAGCCCCAGATCGAGGGAGATTATCAGTGGTCTTGAATGTCTTGCATTTTCTAATTATTGCTCCCACTGTTGATTTCTTCACTCCAAGCTGGTTGGCTATTGCAGATTCAGTCTTCCCAGCCTGGTGCAGGGCTACAATTTTGTTTCTGGTGTCCTTTGACAGCTCTTTGGTCTTCACCATAGTGGAGTTTGGAGTCAGACTGTTTGAGGGTGTGCACAGGTGTCTTTTTATACTGATAACAAGTTTAGACAGGTGCCATTACTACAGGTAATGAGTGGAGGAAAGAGGAGACTCTTAAAGAAGAAGTTACAGGTCTGTGAGAGCCAGAAATCTTGATTGTTTGTTTCTGACCAAATACTTATTTTCCACCATAATATGCAAATAAAATGATAAAAAAACAGACAATGTGATTTTCTGGATTTTTTTTTCTCAGTTTGTCTCCCATAGTTGAGGTCTACCTATGATGTAAATTACAGACGCCTCTCATCTTTTTAAGTGGTGGAACTTGCACTATTGCTGACTGACTAAATACTTTTTTGCCCCACTGTATGTATAACTTTTTTATAGAAAAAATAATTATTTTGCATTCCTTTATTCTGAGAGCTATAACTTTTTTATTTTTCTGATAATGGAGCTGCATGGTGGCTTGTTTTTGTGAGACAAGATGATGTTTTCAGAGGTACCATTTTTATTAACATTTGTCTTTTTTATCGCGTTTTCTTGCACTTTTTGTTCGGCGGTATGATGATAAAGCATCCTTTATTGCCTCACTTGTTTTTTTTTACGGTGTTCACTGAAGGGGTTAACTAGTGGGATAGCTTTATAGGTCAGATCATTCCAGATCTGAAATCCCCTTGGCAAGTCAGGTTGGGAGCCTTCCACTTTGTGCTCGCTATAAGTCCCTTGCTGCCTGAAGTGTCCTAACAAGGTCTTGTTTTTTTCCCCTGTCCTGAGACAGGTACCTGTATGGTAGGCAGCTTCAGCCGTACCTTCTGGGGTCTCTGCACGGTGACTCCAGGCTCCAGAATGCTGCTGTACTACTGGCTTAATGTGGGCAATATACGTGTAGTTCTGTGCCCTCCGGTTCTGCTATGAGGCTTGCAGCTCTCCACAGCCTTGGGCTCCCGGTACCCAGTCTGCGCTCTGGCTCCTCGGAGGCCCACTCGCAGCCTCCTTGAGCCTTATTCTCTCCTCTGTGCTCCTTTCACTTCAATGTCTGCTCCAGACTAAACTAGCTCCTCCTCCAGACCAGGATATTTATTCAGGGAAGCCGCCCTGAAACCGGGTTTTGAGCTCACCCTCCTGGCCTGGATTCAGAAGGTGTTTTGTGTGAGGTTACCTGCCAAAGAGATCCCTCTTGTTTCCAGGCATAGCACTACCCTCCCTGAGAGGAAGGCAGCACTACTGTGGTACTCGAACCCCTGGGGTGCCACATTCCCCATTAAATCCAGTACTCCTGGACTGGGAAAAGGAAACATAAGCAACAGGTTACGCAGTGCAAAAGCATTTTGAAATACATATGAACAGGGTAATAACTTATTCATCCCTTACGGGAGACACTTTTGACTTGAACTTTGCAAACAAATTTATAAATGTACATCTGGTCTTATACCGAGATGTCCTTGTTTATAAAAACAGTACCGAAGCGAGGGACCCGTCATAAACCCCCAACGTAGGCTTGGGCTGGCTACAAGGCATATGCAGACCCAGTGTTCGGCCGCTCCAGACGGTTTTCTGCTTTAGGTCTGAAGAAACAAGGCCCTACCCATGCTGGCAAAGTGGGTAGAATCAGGGTGCACCTTGAGGGTGCCAAATTATTTACAAAGACAGTTTTTGGGTAATCCACTGTCCATTACCCCATTGTCCATTTTAAACCTGTAACAAATATAAGCAAACATTGCAAACAGGTAACAGAAATTATTGACATTGTTTTAGTCCCTGTACCGGGCTGGGATTTGACCTTTGGTACTACGGGTAGATCTAGGCAGTCCCTGGTCTAATATGTTTGCTGTTGCTGTTGTGAACCTACTGGTGTCTATACTACTAGTAGGCCTGCATTGTGTTGGTAAACTAGGTAATTGTCTGCGACTTCTTAGATTCACCATGGGTCTGACAGATTCACAGATAACAGAGGGTGGATTCTCTGGTTCCACTGCTGGGGTGACGTTTGCTGCTTGAACGTGCTGGTGTAAAGTCTTTTCTGGTTCAGGATGGTCCGGAATCACATTTTGTTCTGGTATTTCCAACTGGGGAAAAGTCAAGACAGGTATCACTATGGCCTGATGTTCTTGAGTCCAAGACTGGGGAAAATCTCCAAGAACGGTGTGGATTTTCTTTTCTTCTTCCTCCAATGGTTGAAAAGTTCCTGGGTTCTTTTCTTTTTCTCTCAGTTTACCAGGGCATACTTTAAGGTGACCTCTGGATACCGCAATTGAAGTTCCTCCTCCATCTTTACTTATGAGGCACACTTTTGTATTGTCAAAGTTGGATGCTAAGATGGTATATAGTTCTGCTTCCCACTGGTCATCGAGTTTATGCATTTGCAGCGCCCCAGAGTCCTGGTCGTTGCAGTACTGTGGCTCCGCCACTATGGGGAGCTATGGTACGTCTGATGGCACTGAAGGAGTTCATCTGATCAGGTATCACAGACACCAATACATTTCACAGTCGGGCCTCCGGGGGGAGCTAAGGGTTCTATTCACTAGGCCACTCCCCACCATAGTGGGTAAACTGGGGGTCAGGCAGGAAGTTAGATCAGAAAGCTGACTGGGTTGGAACCAGGCAACACCTTGTGGCAGAGGGTGTTGTGGGGGGAAGATACAGTAGGGTCTCTGTCAGGGGTGGGATCCTGACAGAGGCTTGGCAACTTGAGCGAACGTAACGGGACCGTGCCTGCTCAGGATAGCGGCGGTGCCCAAGGAAGGACCAGAAGCGAGATAGATTGTGCTGAGTGAGAAACGAGATCAAGGCAATAAGAAGAATACCAATAGGGGTCGTGCTGTAAGACCGAGGCAACACCCTACTGAGGCGCACTACCGGAGGCCAGAACGCCGAGGGAGTATTACAACATTCAGCTTCAAGCGATACTCTAAACAGCGGCAGGACAGTCAGTCTAAGGCGGGCTGTCTCACTTAAATCACCTATGCAGTCTTGGGGGGCAACTTGTGGAGAGGGGCGACTCTAGGGTCCCGGAAGAGCTCCGAGCCTACCCGTCAAACGGGTGCCGTCCCAACCGTAACATCAGGGAGGGACGGAGGATTAGCAGAACATCATCTAATCGAGTTGTGAGGGAACTTAAGAAACAGACACAACAGTTGTGGGGACTTTCCGTAAGCACAGCAGGGAAGGACCGCAACACATAGCGCTAGAAGGAAGGCACAGATTTCCACCTGCTAAGAGAACTTTGGAGGTGCCATTGGACCGGCCGGACTTGCGCAGCCTGGTTATCCAGATTCTGGACTGAGGACCCAGAGATCTTCAGTAAAGAGGTAAAGAGACTGCAACCTGGTGTCCTCGTTATTTACTGCACCGCACCACTACAGCCTCACCACCATCATCCGTCATACTTATTTACTGTACGCCCCTCGGCAGGGTCACGGACCGGGCCTAGCCACCGTGACAACCCCAGAGCAGAGACTCAGAGGCCCGGTACCGGGTACCCCTCGGCCCTGCGGCAGTGGGGGCGCTACAACTTGGCGTCACGAACAGGATCTACTTAAGCCTGAAGAATCAGGTCATGTGTGCCTTGGAGCTGTGATTTATTATACTTGGACTGTACTTTGTTGCAAAGACTGTGCTGCGCCATTTACCGCCAAAATCCGCCGCCATTACAGCGCTGAGGAGAGCGCAGGAAGAGAAGAGGGGCGTGGAATAGGCGTAGACAAGCTGAAGAGCGCGAAAAACAATGGCCGCCCAGTCTAAATATTTTTGTGTCCTGAGGACGTGTCCGTCAACAGCCGAGGTCCGCCTCCTGATCTTGTTTGGAGGATGGAGACCATGGAGACGGGGCCGCCCATGAAAGAGACCGCGGGAAGAGGACACTGGAGGAAAAACGAAAATGGCGACGCCAGAGGCCCCGCATGGGAATGATCAGACTCGGAGAGAGGCCGAACAGCCCGATGCAGCCCAAGATACGCCGTCACTGCGGGAGCTGACCCTTGCGGAGCCAACGATGGGCCAACCTCCTAGGCCGCTGTCAGAGGAGTGTGTGGCCGCAGCCGAGGCCCGGCGGATAGCTTACCGCATGGAAGCCGAAGCCCGTGTGATCTCTCGGCTGGGCCAGCCTACGGAGGTCCGCCTGTCTCCAGTGTCCCCTGCCTCCTTCATCCAGGCCGCGGCAGAGTGTGAGCTGCGCGCGTCGGGTCTGAGGATCCTGCCGGAGGCTGAACATCTGCGGCGCCTCATGGCAGCGTGGCGGGACAGACCTCAGCCTGCCGCCCAGGTGGATCTAACCCGTGTGGACGAAACCCCACCGTCCCACTGGGGTGTGGTGGTCTCCTTCAACTCCCGACATGGGAAGGGAGTCATCCAAGAGATCGGGGAGCCACTGCAGGTCCGCGTGGACCGGGAAGAAGTCGAGCTCTGTGGAGGAAGGTATGACGCCGATCTGGAGCCTGGCGATGCCGTGACCTACACCCGGTGGAGGAGGGAAGCGGGTGGAACAGGCTGGGTAGCTCGGGGTGTCCAGCGGTGCGTCGCCCTGCAGGCTGCTACTGGAGTGCCGGAGGATGAGCCTTCTGAAGGGAAGATGCCGGAACCCGTCCCCATGGAGCCGCAGGAGGACCGGGTCCACCGCGTGCCCCTGGGTCGCGCTCGCCCACAAGCTAGGAGGGCATCCCGGCGAGGGTTAACTCTTAAAGGGATCCCTTTGTTGACCCGGGATCCCTATTGCTTTTTGGTTATTTTCCATTTTCCTCTTCGTTATCAAGAACTGCTGGAATCATGAACAGTGCATGATACAAACTCTTTGTAAATAGTTGCACCTTCTTAAAGGTGCTCCTTACTGGTTTTACTTCAAAAAGGACTCTTTGTGAAGATACCACACTGGAACCTTTGTTGAGTACGGACTGGTAGCTTGAGAAGACATGCTACCTCATAGAGACTTGGTCCCCTCTTAAAGGGGACGTTCATGTGTTGCACTTAGAGAATAGTATTGCTTTAAGACTGAGAGATAGCAATAATGTTTTGATAAAGAGAACGTGATGATAATGTTTATGTGAGAAAGTTATATGTATCCAACTAGTTAATTGTAAAGAAATGCTGATGATGTTCCCTGAAAGAGAGTGAAAGCTAGAAGAAGGATGCAGTGGATCCGTAGGGGTAGACGTAGTGCCCAGCATACATGTCAGTAAGAAAAATAATGAGAAGGTTTAATGTTCTATAGAAAATGTTTGATAAATGTTGATAGACAACGAGGACAGAAGGTGAACCCTGAGTCCTCCTAGGAGTCATGTAGAGATGGCTCGGTGCTCTTAAACTGAAAGTAATGTTATGTTCTATACTGTGTATAGTAGTTGAAAAGACAGAAGGCTCGGGCTGAAAGGAGCGGTCCTGTAAGAAAGGAGAGGCAGTAGGTCTGGCGCCGTTAGGACAGGCGGTCCTGCAGATTTAAAGAAGGAGAATGTAAAAGTTAAATTGCCTTATAATGTGATTATAAGAAGGTCTTTAGCGGATTCAGAGTGTACGTCCTTAAAGGCAATGTTAAATTATTGTTCAACAATTTTGCACTTAGTAGAATACCCGGTTGGGTAAAAGAAAGTTATTTATAGCATGTTTCTATGATATTTAACCATGTTTGTAACGTTCAAGTGTCCTCACCTCCCATAAAGGGAAGCTCTGTTTAAATATACTTATTGTTATTGCACTCAACAAAACTGTATGTCTTTTTGCTAACTTGTATTGTTGTTTTCTTCTCAGTCCCGGAGTACTGTGTTTAACCAGGGGGGAGTGCAGCGCCCCAGAGTCCTGGTCGTTGCAGTACTGTGGCTCCGCCACTATGGGGAGCTATGGTACGTCTGATGGCACTGAAGGAGTTCATCTGATCAGGTATCACAGACACCAATACATTTCACAGTCGGGCCTCCGGGGGGAGCTAAGGGTTCTATTCACTAGGCCACTCCCCACCATAGTGGGTAAACTGGGGGTCAGGCAGGAAGTTAGATCAGAAAGCTGACTGGGTTGGAACCAGGCAACACCTTGTGGCAGAGGGTGTTGTGGGGGGAAGATACAGTAGGGTCTCTGTCAGGGGTGGGATCCTGACAGAGGCTTGGCAACTTGAGCGAACGTAACGGGACCGTGCCTGCTCAGGATAGCGGCGGTGCCCAAGGAAGGACCAGAAGCGAGATAGATTGTGCTGAGTGAGAAACGAGATCAAGGCAATAAGAATACCAGTAGGGGTCGTGCTGTAAGACCGAGGCAACACCCTACTGAGGCGCACTACCGGTGGCCGGAACGCCGAGGGAGTATTACAACATTCAGCTTCAAGCGATACTCTTAACAGCGGCAGGACAGTCAGTCTAAGGCGGGCTGTCTCACTTAAATCACCTATGCAGTCTTGGGGGGCAACTTGTGGAGAGGGGCGACTCTAGGGTCCCGGAAGAGCTCCGAGCCTACCCGTCAAACGGGTGCCGTCCCAACCGTAACATCAGGGAGGGACGGAGGATTAGCAGAACATCATCTAATCGAGTTGTGAGGGAACTTAAGAAACAGACACAACAGTTGTGGGGACTTTCCGTAAGCACAGCAGGGAAGGACCGCAACACATAGTGCTAGAAGGAAGGCACAGATTTCCACCTGCTAAGAGAACTTTGGAGGTGCCATTGGACCGGCCGGACTTGCGCAGCCTGGTTATCCAGATTCTGGACTGAGGACCCAGAGATCTTCAGTAAAGAGGTAAAGAGACTGCAACCTGGTGTCCTCGTTATTTACTGCACCGCACCACTACAGCCTCACCACCATCATCCGTCATACTTATTTACTGTACGCCCCTCGGCAGGGTCACGGACCAGGCCTAGCCACCGTGACAACCCCAGAGCAGAGACTCAGAGGCCCGGTACCGGGTACCCCTCGGCCCTGTGGCAGTGGGGGCGCTACACATTCTTCTCTTACGCTTTAGCACTTGTTCTCCTGATGAGAAGTGAATTGCAGGGGCACGATGGTTATAGTCTCTCTCTTGTTTTCTTGCCTGGGACAAGCTTCTTTCTACATGCTCTTGTACTTGGCGGTATTTCTGTTGTCGCTCGATATCCCAATCTGCATCTCACGAGGTTGTTTCTGGTGTTAAGACTCCCATTTCAAGATCAACAGGTAAATTTGCTAGATCTTCCTCTAATCAGGTAGGATGGAGTGTAGTTGGTGAAATTCACTGGGATGTGATTGGACTTGGAGAAGATCTGCATGGAGGAGTGGGCCAAGATAACTCCAGAGACCTGTGCCGGCCTGATCAGGTCTTATAAAAGACGATTATTAGTTGTAATTGCAAACAAAGGTTATTCCACAAAATATTAAACCTAGGGGTTGAATAATTATTGACCCACACTTTTATGTTTAAAATTTATAAAAATTTAACTGAGCAACAAAACTTTTTGGTTTGTAAGATTTATGCATCTGTTAATAAATCCTGCTCTTGTTTGAAGTTTGAAGGCTCTAACTTATTTGCATCTTATTAAACCTGCTAAATCTGCAGGGGGTTGAATACTACTTTTAGGCACTGTATAAGGGTATTCTGGCTTCCTAGGAAATGTTCCCTCATTTTGGTGAACTAGTTGCATCTGGGATGTCATATCATCACTAGGAATTTTGTCTCTAGTCAAAACCAGATCACAAGAGATAAAAAGGTTTCTCAAAGCCAATATGAATGGACATATCATTAACTTATTTGTACACATCAATGGCAGTGGAACCTATCCAACTATCTAATATATACAAGGGGCCTCCAGACCCCACCAACTGCATGTGTTGGGAATGAGAAGGCTCGGGCTTTTGATTTCAGCTCACTCAATTCTTTTGTTCTCAGGGACGATAAGCTGCCACATGTGTTATCTCACTGTTCAGGCGACAGTCACCACAGATGATTTATTTTTTTTAAAGAAAAAACCATCAACACTTAAAGGATATCTGTCAGTAGGATCAACCCTTCTAAGCTGTTTGTATGGGCATTTAGGTGGTAGGAAGATGAATAAAATGATATCTTGATATCAGCAATCCAATATCTTATTCCAGAGAGGTTTTTCTTATACAATATGTAGATAAGCTGTTCAGAAATATGGGCCAGACACTGTTCTGTATGGGACTCTGCCTCGAGATCATTTTATATAGAAGGTGGTGTTACCAGTGTGATGTGTAATGGCCGCTCTCTGCTCTCCTGATCTCACTGCAGAGCTGTGTGTGACTATACCTGACACATCTGCAGGTTCCTCTCAGATTCAGCTTCCATCTCTAAACCAGACAGGGTTGTAATACAGCAGAGCTGTGAGAGCTGCAGCTGCCAACTCGTTTGTTATGAGACAAAAGTTCAGCTCAACCATCCGGTTAGTCACTTTCCTCACACTGGTAACACCTCCCTGAACTGCAGATTTACATATAAGAATATGGAATAAAATATCTGATCACATATCATGGAATCACTTTAATTAGCTTCCTATGAACTATATGCCCATATAGACAGCTTAGGAGGGTTGATCATACTGACAGATTCCCTTTAAGTAGATGTAAAAGAATTCTTGTTATAAATGGTGATCTAGACTCATCAACAATCAGGAGGGAAAATTTGCCTTTTCAGGCAATTTACTTTCTTCAGTATTTGTTTTTTTTTTTAACTTGCTGTAATTTCTAAAATGTCTAACTATACCCCGTCCCTTCATTCATATGCTCTCCCATCGCCCCAGTTTAACTTGAACAAATGTCTTTTTTCAACTGTACCAACTATCTGATATGTATATAGTCAGCTATAAGTTTGATTTGTCGGGGTAATATCCCTGTAATCCTTACTAAGGCTACGTTTACATGTTCAACAGAAACACATCACCACTTCTGCATTTTTCACCCACTCCAGGTTTTGGCTTACAAATACTGAGGTAAAATACAGACCAAATACTGAACCCGTGAATGTGACCTAATCCGTAGACTCAAGAGGCCATGTTGTGTTGATCCATCACACATTTTTTGCCTTGTCCATATGGAATGCCTTGCGGTATCTCATCTCATTCACATTGACAGCAGCTAAGACCCATAAGTGAGTGGAATGGAGATGCAGTGTATGTACTGTGGTTTTTATTTCTATATTGACCTTCGGCAAACAGAGAGCCATACCATTTTTTTTGCTGCAAAAACAAGTTGCTTTCCCTTAAAAACGCGATCTCTGTACAGACTGATTTGTAGACTGGCTGTGGGTCTCCTGACCAGAACAAAGCAGTCTCATATAGGTAGGCCTTTCAGACTTTTGAGTTTGCGTCAGGAGACATTTAGCCAGTCTGGACATCACAATCCGTGAATGACAGATTCTTTGAAAATGGTCAAAGGCCACATTCACACATTCAGTATTGGTGAGCATTTTACCTCAGTATTTGTAAGCGAAAACCAGGAGTTGGTGATAGAAACACATCACCACTTCTGTATTTATTATAGTTTTCATCTGATTGTTCCACTTCTGGGTCTGGCTGACAAATACTGATGTAAAATACTGACCAAATACTGAACATGGGCACATGGCCTAACAGTAATAATCAATCAGTCCTTTCTTTAATGGACTTGAACTCTTTCATTGTTCATTGTGGCTCAACACCATCTGGGAACTACAATAGATTTGAGACTTCGGCCTCTAAGGCTACTTTCACACTAGCGTCGTTTGGAATAAGTCGCAATGCGTCGTTTAGGAGAAAAAACGCATCCTGCAAAGTTGTCTGCAGGATGCGTTTTTCCCCCATAGACTTACATTAGCGACGCATTGCGACGTATGGCCACATGTCGCATCCGTCGTGCGACGGATGCGTCGTGTTTTGGCGGACCGTCGGCACAAAAAAAAGTTCCATGTAACTTTTTTTGTGCGTCGAGTCTGCCATTTTCGACTGCGCATGCGCGGCCGAAACTCCGCCCCCTCCTCCCCGCTCATCACACTGGGCAGCAAATGCGTCGTAAGACTGCATCCACTGCCCACGTTGTGATTAATTAGTACACTGTCCGTCGGTACGTCGGGCCGACGGCCCGTACCGACGGACTAGTGTGAAAGTAGCCTAATTCGTCATTTTGAAATATATGTATTCTTTGTACATCTGTCTAAGCGCTAAAGAGAATGTGTTATCTGAAAATTACGTATTATTTTAATCAGGCTTTTGTAACACATGTATTTTTCATGATCTTTATTTTAAAAAAAAAAATAGCAATCTTGCTAATTTCATACTGGCCACTGGTGCTTTATTAAACCAATCCTTTCAGGAAGAGTTTTAGGTATGCTCCTTATCATTAGGCCACGTTGAGTATTTGGTCAGTATTTTATCATAGTATTTGTAAGCCAAAACCAGGTTTGAAACAACCAGAGAAAAAGTATATTAGAAACATGTCACCACTTCTGTATTTATCACCCACTCCTGGTTTTGGCTTACAAACACGGAGGTAAAAAACTGACCAAATACTGAACATGTGAACTTGGCCTTAGAGGAAGGATTGCAATAACGGATAACATGTGATTCGCCAATAGGCAATGTCACAAATGACCTTGCACACTCATTAGATGCCTCAACACAAAGATAGACTGACAACCTATCATGGCTAACGTACATTTGGATTTCCTGAAACTACAGGAAGTTGGAATGTAAAAAAGGCCCATGTGGCCAATGTGAGAATTGCAAGATTCCTAATTTTACTTATTTTAAATAAAGGTTATCATATGGAGAAAACAAATTGCCAAAAATGTTTTAAAAAATACATTTAAACACAAAAACCTGATTTAAACAAGAGGGTGATTTATACCTCAATACCAAGACCATCATTATGGGTCATCATTGCGGGAGCAAACCCGACCTATAAAAGGTTGGGGTTCGTACCTGAAAGGTGTCCGGTGCTGAACTCCAAACATGGACTTCTCCTTTAAGTCCATTTTTTCAGTTCAGGAGTTCAGGGAGGAGAGAGAAGAGTGAAAGAGAGAGAGAGATTTTCCAGCTCCAAAATTAGGGCCCCCGTTGATTTCTATGGGGATTGGGTTCAGTTTCAAGATCTGGTACCCGAACAAATTTTTAGACTAAAGTTTGTTCCAACCCGACGAGCCTAACACCCATGGGTCCACTCATCCCTACTGTTAAATATTAGGATAATAGTCATTAAACTCAATTGACAAGAATAAACAAATGCCTTTTGAAAAAAAAATCTTTTTTATTTTAGTATGGACATTTAATACAACTGGACCCTACTTTACAAATGTTGTAACAAATATTTGCATATTTCTCATTTTTGTACACTTTTTGGTAGAAATATGATGCTGGATCCGAAGGATTGCATATCCCACACGTCACGTTTAAAAAAAAAAAAAAAAAAATACACACAAAACATTCCATGTCTACAAACCACACGTATTTCAAAGTGCCACATATATACAAAACATCTCACAGTAGGTACAAGAATTTAAAATAGATCAGTGGAAACTGAACAAGTGCACGGCCGGAGCAGAAAATCTGATGGGATTTTGCTTCTTTGAGACGTAAACATTTTGCATTTGTGGAGTCTGTAAAATCATTGACGTAAGAAGCGGCTATCAAATGGGGACATGGAGTGAGACCTTACAGTGGAGGAGTCTGCAAAACATCACGTAATGTTAACAAACCTTAAAAATGTGTGCAGTACATAAAAAATATGTACCCCCCAAATGGAAATATTAGCTTAGTACACTAGCAGATACAAAATTGCATAGAATGTAGTCTATTTTCCCAGATAACTGAAATACAAGGCAAGACCAGAGAAGAGCCTTCAGTCCTACATGTTGGGACTACATGTAAGTACAAGCAAATGGTTTGAAGATCAACCATGAGCGGAAATATTGAAGGGTCTCAAGTAAAAACACCGTCTCCGATGAAAAATTTGAGGTGTTGCCCATATCAAGCAAATTTCACACGTTACAGCCAATTATTTCGACTTTTCACTACGGGTAAGAACTCACTTTTTGGTAATGCCATCATATGGTTTGTACGTATGCTTTTATATGGGATTTAAGGGAAAGTATTTTGTTGAGTAGGTAATGAAAATGTCCTTTGAAGCCGAATCCCCAAACATTGCAGTTTCTAACAGAAAATGTTTAGTAAAAATTAGCAAAGTAATTGTTAAAGGAGTTGTCACATCCATGTTGGAGTTGAGAGGTACCGATAGCACCCTATGTACCTGCCCAGAAGGGGGCCGGATCGGTAGGTAACGTGTGCAAGTCCTATTCTGATCTTGCATGCATCTTGGTAGGTATAGAAGGAACAGTCATCAGCACCACTGAACTCCAAAGTGAAAAACCACGGTGTCCGACAACCCCCTTAATATTCAAAAAATGCTTCTTATAGTCTCATCCATCAGTCAGAATTAGTTATACGACTCTGCTTTTAACACCGCTTATAAGAATCAAGAATAAAATAGGATACAACAATCAGTTTCTTAGGGGCATTCTCAATCTTTGCAGTGTAGAACTAGGAACACCCAAGGTTTCCCAACACGTAGGGCAAAAATACCATTACTCATATATATGGAGCAAATATCTAATAAAATATTCTTACTCAAAAAGTCTACCAATCTGCAATCAAGAAAACTTTAATAAATAACATTCCTAGTTTTCCATCTCTAAAACTCTTGACAATCATAACATGCTTTTCACTTCTCTGCCATTTTCAAATATAACACTCTAAGCAAAATTCAAGGTCCATCTTCCTCTAGGATCATACTCTGCTGGACATTCAGAGGCAAGGATGGCACAACTTCAAGTAGCTTCCTACACCCCATTGTGAAAAAAGTGACTACAGGTTGTGTTCCTCAGCCTCAAAACATATCACGGTGCATTCCCCCATCGTCAACACATCCTAAAAGTTCAGTTTTCGTTAAAAGGGTCCTTTTGTCCATCATCTGTATAGGACAGGAGGTAACTCGGAACAGTTTCAGAATCCCCAAGTCTACATGTGTGTATGTATATATATATTTTTTTTTTTGGGGGGGGTAGATCAGCTCACTCAGCTGTACACGGAGGTAGACACAGGAACACTGTCTCTTTAAGAATGTCCTTGGTTTATTAGGTGCAATATAAACCAAGCTGACGGACAACTAAACACGGCCCTCTGGGCAAAACAAATTGGTAGCACAGTGTTTTTGCTAGCAGGGATCAGTCCGCTCAAGTTTAGCAGGACCCACGGTTCAAGTATAAGCCAAAGACAAAACACTTCTCTGGAGTGTTCCTCTCCAGACACTGAACCCCTACTGCCTCTGGAGGCCAGCTACTTAAGCCCCAGACCACACCCTGGGGTGGAGATGAGGTGGACAACCTCCCACCCACTCTATGGATGTCCACAAAAAACTCGTCCATTTAAATAAATCGGCTGTTAACTCCTTGCAACACTTTGTGTGCTCAAGAAAAACGTCTGGGCTTTTTAGATCACTGAAGCAATGAGCCTCAGCGAAACATATCTCCCCTCCAGCACCTTGCCAGTGACTGTCACAATGATATAGATAGATACAGGGTGGTCCAAAAGTAGGTGGACAGTATGTGTAATAGGGTTATGAAGGGGGAGATTTATCAAACATGTTTTTGGGGGTTCAAAGTTCTCACCACACATCTAGATAAGTTTCTTGGGGGGGTCTAGTTTCTAAAATAGGGTCACTTGTGGGGGGTTTCTACTGTTTACGGTAGGTACATTGGGGCTTTGCAAACTCAACATGACGCCCGCAGACCATTCCATCAAAGTCTGCATTCCAAAACATCACTACTTCTCTTCCGAGCTCTGACGTGTGCCCAAACAGTGGTTTACCACCGCATATGGGGTATTGAAGTACTCAGGACAAACTGGACAACAACTTTTTAGGCCCACTTTCTCCTTTTACCCTTGGGAAAATAAAAAAATTGTTGCTAAAAGATAATTTTTGTGACTAAAAAGTTAAATGTTCATTTTTTCTTCCATGTCCTTCTTGAATGTGGTTTTGAGCACCTTAAGGGGTGCAGTTTTTAGAGTGGTGTCACTTTTGGGTATTTACAGCCATATAGAACCCTCAAATTGACTTCGAATGTGAAGTGGTCCCTAAAAAAATGGTTTTGTAAATTTTGTTGGAAAAATGAGAAATCGCTGGCGACTTCTAACCCTTATAACTTCCTAACAAAAAAAATTTGTTTCCAAAATTGTGCTGATGTAAAGTAGACATGTGGGAATTGTTATTTATTAACTATTTTGTGTCTCATAACTCTAGGTTTAACAGAATAAAAATTCTAAATAAATAATAATAATAATAATAATAAATCAAAATAAATGTTATTTTCTGTCCACCAACTTTTGGACCACCCTGTATATATCTCATACATAAATACACATGTCGCTAGGATAGCTTTCCTTTGGTCATGTTGGCAAAAACGACTGAAAGTGAAGAACACCTCTAGAGCCACAATACTGGTAAAAGTAGGGCATTGGTGACAATTTTCCTTCAAGCAGACTTTCTTTGTTATCCGGAGGCCCATCTTTACTCTTGGACGTGAGAGCACGCATCACTTCTTCAGCGACCCGCGGTGGTATGACTGTGTGCAGGATTTCCTGTACGCATTCTATTTACAGGAAATCAGCGCAGAATGACCTAAGAGAATGGATGCGGTGAGCACCAGAAAAACATCCCGACACACAAAGCAATGAGGTTCATGTATCTTAAAGCAGGAATTAGATCTATTTTCCACTTGGGGATTAAAAACAGATCAGAGTTTTCCAGTTAAAGGGACACGGGGAGGTGACTGGGCTTTGTCTATCTCTGCGCCATCATCAAGCTTTTCAGATACATTCTGCAGTATGTCATTTTTTTTATTTATTTTTTTTTACACAAACCCTCCACTATCTGTTCAGAAGACGATGGAAAATATAACCAGGGTGTGTCAGGTCTTTGTTGTTGATCCTGTGCTTTGTCATTGCTGCCTCTGATCTACATTGTCATCCGCCCTCATTTCTCCTGTGATCTCTCCGCAATTGTCCCTAGAGACACCTGGGATCTGCACACGTGACGGCTTCAGACTCTCATCCTGCACTTTCATGGACATGAAAACAAACCATCAGAAAGGATAAAACCACATCTCAGATTCGGTGATAAATGCACATATTTTATCATCTGCGCTAACCCTTCTTTTGTCCGATTTGCCGTATAATCCCGGCTATTCCTGGAGCGAATGTTCCCATCAGATCCACCTCATATAAAACTAGATCAACCTAACGTTACATTCAATTGACTTTCTTTGTGGCCTTTCACAACACAATGCTTTACCCTCTTCTAAGCCGTGTTTTCACTTCATTCATAGACTGTACAGAATCTCCGAGAATGTATAACGGTACCAAGCAGGAAAGCGGCCTGTCATATTCCGATTCACAGCAATGTAGCAAAAAACGGGAGCATGAGTACCGATGGGGGTCTCGGTCCACCAGCTACACTTCCATGGCATGTATACACCCATAAAATCCAATGATCTACATTTTCTCCCTCAAATAACAATAATCTATGGGAACTTATTGTCCATAGCAATATAGACCGCTCCAGCATGGAGAACAACACGGTTTTCAAGTTGATTAAAGCTAAGGGCGGCTGACTCGTGAATGGTAGCGTAGTTTGGCTGCATAGCTGGGTGGTCATTAATAAGTTACTTTTAGACAACAATTTAATTGAGCTGTTCTGCAGCCACAACAGGTAATCCCAGCCATATCTACATGTGTGGTACTAGTCCATCACCAGGTTTTTGGCACCCGATCTGAGAGCAGCAAGATGTAGGGGCAGAGACCCTAATTCCAGTCACTCACCGGACTCCTTACTATAGCTGTGATAAAATTACAGTTTTATCATCAGGAGATTATCACTTGACCTGCTGCCATGTAGTCCTGAGCTCTGTATAACCCCGCCTTCACCCCAGATTGGCTGTTTTCTGTGTACACTGTGCCAATCAGTGGCGTGGGCGGGGTTATACAGAGCTCAGCATTCTGACAACTTGTAGATCTACAGCAGATAAACTAGCAGTAAGCAGACCAGTAAGTGATACATCACTGGAATCAGGGTCTATGCTCCTACATGATGTTGTGCTATGTAGTTTATGTTTGAAAAAAAGCTTGGTGTGAGCACAAAACACATAAAAAAGAAAACTACAGAATTGCTATTCCACTCTGGAACTGCTCCCTTTATACAACAGCGTGGTCTACTCTGACACATCTATCTCCTTTTTCTACTAATCTACATCACGCTGCTCTCAGATGGGGTAGAAAACACCTGATGACAAATCCCCTTTAAGTAAGACTTTTATTCAAGTCCAACTGAGGGCAACATCTACAAGGAGATTGGTGGAAGCCCACGCAAACATAGGGAGAACATACAGTTTCTGCCATACTGCTATTGACAACCTAAGACACTGTGTGACATAGGGTATTTATATTGTAACCTGCAGTAAGCAGCCCAATAAGTGACACATCGCTAGAATCAGGGTCTCTGCTCCTACATTAAGCTGCTCTCATATATATATATTTTTATATAAGATTTTAAAAACTGAAGCGAAAGCAGAAAATATCTGGGAGACATACAATAAGATATTCTGATACCAACTGCAATGTTTTCTCATCATCCAAATATGTGCAAACCCCAAAACACAAATTTCACACCACATCCAAGCATGCCAATAAAAAAGTAGGGCAGACGTCTTCCTCGTATACAAAATGCACAGCAAAATCATTTGAGTACGAAGCAAGTAATATAACGTATGTGGAAATCAGTTCATTCTGCCCATAGGACTATCACTTATCAGGAATGACTTTATACAGTTAGGTTATTTAGCAGTAAAAATACAGAATAGTTCTTCAGGCGACGCATTAGTATTTCAGCATTCTGGTCAGGTAACGAAGATCAAACACACTGGAGGAATAGATCAGATTGCTCACTCGATCCACAAATGGAGCGCTGCACCTCAGCGACCACTCTTGACATAGCACCAAGGAGAACAAACCCTGAAGACCCCAGGATTGCCATAAGCAGGTTTTTTTGCTTCTCTATAGAGTTCTAACAGCCATAAAAAGGTGACACATTGACGCTGGAATGGATATCATTAGATACAGGTCACTTTAGCATCTACATTAAGTGGGGACATAAGTGCATGTTGGAAAGGGAACCCGCCACACGGAACATGGCGTCTGATCTGCCAGCAGCATGATACAAGCACATGGACATATCGTTTAGTGGGAAGAGTTGTCGATCTTTTAGTTTCTGTTATTTCTATACTTCGGAGTCCAGTGGGCGGTTCTATTCAGTAACAGAGTCTTTTGTCAGACAGATAGCTGTCAATCACTGAATAACCGCCCACTGGACTCCTACATTGAGCAGAGAATGAAATGAATACATTTTATACTGATTACTGCCTCAAAACTAGACTATTCTGCTCCGTGTCTTCTGCTCTATAAACCGCTGACAGATAGAACTGTCTGTTCAAAATGGCAGGGTCCCATTAAAGGTCACGATGAAGGTACCCGCTAACAAGGCCTGAGGTTGGATTCACACAAGCAGTTTAAGAATAAGAGAAGTAATGAAAGCCAAGTTGATGTGGGCCAAACGCACCGACCATCTAATGTATGTGGAGGCCCCAACTCTGCCATGACAGCTCAAAGGATCAAGCATGTGGAATTTGGACATCTGATCCTTTTGTTTTCCCAGGAGCAGATAAGCAGCCATCGGTTATCTGGGGGCGCCTTACTCCCTTACCCATGCAAAATACATAAATGCTCAGCCGAGATGAACATGCATGTATATGGGGGAGGGGAATAGAAACAAGAGCCATAGCCATTGGCTAAAAATGCATTTATGTGTTGTGTACGGCCAGGTTAGATCATTCCTTTAGAATCACCCCCCATTTGTGACTCAAAGACTGCACATAGAAATTCAGCCTTAAAGGGAACCTGTCATATCAAAAACCGCTATTAACCTGCAGGGATGTGGTTAAACTGCAGCTTAACAGCGTTCTAAAGCAGTGCAGCCGCCGCGTTGAAAGCCCGAGCTGCTGAGAGAAAATGAACTTTAACCTCCGGCTTTCAGTCATAGAGGCGTGGCTTCAAGCGAGTGGCGGCTGTAACCACTGACAGCCGGGCTCAGCAGTGCATCAGTACAGATTAACCCCATATCCGCAGGTTATTTGCATTTTTTGACATGCCCAATTCCCTTTAAGCCCCTGACCTTCAAAATAATATCAGAACTAGTGGCTCTGGATCTGAAGTTAGAGGGGGCACAGGCTTAAAATGAAAGCGTACAGATAAACAATGTCTTGGCAAGGGGAGAGGTAACCGAGAACTGCCAGCTGCACATTATAACCTTAGTTGTGGGCTACAGGCGTCTCTAAGGGTGTTGACGGTGTTAAAGAGCAGCTGGAGATACATCTAGTTGCCACTGTTCACACATATAAGTATTGAAATCTAATTGTTTGCTATGGAAAATCAAATTGTAAATGCAAAGAAAAGTCAAACTTACGTTCCTCGGCATCCTACTGTCAAGGTGCCAATACATTTCAGAGCAAAGTTGTTATATTCACCATTTTTGGCCACACTGGCATGTTGAATTTTATTGCCCGTTCCTGATCCCTCAAGGGAAGATAAGCTGCCACCAGGTACAACTGGTAGCAGCTTACGTCTCTCAGCCTGCTGGGAACACATGCACGCCCGGCCAAATGAGCATACATATATATGAGGGAAATGGCTATGAGTATATGGACACCTTCAGAGAAAGGAACCTGACAGAGTTCACCCATATATATTTATATATAAAACAATATCTGATCAGTTCTCAGATACCTCTCCATTATGAAGCTTAGAATAAAGAAAAAATAAAAATGGCTTCCACTTTTTAAGCAACTCAATATCTTAGAGGTGTACTGCACCCCAAGACGCAACTGAGGCCATAGAAGATTAAGAAAATCTATAGCATTAAAACGACTGAACGGTTGGGGGGGGGTTAGTGAATATGTGGCCGCAACCAGACCTTGGTACATGAAAGTGGCACGTTGATACTCTAGTTCATGGTCAAAAGTCTATCGATCACTTAAGTTTGTCAATTTTGGCAAACCGCACAGTTGGCCAACCCGAAGCAGGCAAATGTGAGCCGGAATATTGAGTAATGGCTGAAGTGACAGCTTGACAAGTAAACAGGAACAGTCTACATGTATGCCTTCATCCTTCTATTATTGCTCTACGTGTTCAGAAGAACGTCATACTGACCTATAAAAAAAGAATCAAGTTTGTACCAGATGGTGATTGAAATGCTTAGCCCTTTACAACAGAATTATTGAATAAATTCTGATTTCACAAAGCCGAATGTTTCATTTTGTGGTCTTTTTTTTTTTTTAATTTAAAATAATTAAAACGCTAAAATCCCTTCAGTTATGGTAGCTACGTTATTAGTAGCAAAATGTTCTCATCATAGCTGTGCTTAACATCGGTGACGATTAGCTGACTAGCTTGGGTAAAACAGTTCGAAGGGGTATGCTCCCATTAGAGTCGTTCATTAAATTTGCTCTTAATTTATTGGCCACACCCACTACAGGGGGTAATTTAGAGCTAATCCCTGGGAAAGAGCTGGTATGGCTGGTAATCCTTTTTCCTGAGGACTTGTCTGTTACAGGGGGTTTAGGCATCCTCTTACAAATCCACTGATGTCGTAATGCCTGACTCGGAGTCATTCGGGCTGTTGGATCCCAATTCAAACAACCTTTTAAGAAGTCGATAAAAAGAGCATCTTCACAACCCTTTAAAGCTGCCACCCAGTCCTTGCTGCCAGGAGCACCACGCATTTTTCCCCTTCGTGACCTGCTTCCAATTAAGACCACAGATCCATTGGGAAGCGTGGTTACAGTGCAGTAACGAGGATAGCCCTTCGAGTTGACAAAGTTCTTTGCTCTCTTGGCTTGCTCTAGAAGCTTTGGAGGTGGTGCCCCAAGGAGCTCTATCATGCATGCCAACTGATCTCCTTCATCTTCTCCTGGAAACAATGGGTAGCCAGTCAAAAGCTCCACCAAAATGCATCCAAAGCTCCACATATCAATGGGCATGCCATAACGACTTCCTAGTATGACCTCAGGAGCCCGATAGAACCGAGACTGTATGTATGTGTATACTCTTTGATGCTCAAAACAACTCGAACCAAAGTCAATCACTTTAATCCCACTGCGCCCTTGCTGTTTAAGCAAAATGTTTTCTGGTTTGAGGTCACAGTGGATGATTTTATTCCTGTGCAGAGCCTCGAGGCATTGTAGGATTGAATGAGCAAATTTACGAACTAACTGTAGACTAAAACCTTGGAATTTGTTTCTTTTGATCAGCTCATACAAGTTCATGCTCAGCAACTCAAAAGTCATGCAAATGTGATTGCGGAAGGTAAAACTTTCCAACATGTGTATTACATTCATACTTCCGGTCTTATCCTGTTTCTTTAGATGTTCCAGGATACGGATCTCTTCCGCGGCCTGTCGATGGAATCTCTTCTCATTGCGGACTATTTTGAGGGCTAAATGCTGGTGAAGTTTGTGATCATAAACTTTTGCCACCTGTCCAAAGCTACCCTTTCCGATTATTTTCAACACCTCATAGCGATAAGCTATTTGGTCATGCGGCACCAACGTATACCCTCCTTGGTCATCATCATACCCTCCGTTATTAGGACCTCCTACAACACCTTGTCTCTTCTTAGCATTTGGGCCAATAAAAAATATTTCAGTGACGTTGATGATTTCCTGCAGTTCAAAAGACGTTAGTTGATGTTTGTATTGCTTCAGCGCTTGATCTGGGCTCAAATATGAGGCTTTGGAGGACTTGGTGGAGCTATCACTTGATTTTGAGGTGCCTGAACTGTCAGAACTTTTTTCTTTAGTCAATACTGGCAAAGCATTATCTGTTCCTGGGAGAGCAGCACTGACCCTGCGGTTGCCAGAGTCCTCAAATAATTGTTGAACCTTGACTTGCTGGTGGTCTTTCATGGCAAACTTATTTCCGCTTATCTAAAAGATAAAAGACAATTATGTAAAGTTAATAAGATCATGTAAATTTCAAACAAAAAAAAAAAAGATGAACACCATATTTAAAAGAGTATACTGGAAATGATTTAAGATTAAACATCATTAATAATCTTACCCTCCCACTCCTATCAAGATTTTTCTCATGCTGCACCTGTTCACTAGAATGCGCTACCCCAGAAAGTTAGATTAAGGGTATGTGCACACGGCATCTTCATTTTTGAAAGAGAAGACAGAAAATGGTGGTGGTGTTTTTGCTGAAACATCTTGTCCCTTTTGCTGTCGTTTTAGCAGCACCTTTGCCACCGACAGACATCTTTATTTTATATATATATAAGATAAGCCACCTGAAGAATGGTGAGGTTCCTTTTTTTTAGCCGATTCCTGGCTAGCAAACCCTGAAGCGGCTAAAAGAAGTGAAAAAAGGTGAAATATATGCGCAAAGTTGCTTTGAGATTGCTGTGCACATGTCCATTCTTTCTGGCGCTTTTTTAAGGTGGGATTCAGGTGGAATCCATATGAAAGACGCCAGGTGCTAATAACAATTACAGATTTATGCGTAACCTAAAAACTTATCTTTTTAGACATGTCTTGCATTGAGTAGCATTTTGTATCTTTGTACATTCAGTCAACTATAATTAGTGTAATTAACCGTACTAATTTCACATGATGTATGCATTGACCAAGGAGTAACTATGAGTAGGTTAGTCGCCTAGATTCGAGCTGGGGTCACTTGGCAAGTCAAATTTTTGCGCCTGTGAACCAATTTCCCAGTGATCGCTCTCAAGCGTGACAACATTACTTAGTGGCAAATGGATATGTTAGGTTGTAAAAATGGGAAACACCCTAATGCTGTAAATTTAGCACAATAGGGATGAGATTCGCATTAATTGCCTGAATTGTCCTTTTTCATGTCCTTCAGAAGTCTTAAAGCCGTTTTTTTTTCATGTGAATACTGACTGTACTTGTTTGGACGAAGTGAATTAAGACAGATCATAAAACCTTTCTATTTATACCCACAAAACCGAGTCTGCACGTTTTAAGCTCAAGAGACTATTCTTTGAAGCGCGAATCCCTTCAGTCGAATATTGGATGTAAACACATGTTAGATGGTCACCGAGACTCCACAAGTAATGACATCTGCTTCCCATTATAGTCACTGGTGGCACCCTCAAAAATGCTGACTATGTAAGAAGTATCCACAGGAACTCGAAATAGAGAGCTACAGGAGACAACTTATAAATAACCCGTCTTGGGCGGAATATGGCAGGGCACTGATAATTTATACGGCTTTCCTGCCCCGATCCAGCTCTCGGCTGTGCAGAAGGCGTATGATTCATGAATGGATGCTACTGCCAGATTTTACTTTGCGTAAGCTAGCTGCATCATCCCTTTTAAGTCCATGTGAGACTTATATCTGCAAGCATCATGAACGCAAGATATGTATGTCAAGCAACGTGAGCTACCAAAGCTGCCGGGAGTTTATTTTTAATCATATTATCTCATTATAATGAAGCAACTGCTCTGTCCATGCGTAGACGGGCACAAACGGGGATGATATTTCATTAAAGACTGTAAAATAGTTAAAGAAACAACGGAGAAGAATGCTGGAGAGTCAAAGACACAAGATGTAGGGTGTAGCTACAGGAGTTCTTTGCATTTTTTTTTATATACGGTAGTTCGTTTTCATAAAAAGTTTTTCCACAATTGCTAAAATTCTAGTAAAAAAAATAAAACAAAAATGTAAATATAATTGTATTTTGAGCAGGTGACAGATTTCCATGTACGACAAGAAATAAAAACATCATATTTATTGGTAAACCATCTCCCAGTTTTAAAAACCCACATCTGTCCCTACCTTTACTACAGTTCTGGCAATGCAGCATGTTGGCAATCTTCTTCTACCGCACCCGGTGCCATAATGTGTGCCGATAATGATCCTAGACCAGACTCTATACAAGGTTTACTCTACACATTCTTCCTGGAACCTAGATCAATTTCGGTTGATTGAATAATAATTAAGGCACCACTACAGCAGTTTTTTTTTCTGCAGCGCTGGAGTGGTGCTACTAGTCTCATACTTATCAGCACCGCTCCGGTCGGTCTCCAGCAGTTTGTAACCTGCCGGATCGCTCTAGTGTTTGCTGGGTGATCCGGAAGTCACAACTCAATGTAAGTCGATGACAGCCAAGCCAAAACTAGGCAAGAACGATGATCTCATAGACTTACATAGAGAGCTTGTAACCGTGATCTCTGACAGTAAAAAGTTGTGGCCAAAAGATGGTGGCGTGGGACCTTAGTGGCACCAGTAAGAGCAGAAGATAGCGGCTGGTAAGTATAAAACTTGGTCAGGGAACTTAGATTAGTAGCACCACTCCAGTGTGGAAATAATAATAAAAAAAAGCTAGAGTGGCGCTTTAAAAAAAAAAAAAAGTCACAACAAATAAGATGAATAATGCATTCACCATATGGAGCGCCAACTAAAGCCTCATCCAGACATCTGGAATTTTTCACATATAAAGAAAAGGGTCGGAGTCGTTTTTGCCATCAGTGATTTTCACGTATGCACAAATAAATAAAATTACAACTACTATACACTGCAATGTTAATAACGGACAGCGCACTGATGTTGAAAAAAACTAATGCCATCTGTAAAGTTTAATGGACCCATAGACTTGTATTGGTAGTTTTGATCTGTGTCTCCAATCCAAAAATGAACATGTCTCCGTGATTTTGTTTTGATCCAGAAAAAAACCTCCGACATGTGAATAGCGCCCTAGACTTTAAGGAGTAAGTATGTGATTCAAAGACATATGGATGAGGCTTTAAAGCAGCTAATGGAACTCAAAAAAGCATATAGTGACATGTTCTGATCTGTCACATACAGGCTTGAAATTCTGCCATAATGCAATGGTTAAATTAGCAAATGTAAAGATCAGATAGCTTGTCAATGGGTACCATAGAAAATACTCTTACAGTAACCTGAACACATTGAATTCTACCAAAGTCTATTTGTGGCCACCAATAAAAGGAACAAAATTCTACATCCTCAGCACAAGCTACATAAATGGATCAGACCGATTGTCTCAAGGTTATGACTCACAAAAACTGCCAAATGTACAAACAAGCCTCAAGCTTCAGTGAACCTCACACATCAAGATAGAAGTATAAAAAAAAAGTCTGAAAAAATAAATATAACACCATCAAGCTAAAAGGATATTCCTACCCCAAGCTATGTAGGAAATGATTCATCCATGGACCAACATCCATTCTCCTGGCTCAGCTGCTTTCTCCTTCTGCAACTGTAATGGAGCATGTGTTTTTAATGCGCAATTTATTGGTCTCGAGGGATCAACGCTCATTGCATCACTGTGCTGGGAAACAGGGACTCTTCCAGTTATGGCAACCAGGTTACAAAGTGAGAGTTCTACGGGGTCAAGCAAGATTCTGCCTTACTGAAAGCTGTACTTGTAAAATACACCCGAAGAGTATCTTTGCCTCGAAGACGCTGTTTGTAAGCCAAGAATTCTGATTGACAGCCCAAAAGAAGTGTTGAAATCAGCTTCCCGGAAGGCAAGTACATGTAGTCTACTGTCAAGACAAGGAACCATCAAATCGTGAGAACGTAAATCTACGTAACACTGTATTCATGATCACATTCTGTGCAAGTTGCTGAACAGCCAAGAAAAACACTGTAAAAATTCAGATCCAAGAATGCAGCTGAAAATACAAGAAAGCCAAACGTCTTTTAGAACCAGTCTATAAGTAGGGAAGGACACAACAATAAGAATTAATAGTAGCCAACCTGTCATCATCACCACCATAGCCCTATACATTTTCTACACGTGTCACTCTCGGAAATGTTCCTTGCAGCAAAAAGGAAAAAATAAAGTTATAAAATAGGGAAAAGTGAAGAATTGTGTGTGGAGTCTCAGTCTCGCAAGAAGTCCTGCAGGCATACACATTTCCTGGCCTGACTTACATTTCACAGGGTGGGATATTTCATAATGCTCCCGTGGAGCATCCAGCGCAGGTGCAGAAAAGCAAGGTGTCCTAAGTTCAGCTTACGCTGGAAGCCACTGGAGGTGGCTTGATATAATGTGTCATCCAGCATGACTCCTGGGAAGACCAAGATCACCTTCCAGATTTCAGAGCGTTACATCTTTAGAACACCGTATAACAACATGGAGGCGGTTCAAGGGTGGGACAAGGGATGACAGGTTTTGCTTAGACCAGAATTAGGCAAAGTGTATCCCACGGCCACATCTGGCCTTCTGGCTGTTCCAGTCCGGCAAGCAATCCGAGACAACCGAAGGGCTGAAAACACTGGCCCATGGGCTGCACCATATGGATGCCCACCCCCATCCCGGCATCATCACTATCTGCATCCTCCGAATGCACACCTTGGTGAATATAATAGTGGAGGAGAGATCTGCCAACTCCTTCTTCCACCATTTAGCGCGTGCGACTGAGATAGCAAACGTGATGACATCACTATATCGCATCTGCTGCGTGTAGTATGAGTGCACATACAAAATACAGTAGCAGAGAACCGAGGGAATGGGAGCGAGGTATTGTTTGATTTTTATATGTGTGCATAGGAGGGCTGTGTGGGGCTCATACTGTATATAGAAGGGTTATGTGGGGGCTCATACTGTACATAGAAGGGCTATGTGGGGGCTCATACTGTATATAGGAGGGCTAGGTGGGGCTCATACTGTATACAGAAGGGCTATGTGGGGCTAATACTGTATATAGGAAGATATGTGGGGCTATTACTGTATATAGGAGGCTATGTGGGGCTCATACTGTATACAGAAGGGCTATGTGGGGCTAATACTGTATATAGGAGGCTATGTGGGGCTCATACTGTACATAGAAGGGCTATGTGGGGCTCATACTGTATATAGGAGGCTATGTGGGGCTCATACTGTATAAAGGAGGGCTAGGTGGGGCTCATACTGTATACAGAAGGGCTATTTGGGGCTAATACTGTATATAGGAAGATATGTGGGGCTATTACTGTATATAGGAGGCTATGTGGGGCTCATACTGTATGCAGAAGGGCTATGTGGGGCTAATACTGTACATAGAAGGGCTATGTGGAGCTCATACTGTATATAGGAGGCTATGTGGGGCTCATACTGTATAAAGGAGGGCTATGTGGGGCTAATACTACATATAGAAGGGCTATGTGGGGGCTCTTACTGTACATAGAAGGGCTATGTGGGGCTAATACTGTATATAGGAGGCTATGTGGGGGCTCATACTGTACATAGAAGGGCTATGTGGGGGCTCATACTGTATATAGGAGGGCTAGGTGGGGCTCATACTGTATATTGAAGGGCTATGTGGGGACTCATACTGTAAATAGAAGGGCTACGTTGGGGCTCATATTGTATATAGGGAGATATGTGGGGCTAATACTGTACATAGAAGGGCTAGGTGGGGCTCATACTATACATAGAAGCGCTATGTGGGGCTAATACTGTATATAGGAGGCCATGTGGGGCTCATACTGTATATAGAAGGGCTATGTGGGGGCTCATACTGTACATAGGGGGTGTCTGCTAATATTAAGTGATACATTTGATACAAAATAACTATAATTATTGTTAATATTGGGCAGAATTAATTTCAGTATATTGGTTCGGCCCTCCACAACAGTCACGTTCTCTCATGTGGCCCCTTGGGAAAATTAATCACCCACCCATGTCTTAGGCTTTAACATGACGTTAGCCTATCCTACTTAAAATCAATCAATCAATCAATCAATCATTGTACCAGTATTGTGCAATGGTACAAAGAGCTTCTCATTTCTTCTTGATAACAATGGCCAGTGAGATCAGGACGCCATAAAATAGAAATTATCTGGTAGCTAAAAATTAGAAGGCCCTTGAGATTGCCAGCATTGTGGGACATTGAAACAGTGTGGGATGGCTGATCAAAGAAGTATGGGTGGGCAGGGACCCTGTTATTTTCCCCAGTATTTCCTCTTATGCAGTGCGCTCTCCTTGATGGCCTTATTCTTTCCTAAACAGACGATGAGAATCGGCAGTTCCCTTTTTTCTTGCCACAATGTACCCTTAGGCAATATTTGTTAATGTTATTGTTGGCAGCAATTTACGTAGATTCGAAAACCACTAGCCCAGCTAAGTTTGTGCTGTCGCATGGAAGAATTCTATGTAACATGTAACCTTTCAACATGGGACAATAAAATCTGTCAAAACATTACAACAAAAGCCATAATAGTGTATTCATAGAGTAAGAGTAGAATACTATGCCCTCATAACAATGCCGCTATTACTACAGTAGTCAGACTATTCAACTCCGGCACTTCTCAATAGTTTCAATAGGAAACGACACCAAGTAGAAGAAATGTCTCCGTGAGCCGATTCTGTCATCTGGATCTGAATGTCAGACAGTAAAATGGAATGTTTATTCGGAGGGTACATCATTATATGTACACGTTCTGGATTTGCAGCAAAAAAAAAAAAAAAAAAAAAAAAAAAACTTTGCTGCAAATCCTGATGTATTGGCTGAATTAAATGCTGCGTAAAATAAGCAACATGTGCATGAGATTTCAGAAGTACAACCCAGAAGCCCCCGGAGGCCCCTAGGGTTTTCCGGTTTCTAAATTCCACTGTACACAGCTGCAGGTTTTTTTTTCCCAGAAAAAAAGTTTTGCTTGCTCACCCTCCCTGGGTCCAACACTGACTCTCTGCCGGTCTCTATGATAGTGTGCATTGCTGACATGTCTGCAGACAATCACCGCGCTCTGCGGCTCTGAGCAATTTGTGCTGTCACCTCAGGCAGACCCACTGACCTCACTGATTGACTGCCGCGGCGTGGACGTAACCGCAGCACTGCAGACCATAACAGACCCCGTAAGCAGTGACGGAGGCGCATAACTGGACACGGGGAAAGTGAGCAAAGCCCAGATTTGTTTGTTTTTTTAATAAACAAACTACAGCCAGAGAAAAGGGGTTTCTGAAACTACGAAACCCTTTTAAAGATATTTTTCCACAAGATAAGGGGTCTACGGATTGATGGTTCTGGTTTGACATCTAGGGAATTGAGGAGATTTCGCCTCGGATTGCTTTGAGCTATGTTTATATGATGCCTCAAATTAAACTTCTTTGAAAATTAATAAAAATGTTATTAGTGTTTTCACAAGCTATACGTAATTTTTTTGACTACTGTTATTATGTTCAAATATTTGTCCATCCAAATCCAATTATACTGGTTTTGCAGAGCCAAGATGTACTGTATAAATAACACATGAAAAATGTTTCTTAATGTTGGGGGTGGAGAGCTGTGTTTCTCCAGTGTTTGATTGTTGTTGTTTTTTCTCTTTGTGTTAGCCTTTATAAAATTCAATAAAAAAAAACATTTGAATTAAAAAAATATATATATATTTTTCCGGAATCTAAAGTTATTCCCTACCCATAAGTCAAGGGATAACTTGCTGACCACCAGGACTTCTATCGATCCTAAGAATGTCCGCCTTGAATGGAGCAGAGGTGCAAATGCTTGACCTCTCTTTTATTGAGAGCTGTGGAGTCAAAGTCTTGGAGTCAGTGTCAATTTTGGTTGAATTCAGAGTCGGAATAAAATGGACCGACTCAGACAATATATAATAAATTGGGTACAGTAGTACAATGCAGGAAGTGCTGTAAATATTTTCATAAGATTTTGGGAAAGTTATAAAGTGCCCTATAAATGTCTGTTCTGTTCCTGATCTAAGGATCTCGGCTTTTAGTTGAGATGAATCTGTGCTGCACTTTACATACATGCTAAGTAGTGACCAGTGCTGTGGGGTCGTAGCTGAGATGAATCTGTGCTGCACTTTACATACATGCTAAGTAGTGACCAGTGCTGTGGAGTCTGAGCTGAGATGAATCTGTGCTGCACTTTATATACACTCACCGGCCACTTTATTAGGTACACCATGCTAGTAACGGGTTGGACCCCCTTTTGCCTTCAGAACTGCCTCAATTCTTCGTGGCATAGATTCAACAAGGTGCTGGAAGCATTCCTCAGAGATTTTGGTCCATATTGACACGATGGCATCACACAGTTGCCGCAGATTTGTCGGCTGCACATCCCAAAGATGCTCCATACAAGGCAGGATGGATCCATGCTTTCATGTTGTTTACGCCAAATTCTGACCCTACCATCCGAATGTCGCAGCAGAAATCGAGACTCATCAGACCAAGCAACGTTTTTCCAATCTTCTACTGTCCAATTTCGATGAGCTTGTACAAATTGTAGCCTCAGTTTCCTGTTCTTAGCTGAAAGGAGTGGTACCCGGTGTGGTCTTCTGCTGCTGTAGCCCATCTGCCTCAAAGTTCGACGCACTGTGCGTTCAGAGATGCTCTTAGGCCTACCTTGGTTGTAACGGGTGGCGATTTGAGTCACTGTTGCCTTTCTATCAGCTCGAACCAGTCTGCCCATTCTCCTCTGACCTCTGGCATCAACAAGGCATTTCCGCCCACAGAACTGCCGCTCACTGGATTTTTTTTCTTTTCCGGACCATTCTCTGTAAACCCTAGAGATGGTTGTGCGTGAAAATCCCAGTAGATCAGCAGTTTCTGAAATACTCAGACCAGCCCTTCTGGCACCAACAACCATGCCACGTTCAAAGGCACTCAAATCACCTTTCTTCCCCATACTGATGCTCGGTTTGAACTGCAGGAGATTGTCTTGACCATGTCTACATGCCTAAATGCACTGAGTTGCCGCCATGTGATTGGCTGATTAGAAATTAAGTGTTAACAAGAAGTTGGACAGGTGTACCTAATAAAGTGGCCAGTGAGTGTACATGCTCAGTAGTGATCAGTGCTGTGGAGTCGTAGCTGAGATGAATCTGTGCTGCACTTTACGTACATGCTCAGTAGTGACCAGTGCTGTGGAGTGAGCTGAGATGAATCAGTGCTGCACTTTATATACATGCTCAATGGTGACCAGTGCTGTGGGGTCGTAGCTGAGATGAATCTGTGCTGCACTTTACGTACATGCTCAGTAGTGACCAGTGTTGTGGAGTCGTAGCTGAGATGAATCTGTGCTGCACTGTATGTACATTCTCAGTAGTGACCAGTGCTGTGGGGTCGGAGCTGAGATGAATCTGTGCTGCACTTTACGTACATGCTCAGTAGTGACCAGTGCTGTGGGGTCGTAGCTGAGATGAATCTGTGCTGCACTTTATGTACATGCTCAGTAGTGACCAGTGCTGTGGAGTCGTAGCTGAGATGAATCTGTGCTGCACTTTATGTACATGCTCAATGGTGACCAGTGCTGTGGGGTCGGAGCTGAGATGAATCTGTGCTGCACTTTACGTACATGCTCAGTAGTGACCAGTGCTGTGGAGTCGTAGCTGAGATGAATCAGTGCTGCACTTTATATACATGCTCAATGGTGACCAGTGCTGTGGGGTCGGAGCTGAGATGAATCTGTGCTGCACTTTACGTACATGCTCAGTAGTGACCAGTGCTGTGGAGTCGTAGCTGAGATGAATCTGTGCTGCACTTTATGTACATGCTCAGTAGTGACCAGTGCTGTGGAGTCGTAGCTGAGATGAATCTGTGCTGCACTGTATGTACATTCTCAGTAGTGACCAGTGCTGTGGGGTCGGAGCTGAGATGAATCTGTGCTGCACTTTATGTACATGCTCAGTAGTGACCAGTGCTGTGGGGTCGTAGCTGAGATGAATCTGTGCTGCACTGTATGTACATTCTCAGTAGTGACCAGTGCTGTGGGGTCGGAGCTGAGATGAATCTGTGCTGCACTTTATGTACATGCTCAGTAGTGACCAGTGCTGTGGGGTCGGAGCTGAGATGAATCTGTGCTGCACTTTATGTACAGGCTCAGTAGTGACCAGTGCTGTGGGGTCGGAGGTGAGATGAATCTGTGCTGCACTTTATGTACAAGCTCAATAGTGACCAGTGCTGTGGGGTTGGAGTCATGGAGTCGGAGGTTTGGCTTACTTAATCATTTATGGGACTGCCAGAGAAAGTCAGCTTTTAACAAGTTCCTAAATGGAGTGTCTGGCTATGTGCACATGTTCAGGTTTTTTTGCGATAAAAACTCATTAAAAACGCATACATTATGCATCCTATCATTTAGCATTCTGCATGTTTTGTGCACATGGTGTGTTTTTTTCCCACGAAAAAAACGCATCGCGGTAAAAAAAGCAGCATGTTCATTAATTTTGTGGATTTTCCGCGTGTTTCCCGAAATTCTATGGATTTGGAAAAAAACGCACAAAAAACGCGTCAAAAACGCATGAAAAAACGCGAAAAAAACGCATGCGGTTTTCTGGCAGAAATGTCCGGTTTTTGTCAGGAAAATTTCTGCAAGAAATCCTGACGTGTGCACATACCCTCTCTCAAATATATTTCCTTATCTCTATTTTTTTCAATGAAAAATGACTGCAAAGCCACTGCTCTAAGGGTACATGTCCACCTTCAGGATGGCCGGCGGTATGGACAGAGCGGCAAACCCGCTCCGCCCTAAGCCTGCCCCCTTCTGTGACGCGATGATGCCGGATGTGTTCATTGCACACATCCGGCATCATCGCACCCCACACATAGGGCCCTGTGTTTTACCTTGCGGCGGCGCAGCGTCGCCACAAGGTGTACGGACATGCTGCGATCTAAAAAAAAACACGCCGCATGTCCGGAAACACAGGGCTGCCGGGTGCGTATTAGCACGCATAGTGGAGACGGGATTTCATAAAATCCCCTCCACTATGCTGTAACATCTGGACGCTGCGTGTTTGACGCTGCGGCTCTGCGCAGCGTCAAACACGCAGCGTTTCCTGAACGTGGAAACATATCCTAACAATGCAAACCTGGACCTATCATATGGTCTTACGCTAGAAGGTGGGTGCAGCCAAATACAGCACTGATCACCATTATTATACAGTTAAAATTAAATAGGTAAATTATATAATCAAACACAATACTTTCAGAAGTGGCCAGTAAAATTCTGCTGATTGATGAACATGCATGGCATTCTCCACTGACTATGACAGCTGGATAAAAATGATCCATCAGAGGTTATTAGTAGACCTGCATCTCCAGCAATGCTCCGATTGTGATCAGAGAGTAACTCATAAGGAAAAAGAGGGGAGATCTGCGGCAAAAAAGCACCGTCTGAACAAGCTCTAAGACTATTCCGCTGCTCCATGCACCGCTTGTCTCTTGGGAGGTCATTCAAGGACATTCATCTCTGATGTGTAGATGTGTGAATCTATATAGGACAGTTTTATGATGATTAATGTATACAAAAAAAGGGCTAAGCAGGAAGAACAAGCAGGCAAGGATCTGCTGATCTGTGCTGTCTGGGGATTTATTTCAGACTATTACACTCCTGCACGGCATAATAACCGCATGATCACAGACTAAACATCACTAAAAGCAAATACTCAAAGTACAGAAAAAACGTGCTGAAAACTACGTACAAAAGCGCCCGCTGCTAATGTACAGCACAATGCACAACATGCTAAAACACCCACTCCTCTGAATCACAGCAGAAAGCAACACCCGTGGGTGACCGGGTTTATCCTGTAAGACAACACAGGAACTGAAGCAAACAACTAATACCCGTTACAGAATAGTTAAAAAAAATAAATAAAAAATCAGCTGTCAAAAGTATTTATGTATTTAGGGCTTCATTTTTATTGTAAAAGCTCCGTTCGCTCTTACCCGCCAGTTTCCACATACAGCACCTGTGCCACTGGAAAATAAGATCATTATATGGTACTTACATGAAATATTGCGCAGTCACGTGACCGCAAAAGTACACTCCATGCCAAGCATGAAAGCTGAAAAATGTCATTTATGGAGTAAATGTATACCATGAGCCAATCAATGTAGACATAATGAGTATAACTAGGGCTTTGTCAATGTAACATTATCTAATGAGTGAAGTGTATCATGAAAAAGCCTAAAAAAACACACACCAAAATCAATGTAACAACATAATCTACCAACATCATACAATGCAATGTAAGCCATCTCTTATCGTGCCTTGCTGGAGAACTCATGACAGCAAATTAGGAATGTGATCAGCATTGAGCCGGGCGGCCTCTGGCAGCGGTGGAATTAAAAACACTTCTTACGGATGGATTTGCACCCGTGCAGATCACAGAGCCAAGAGATGCCAGTCTGAATAAGACAGCTGTAATTGATTGAAATAGCTGGAAGATACAGAACAGGCCTTAAAGCCAACCAGTCACCAGGATTGTGCTCAGGAACCTACACACAGTGTCAGGTCGGCGCCGTTATACTGATTACAATGATACCTTGGTTGAAGAAATCCGTCTTGTGGTTGTTGTTTAATCTGAGTGGTTGCAGATTTGAGTTAATAAGATTCTTGGGTTCCGGGGCGGTGTGTGTGCGCGTGTGTGTGTGTGTGTGTGTGTGTGTGTGTGTGTGTGTGTGTTGGGGGTGGGTGTTAGTCTTTACTTCGCGCTCTGGCCTCACCATCATCATTCTGGGCTTAAAGAGGTTGCCCACTGCTTTTACATTGATGCCCTATTCATAGGATAGGGCATCAACGTCTGATAGGCCGGGGTCCGGCACGCACGATATTTAGCCGTTATCAGTGCCGGTGGCCCATGGCCGGAAGTACTTACTTGCGAAGCTTGGTCGTCTACTTGTACTTGCCAGGGCTTGTTACTGCACATCTGCCTCCTATTTAATTGAATAGGAGGCGGATGTGTAGTACCTCGCGGCGGCCACTAGCAGTAGACGGCCAAGCTACGCAAATAAGTACTTCTGTCCAGGGGCCGCCGCAACTGGCACCTGTAACAGCTGATCAGTGGGATGCCGAGTGCCGGACCAAACAGACATTAATACATTAATGTAAAAGTAGTGGACAACTTCTTTAAATGACAGATCACTGAACCTTCAGTAGCCTGCCTCCTATTTTAAACACTGCGCCTCCGCAGTTAATATCGCGCTCTTCAAAATAAGTTTCCTTCTACAAAATAGCGTATGCGCCTATTCTCTATCTGCACATGCGCTACCCATTTTTGAAATTGTATTTTTGATATTCTATCTCTCAATGTTAAAATTAACCCACCCTTAAAATTATAGACGGTTCATGTCTTTGTCTGGGCAAACTTACAAAATCAGCAAGGGATCAAATACTTATTTCCCTCGCTGTATATATATATATATATATATATATATATATATATATATATATATATATATATATATATATATATATATATATATATATTAAGAGAAAAGGAAGGCAGCACTCCAAGTCTTCTTAAAGTGAAAAAAGTGAGATTTATTCAGCCCACATCTTCGTGCAACGTTTCGGCTCTCACTGAGCCTTTCTCAAGCTGCGTGTGTGTGTGTGTGTGTGTGTGTGTGTGTGTGTGTGTGTGTGTGTGTGTGTGTGTGTGTGTGATATATATATATATATAGATATACACACACACACTCACTGGCCACTTTATTAGGTACACCTGTCCAACTTCTTGTTAACACTTAATTTCTAATCAGCCAATCACATGGCGGCAACTCAGTGCATTTAGGCATGTAGACATGGTCAAGACAATCTCCTGCAGTTCAAACCGAGCATCAGTATGGGGAAGAAAGGTGATTTGAGTGCCTTTGAACGTGGCATGGTTGTTGGTGCCAGAAGGGCTGGTCTGAGTATTTCAGAAACTGCTGATCTACTGGGATTTTCACACACAACCATCTCTAGGGTTTACAGAGAATGGTCCGGAAAAGAAAAAAAATCCAGTGAGCGGCAGTTCTGTGGGCGGAAATGCCTTGTTGATGCCAGAGGTCAGAGGAGAATGGGCAGACTGGTTCGAGCTGATAGAAAGGCAACAGTGACTCAAATCGCCACCCGTTACAACCAAGGTAGGCCTAAGAGCATCTCTGAACGCACAGTGCGTCGAACTTTGAGGCAGATGGGCTACAGCAGCAGAAGACCACACCGGGTACCACTCCTTTCAGCTAAGAACAGGAAACTGAGGCTACAATTTGTACAAGCTCATCGAAATTGGACAGTAGAAGATTGGAAAAACGTTGCTTGGTCTGATGAGTCTCGATTTCTGCTGCGACATTCGGATGGTAGGGTCAGAATTTGGCGTAAACAACATGAAAGCATGGATCCATCCTGCCTTGTATGGAGCATCTTTGGGATGTGCAGCCGACAAATCTGCGGCAACTGTGTGATGCCATCATGTCAATATGGACCAAAATCTCTGAGGAATGCTTCCAGCACCTTGTTGAATCTATGCCACGAAGAATTGAGGCAGTTCTGAAGGCAAAAGGGGGTCCAACCCGTTACTAGCATGGTGTACCTAATAAAGTGGCCGGTGAGTGTATAAGTGTATATATATATATATATATATATATATATATATATATATATATATATATATATATATATATATATATCCCCTACCAACTATTAAGAGTTCTGGCTCCTACAGACCAGTTGGACACTCCTAATCAACTCATTACCTACATTAAAGACAGCCGTCTTACATTGTCACCTCTATAAAAGACTCCTGTCCACAGACTCAATTAATCAGTCAGACTCTGACCTCTACAACATGGACAAGACCAAAGAGCTTTATAAGGATGTCAGGGACAAGAACATAGACCTGCATAAAGCTGGAATGGGCTACAAAACCATAAGTAAGACACTGGGTGAGAAGGAGACAACTGTTGGTGCAATAGTAAGAAAATGGAACACACACACACCATATGTGACATGCCTGGTTCCCACCGTGAAGCATGGAGGAGGAGGTGTGATGGTGTGGGGGTGCTTTCCTGGTGACACTGTTGGGGATTTATTCAAAATTGAAGGCATACTGAACCAGCATGGCTACCACAGCATCTTGCAGCAGCATGCTATTCCATCCGGTTTGTGTTTAGTTGGACCATCATTTATTTTTCAACAGGACACCTCCAGGCTGTGTAAGGGCTATTCGACCAAGGAGAGTGATGGGGTGCTACGCTAGATGACCTGGCCTCCACAGTCACCAGACCTGAACCCAATCAAGATGGTTTGGGGTGAGCTGGACCGCAGAGTGAAGGCAAAAGGGCCAACAAGTGCTAAGTATCTCAGGAACTCCTTCAAGATTGTTGGAAGACCATTTCCGGTGACTACCTCTTTAAGCTCATCAAGAGAATGCCAAGAGTGTGCAAAGCAATCATCAAAGCAAAAGGTGGCTACTTTGAAGAACCTAGAATATAAGGTATAAGTTCAGTTGTTTTACACTTTTTTGTTAAGTATGTAATTCCACATGTGTTAATTCATAGTTTTGATGCCTTCAGTGTGAATGTACAATTTTCATAGTCATGAAAATACAGAAAAATCTTTAAATGAGGTGTGTCCAAACTTTTGGTCTGTACTGTATACACACACTCGTGTGCATATATTTATTTTACACACACACACACACACACACACACACACACACACACACACACACACACACACACACACACACACACATACACACACACACGTGTATTATGTGTGTGTATATATGTATATATGTGTGTATATTAATGTAGTTATGTCTATGTATATCTAGAAGAATGCTTTGGGTGGAATTTCCCCTGTCAGGACTTCCTCATGCCTGGTTAAAGAAAGGGGAAATTACATTTTTATCACTCTTTCCAAAGTCTTTCTTTAGGTAGACTTTGAGCCACCATGCCTAATTCCCCACCTCCAGACATTTCCTAAGAGTCTGACGTTCTGAGCGGACCCGTTTGCAGGGTTCCTCCCGCAGTTGTGCATTCAGAATCACCCAGCAGGAGAACATAGGCCGGTCCTCGCTATGATATGATATCAATGCTCTCAAATTGCAGGGCAGTGAAATGACGGCAGGGCCAACTACACACAATGTTGCCTTGGCGCACACGCCGAGCGGAGCTTCTCACGACAATGAGGCTTCTGGCACAAACTAGAAGGCTAGAGACAATCTCTCCATGGAGACACATGTACACTGTGGTGTCGGGTTCTGCTCCAGAGTGGTCCTTCCACTAACGAGCTGTGACATGGCCTGCACTGCTCTACACTCAATCACTCGCCTCGGGAACATGCTATAGGGGAATATTTTATTTATAAATTAGTATAAATGGTAAATTGCAGGAAGCCCACCCTGAACCCTACGTAGGGGTCCCCAACAGGAAAATCTGCGGGTCCCAAACAATACAAACTTCAGAATTTCTACTCTAAATGATCCTGTAAACGAGCTCCATACAGGAACGCACCGAACACTCCCATTCCTCTCCGAAAAACTTGTTTATGTTGGATACAAGCGGAGCCTATGGGACGATGACCAGGTTTCTGACATTTTTTATAAAGTAATCTAAACCAGATGTTCTCTTAGTTATGTAACTAAAGCAAAGGCAAACAATGAAAAAGAAGAAAATCTATAGTAAAAGACAAAAAACACGTTTTCACTGTCACGCTGACAGCTCACATCAACACTGCAGCCAATCACCGATGTCAGCGGTTCAGCCCATGTGGACAGCAAGATTTTTACACTGAATACAGCCTTTTTTGACCTTGGAAGACTAGGGTGCCGTTGCCGTAAGCAACTTACCAGCGATCGCGACCAGCGACGTGATCGTTGCTGTGTGGTCGCTGGGGAGCTGTCACACAGACAGCTCTCTCCAGCGACCAAGCGACGTCGGCATCGCTGAAACTGTCTTCAGCGATGCCGAAGTCCCCATGTAAAAAAAAAACAAAACACTACATACGCACCTTCTGTCGTCCTTCATGTCCCTCGGCGCTTGCCGCACTGACTGTGTCTCAGCGCCGTCCAGCCGTAACAGCGGTGCCCAGCGGTGAACCGCTGTTACTGCAGGTTCACCGCTGGGCTCTGCTTTACGGCCGGACGGCGCTGAGACAGTCAGTACGGTAAGCTCCAGGGGACGTGACGGACAACAGACGGTGAGTATGTAGTGTTTTTTTTTTTACTTTTACCATGGTATCCATGGTAAATATCGGGTTACTAAGCGCGGCCCTGCGCTTAGTAACCCGATGTTTACCATGGATACCAGTGAAGACATCGCTGGATCGGCGTCACACACGGCGATCCAGCGGTGTCAGCGGGAGAGCTGCGACGAAAGAAAGTTCGTCCACTCTCCCTGCAACCAGCGATAGCCCAGCAGGATCCAGATCGCTGCTGCGTGCCAAACATAGCGATATCGCTATGCAGGACGCTGCAACGTCACGGATCGCAGGCGATATTGCCTAGTGTGACGGTACCTTAGGCTATGTGCACACGTTCAGGAATACTTGCAGAAAATTCCTGAGAAAAACCTGAAATTTTCTGCAAGAAATCTGCATGCGTTTTTTGCGCGGTTTTGGTGCGTTTTTTTCTGGACATTTCCCAATGCATTTTATAGTGGGAAATCCGCAAAAAAAACCGCAAAATTAATGAACATGCTGCGTTTTTTACCGCGATGCATTTTTTTCGCGGAAAAAAATGCATCATGTGCACAAAACATGCGGAATTCATTCTAAATGATGGGATGCATATTGTATGCTGTTTTTTTGCGGTTTTATAGCGTTTTTAATCAGGAAAAAAACGTGAAAAAAATGCGAAAAATCAGCAACGTGTGCACACAGCCTAAACCTGTTCACACTATGGAGATCCTGGTTTGCCCCAGAACACATTTAAATTACTTTTACACATATTTGAATGTGAACCATTATTTTAAAGAATCAGTGTCATATTAATATTTTCTTCATTAATAGTATACATGAAAATGAAAAAAACTTTTAACTTATTAATTATGACTTCTTAGGGGAATCTGATTCTTTCCCTTTCTGAACTGGTCATTCATTCCCATAATTCTCAATTCACGGGCAAAACCTGTCTACAATGAAGAAAATATTTCCTATTACTGAGATAGGAGATGGCAGTTGGTGCTTAAAGTTCTATGGAGAACCAACTTGCTGTAGAAGGTCTGTCCTAAGCTCCTCCCTCTTACTCCTCCCCCTCCATAGAGTCTTATAAGAACCAACTGTCGTCTCGTATCTCAGCAATGGGAAAATCTGTCTACAAAATTTGTCTTCACTAAATACAGATGTTACCCAGAAATAAAAAAATGAAGGATCAATAAAGGAGGAGAGAGAAGCCGATTTATCTGATAGGCTATATTACAAAGTTTCTTACTTTCACACGTACTATTGATGTATGCAATAAAAAGTAACATGACGGTTCCTCTTTAGTGAAAGGCAATTAAAAGTTCTGTACTTCTTCCATTCTTGAACTTGTCGCTTTTGAAGTTGGATCTGTCGGACCAACCCTTTCAGACTGTAGCTCCGGTAATCGGAAGATGTTGAGCAAAGTAGTGGCCAACCAAAATTGGAGTATTCCATGGAAGCCAATTAGATAAATGGCTGCCCACATAATTCATAGATGGCAGCTAGATGGTCAGCCTGAGCGCCCTTGTGACATCTGACAGGTCACACACACTTGGGAGATCCAGTGGTCCACCATTTTAATTCTGAAACATCTCAATGTACCTTCATCCAATAACAACACCTGTGTCTACAAATGGTCACCCTGATGAGGTCTCCTTTTAAAAAAAAAAATCTACAGTAGGCTTATCCGTTGCAACCAATCAGGTTACATCTTTCAACTGGCTTTACAAAAACGAGAGCTACAATGTAGTTGGCTGCACTGGTTTCTATACATAAGGCCTGAATGATAACAACCATGTATGTCCATGACGCACATATGATAAAGATATACCTTGCAAACAGCGGCCTAGGAAGTTTCACATGACAAAACAAGCCAGTGCGACAGGTGCCTGACACTTGTTGATAGGGCTGTGAATGCCAACCTCACCCCAATACCAAAGCATGGAAAGCTAGGATTACAGAGGCGTGATCCGATCCAACCTGAGCATTCAGGTCCCGCACAAAACAACATAGCTTTCCACTAGAAATCGTATCATATTGGCCTGGTCTTCATAGCGTCAAGATGCCAAACGTAATTAATTTTATATTTAATTTGTCACCTTACTCCCCTCGGCAGGTCACTGTGAAGTCAGATGCCAGCTTGGAACGTGAAAACCTTACCCGTGCCAAACAAGCTGAAGTGACACCATAAATAAATCAAGTGGCGATGAAAGGACAACAAGGGTAAAGCAAAGTGACACGTTACTTACAGCAAGTCTTCCGATCGAAGGGAGGGCGGAGGGGCTTTCTTTTTCCCCTGCAGCATCCTGTGCTGCCGCTTGGTCGAGCCTCATATAGGAGTCATACAATCCATCTCCGTATCTCACTGCAAAGAGCAAACAGAGGTGATCAGAAGAGCCGCGTCCATTCTACTCCACACATCATCATGCAAAGAGCAATGTCATGGGACTGTAGGGATCATTCATTAGTGGGAAAAGCATTGTCCATCACCAAATCATTCCCGAAAATAATCCTCCTCCGACCCCCCGATACCATACTGCATTGGCGCCATCATCAAAGTGTAAACAGGTTCTCACCGAGAGAAACGATGGTGCAAGGATGCACTATGGGAAGAAGGCCAGCCTGTAGAGGCAGGGCAGTGCTCTGCTGGGAAACCATGGGATTGGTAGTTTTATCCCTCGGCAGTTTGGTATAATAAAAAAAACAAGCAAACCGCCCTATTCTCACCATCCTCTGAGCCACCAGCGAGTCTCTGTTGTTGCTCGCGCTGGCGTCAAATCGACAGCCAATCAGTTAGCTCAGCCAGTATAGCTAGAACACCCCGCTGAGCGCACGCTGTTGACCCCATGTCAGCACCGCAGCCGATGCCAGACACTGGGAGCAGCGGCGGAAACTCACCGGTGGACAGTGAGAAGAGTACATCAAAAGGATGAAGATTTCTTGAAAGAAACCAACCCCTTTAAGATATTTATGACTTATCCTTGTGTTAAGTTACCAATACCAGATTAGCGAGAGTACAATACCTGTCAACACTGCCAAATAGATGGTTTCAGCTCTGGAGGCAGTCATGGTCTAAACAGCACAGCTTCGTACACTTTGTAGAGGCCGTTCCTGGGTACTGCAGCTCAGCTTCTATTAACATCAATAGGAACTGAGGTACAGAACCTGGGCATGGCCACTACACCGGGTACTGAGGTCTGCTGATTAGCTACATTCATTGATTACTTCTGTCCGCTACAGCTGTAACGGACACGGATAACAGTAGGGGAGCAGAGTGTTGGAACCCCAATCTCCAAGGGAATATGTCTATATCTGGAAAACTTCTTATATTGTATCAAAACATATACACCCTTCACAGAAACAGTGTTCTCTTAGGACAGGGGTCTCTTTTAGGAAACCCTGCCACTACAAAAAAATGTTCAGCAATACTTTGGGGAACATGTCAAACTTTAACATGTTGACTCAACCTCAAAATGCCCATGATCCTACTCCTATCCATCATTTCTAGGATCTTCTGAAAAAGCAAGTCCAACCAATGGAGGTCTCACCTTAAACTTACAAAACTTAAAGGGGAGACTTTAGTTATTTTTTCCTATGGGGCCATGACCTTACAGGAAGGTTGTTCCCAACTTCCTGCCACTTCTGCGCAGCGATGATCTCTTCCGCCTCAGGAGGAAACTCTCCTGCTTCTTTTCACCTCTGGTCAGTAGAGTAGTGTCTTCTCTTCCAGTCTGCTCCGTCGACTGACTCGACAGGGTGTCACTGCTGATGTCATGCTGACTGGCAATTATGCAAGAGGGAGGTAGTTGGCTGTCAATCATCATGACATCGGCAGAGAACCCCCATCAAGAGAAAAGTGACATCACCGAAAGCAGGAGAATTGCAGGAAGGAGTGGTCAGTGACCGCTCTGAGCGGTCACTGATCAACAGCAGGTAAAACAGGCAGGTATTTAGCAGATAATACCTGCCTGTATATTTTTTAGCCCCAAAAGGGGAAAATAGTCAAATTGCCAGATAACCGCTTTATAGGTGTGGTCTCCTGGACACAAGCCCTCACCAAATGTCTTAGTAGTGCATATGGACCTCAGAAGGAAGCCCCCGTTACAGGCTCTTCTTCTGCAACCAATTCAGAAAGCTGGTTTGTTCAAATGGCAAATCGTACTGGTGAACCCGAGCCACCGCTGGAATGGCGCCAGCACGGCAGGCGAGTACAGGCTTTATTATGTTATCGGCGCCAAACATTTTGATCATAATCAATAGATCAAGGGGGTAGCCGTCAAGTAAAAAGTGCCTCCAGGAAAAAAGTATATAATAGGTAGATAAACCTGAGGCAAATACTGAAAATAGTGACCAAACAATTCAGTTTTATTTAGACCAATCATACAGAGTCCGACGTTTTGGCAGTATGGCCTTTGTCAAGGTACTTATCTGTATTCACTAACTGGCAAAATAGTATCACGAGGCAGGGATAATACCGCTGAGGGAAAGTGGTCCACTAAACCGAAACCTTTACCTGCTGGGTGATCCCATTTTATCCTACATTATATATAAAAAAGAAAAAGAAAACTGACAGTGCTTTATAGCACGATATGGTAGAAAAAAAACTACAAAAATAAGTGAGGGCAAGAAATGGGCTCATCTCTCACAGTTGTCCTATAGATTATATCCTGCATGGAGTTACAGATTATTAGATTGTTGGAGAAGTTTTAATTATAACGGAGGGGACTTGCTATGAAATATATACCGTACCTTTGAGTGGCTACAAATGTTTATTTCAGGAATGAAGAAATTACTAAAAACAATAGGTTACAAGAATGGCACAAGACCAAGGGTAATCCACGGCTGTCAGTGACAGCATAATAGCAGAATAAACCAGCAATTATCAGATCTGGAAGTTTCAAAAGCCTAAAAGTTTCCAAATAAAAGTTAAACACTTGATGCAGTGTTGTTTTTGCCTGGTTGATGTTCCTGCAAATGTGTGGAAGCACAAACGATGAATTCCCACATTCAGGCCCCAGGGTGGCGGCTGCGTAATGTGATCCAGTTCTTAGAACTTGTTTACTCGTCTTCCAGGATTTCAAGCCTTTTCGTATTAAAAAAAAAAAATGCTCTTGTGTTAGACAACAAAGAGTGAGGTCATAAATAATCCAGCGCCGACATCCAAATCCAGACTGATCGAGAGCGATCACCGACTGTCAAGACAACCGAAAGCCGGGATCAGCAAAACAGAGGGAAGAAATAACAGAGACTTAATCCAATTGTGATTCTACAAAAACGTACCTGGAAAACCCTCACCCTTACAAAACTTTTTTTTTTTTTTTTTTAACATTATTTGGGTTGTTTTGGGGTTTTTTTTAGGCCAAGTCTCCACATATCTCAATTATGAGGGGGTTTTAAGGCAACCTGCAACAGTCTAAAGTACCAGGCATAGCGATAACAAACTAATCTCATCCACAAACTGTCTTAGGAGTAAAGGTTCTCCTCCTGGAGAGCACAAAGGTGGCATATGGAAACTTATAGGTGATGCAATGCTCATCTGGGAAATTAAATATGCAAATAGTATCTTCACAAAGAAAGGGAGCAAGGTGTCTGGTGCCACCTAATAGAGTTGGCAATCCTAAAAGCCAATATTGACCCTTTAAAGGGACTCAGCAGAGAAAGTGCTCTTAAATGTTTTGCCACGCCATGGTGCACCGAGCGCTTGTACTTGGTTTACATAGTCATTCTGTGCTGACACAGTCCCTTTAAAAGGCCTTAGAACATAACTTTAGATATACAGCCCAAATCTCCCCTTTACAGCCACATGTTTCAGGGTTTTGCTCCTCATCAGTGCAAAGCATGAGAACTGGTTTAGCAGGGTGACAGGCCATTGACAAGGGATCTAAGGAGTAAAGTTTATTATTGTGGAGAGCACCAAGTATTTAACCTCTGCTCGGACCTATGACATTCAGCACCTCCATACTAAGCAGATGCAGGCGGTGTCACACAGCCAGTATCTGCATGTAAGGGCTCATTTCCACTGGCGAGAGACAAATCGGTCCGTAATCTGGACCGAAAAAACGGATGTAACGTATGCGATTGTCATGCGAGTGCAATGCGATTTTTAATCGCATCATCCGTATGACATCCTATTACTGTCCGATTTGTACGCACCGGTGTCCTTTGAAAAGACGGCAAATCAGTGCTGTGTACAGTAAAATCACACTGACAGGTTAGAATAGAGTAGATATATACACATAGACTAGGTATATATACATATATATATATGTCAGTGAGACACCTATATATGTATATTTATATTTAATGCAGCGCAAGATAGCATTAAAGCCGCTAATTCAATTGCCGGCTTTTCATTTCTCCTTCCCAAACCCGACAGGATATGAGACATGGTTTACATACAGTAAACCATCTCATATCCCCCTTTTTTTTGCATATTCCACACTACTAATGTTAGTACTGTGTATGTGCAAAATTTGGCCGCTGTAGCTGCTAAAATAAAGGGTTAAATGGCGGAAAAAATTGGCGTGGGCTCCCGTGCAATTTTCTCCGCCAGAGTAGTAAAGCCAGTGACTGAGGGCAGATATTAATAGCCTAGAGAGGGTCCATGGTTATTGGCCCCCCTGTGGCTAAAAACATCTGCCCCCAGCCACCCCAGAAAAGGCACATCTGGAAGATGCGCCTATTCTGGCACTTGGCCACTCTCTTCCCACTCCCTGTAGCGGTGGGATATGGGGTAATGAAGGGTTAATGTCACCTTGCTATTGTAAGGTGTCATTAAGCCAGATTAATAATGGAGAGGCGTCAATTATGACACCTATCCATTATTAATCCAATAGTACCAAATGGTTAATAAAACACCCACACACATGATTAAAAAGTATTTTAATGAAATAAACACACAGGTTGTTTTAATATTTTATTGCTCTCTCAATCCATTTGCAATCCCTCGCTTGGCAAAATAATAAACGCACAAGATACATACCCTCAGATGAACCGTCACGTCCCACGAAGTAATCCATCTGAAGGGGTTAATTATTTTACAAGCAGGAGCTCTGCTATAATGCAGCTGTGCTCGTGCTTGTAAGCCCCGGGGAATGAAGGAAATGTAGGTCAATGACCTATAGTTACCTTCAGTCGCGGTGATGCGCCCTCTACTGGATGTCCTCATGAACTGCAGCCTGGGAACTTTTTCCCACGCTCCAGGTCATATGAGGACATCCACCAGGGGGCGCATCACCGCGACTGAAGGTAACTATAGGTCATTGACCTACATTACCTTCATTCCCCGGGGCTTACAAGCACGAGCACAGCTGCATTATAGCAGAGCTCCTGCTTGTAAAATAATTAACCCCTTCAGATGGATTACCTCGTGGGACGTGACAGGTCATCAGAGAAGGTATGTATATTGTTGGTTTATTATTTTTCCAAGCGAGGGTCATCACATGGATTGAGAGAGCAATAAAATATTAAAACAACCGCTGTGTTTATTTCATTAAAATACTTTTTAATAATGTGTGTGTGTGTGTGTGTTTTTTAACCCTTTCATACAATTGGATTAATAATGGATAGGTGACATAATTGACGCCTCTCCATTACTAATCTGGCTTAATGTCACCTTACAATAGCAAGGTGGCATTAACCCTTCATTACCCCATATCCCACCGCTACACGGGAGTGGGAAGAGAGTGGCCAAGTGCCAGAATAGGCGCATCTTCCAGATGTGCCTTTTCTGGGGTGGCTGGGGGCAGATGTTTTTAGCCACGGGGGGGCCAATAACCATGGACCCTCTCTAGGCTATTAATATCTGCCCTCAGTCACTGGCTTTACTACTCTGGCGGAGAAAATTGCGCGGGAGCCCACGCCAATTTTTTCCGCCATTTAACCCTTTATTTTAGCAGCTACAGCACCCAAATTTTGCACATACACACTACTAACATTAGTAGTGTGGAATATGCAAAAAAAAGGGGATATGAGATGGTTTACTGTATGTAAACCATGTCTCATATCCTGTCGGGTTTGTAAAGGAGAGAGCAAAAGCCGGTAATTGAATTAGCGGCTTTTATGCTATCTAGCGCTGCATTAAATATAAATATACATATATAGGTGTCTCACTGACATATATATATGTATATATACCTATTCTATGTGTATATATCTACTCTATTCTAACCTGTCAGTGTGATTTTACTGTACACCGCGCTGAATTGCCGGCTTTTCAAAGGACACCGGTGCGTAAAAATCGGACAGAACTCGCATGGTGCGAGTACTGTGCGATTTTTTTCTCGCACCCATTGACTTGCATTGGCGAGTCTCGTCCGAGACTCGCAGCAAATCGCAGCATGCTGCGATTTTTTTCTCAGTCCGATTTCGGCTGAGAAAAAAATCGCAAATGAAAAGACACCTTTTGAATAACATTAGTCCGAGTGCAATCCGATTTTTTATCGGATTGCACTCGTCCGTTTTCCTCGCCAGTGGAAATGAGCCCTAAGAGCAGCAATCGGAGTTAGCTATGATCACCCCTATGTAACCATTTAGTTGTCACTGTCCATCACTGACAATGGCATTTAAATTGAGTGATCACGAAGAAGCCTGACCTCCTGTCTGCCATTTTGGCATTCTTCTGAAGCCCATCTACAGGGCTTAATACTGTAAACTTTGTACAGTATGAGTGAAGGATCAAACAATTGCAGGTTCAAGCTTCATTCGGGGACAAAAAAAAATAAAGTGAGAATAAAAAATAATAATCATAATACTTCAAATAATACAAACAAAATAAAAAATATATAAAGGTTTAAATTACCCACTTTAAATTGTTCAAAAATAAAGAAATAAAGATAATATATTTGGTATCACCATACCTGTAAAAAGTATAAACTACATATTAAACTATTGAAGCTGTACGTTAAACGCTGAAAAGAAAAAAATTTTTACACCACTTAAACAAACAAAAAATAATCATTATAATTGCACTGACGTAAAGAACCACATTGCAAGGGCATTTTTACCGCACAAGGAACGCCGTAAAAAAACAAACCCCCAAAAAAGCAATGAAGGAATTCCATTTCTCACCCCACTTAGTAAGGCCACATCCTTACAGGAATCAGTCAAAGAAACCAAATTATTTGTAATCCTCAGTTAAACACATGGAAGACTTTAGAGACAATCATGATATCTTCCAGAAATGTAAGACAAAAATCTCATATCTAGCTAAAATATATGAAATCCATACATTTCCAAACCTATCGGCATGAACAAGTTGTCACTCACTATTCTCTTCTAAGATCGTCCACTAGAAATTGGAAATAGGCTGATGGGCTTCCTATAAAACTCAGCCCCCTCTCCCGATCCATCCCAAAGGGGGAAAAGTTCTCTGCAGTTCATTCAAGGTCTTAAACAGAACACGGCAATGGAATTTGATGTTCTGGGGTTACATGGTTATACTGAAGTGTGAACTAGCCCAGCACACATCATAAAAGGCACCTGAAGAGCATTATTCCTCTGACACTAACCATTATGGTTGGCACTCTACCATCTACCAGACCAAGCTTTGTCCATTCGACTACCAAATTAGGTTTCATCAATCTCCTTCAATGACAATGCCAGCACCCCCAAAGTTTAACAGGACACACGGAGGTCTTGGGGATGTGTGTGGTTGCCTTACCAAGGAAACCAAATTCCAGAAGCTCATGTTGAGTTGGCTTTTTTAAGGTAGTCTGAGCAATTGGCAGTCACATTGTGTGCTTTGTGGTGCACCACTTTGCAGCCAAGCTGATGTTTCTAGATGGTGCTATTTCAGGATCGGAGAATTTACAGATGACTGGAGCTGCTCCGAAACATGAAGAAGTGACTTATCCTACGGCAGAACGTCACGGAGCTCTTCTAGTGCTAAGTGTTTCCTCTAGGGTATGTGCACACCCGCCTGAAAAAGCAATAAAGAGAGGAGCAAAAATGACTGCAGTGTCAAAACGACATGTTGCGTATACAGGTTTAGTCTTTTTGAGCTTCTTTCAACCACTTCAGGCTTCAAAAGGCACAAAACGGTTAAAAGAAGTGACCTGACCACTCACCAGGCAGCTTCCACTGATAGAAATGTCTTCATCATAGAGCTAGACTAAACGCAATAGGCCCCATACACAGAAATGTCAGCTGAACCTGACAGGTTAATGTGTCTGGGGGCGCAGGTTGATTGATTGTCAGGGGAGATGTTGATTAGGCAAGTCGAATTTCGGACTGCCGATCTCATTATTCTCCAGGACATAAGCTGCCGGCAGACATGTCTGGCAATGGCTTTCTCTTAGGGATTACAGGAGCGCTTGGTGGAACGTGTGCTCCTGTGTATATGGTAGAGCCGGCCGAGACGGCGGTCATCTGAACGAACAGCCATTTAATCTGCATGGGACTCGGAGCCTAGCGTTTCTGAGGATCACAGGGTACAGAGATTCATGGGAGACTTTTCCACCTAAAGGGGCCAATAACTAATGACAGAAAACAATACTCCAATGAAAATTCAAAACAAATCTGCTAAAGAAATGACCAAAACCTTACCGAATTTCCCTGCTAAAAGTCAATGGCGTTTTCAATACCCTCCACATGTACTGACATTTGCTGTGGATTTCCAGTGAGGGGTGGGCTTTATTCTGGAGACTACAGGAGTCAGTTCCATCTCTCTAGGAGGCCCAATAACTAGATCTCTAAGAATGTTCAGATGACAGATTTTCCCCAAGCTACCTGTCTACTGGTGCTCGCCCAGCCCTCACGTGGCCTCGCTCACCCTCTATTCACACCTAAATTACCCCGGAGGCGCACAGATATCCTGTCAGCCTGTGACCGAGACTGCAATAATCCCGGAAATGAAGGCAGCTCCTCTCTACATTCCTATTGTAGAGTCCACTGTCCGATGACCTCATTCCCATCAACACAATAGACACAAATGTCAAACGGATCATCTAAACATCCTACACGCGGAAGAAAGAAAAGTTACCGGCTATAATCTAAACTAATGAAGGTTAGACAACATTCCTGTCAGCAGTGTCACACGAGCCGAAACCAACATCCTCAAAACTCGAAGGAAAACAAACAGGCACCGTTAGCACCCGCTTCTAGGTCCTGACTAGAGGAGCAAGGCTTCTAATATGCTCTGTAACGCAAAGTGCCCTGAGTGGAGAGACGTCTATCATGCTCTACTTTAATAAATGGAGGAACAAAAAGAACAAAAAGTTGTGTGTATATATATATATATATATATATATATATATATATATGGTATATATATCTGTGGCCATGTGTGATGTGTCTGGTGTGTGCGAGAGTGTGTGAATATATATGTATATACACACAGCCGCACACACACACACACACACACACACACACACACACACACACACACATATATATATATATATATACACATACATACACATATATATATACATACATACATACATATACATACAGGTCCTTCTCAAAAAATTAGCATATAGTGTTAAATTTCATTATTTACCATAATGTAATGATTACAATTAAACTTTCATATACTATAGATTCATTATCCACCAACTGAAATTTGTCAGGTCTTTTATTGTTTTAATACTGATGATTTTGGCATACAACTCCTGATAACCCAAAAAACCTGTCTCAATAAATTAGCATATCAAGAAAAGGTTCTCTAAATGACCTATTACCCTAATCTTCTGAATCAACTAATTAACTCTAAACACATGCAAAAGATACCTGAGGCTTTTAAAAACTCCCTGCATGGTTCATTACTCAAAACCCCCATCATGGGTAAGACTAGCGACCTGACAGATGTCAAGAAGGCCATCATTGACACCCTCAAGCAAGAGGGTAAGACCCAGAAAGAAATTTCTCAACAAATAGGCTGTTCCCAGAGTGCTGTATCAAGGCACCTCAATGGTAAGTCTGTTGGAAGGAAACAATGTGGCAGAAAACGCTGTACAACGAGAAGAGGTGACCGGAACCTGAGGAAGCAGTGGACTGAGTCTGGTGTGGAAACATCCAGAGCCACCGTGCACAGGCGTGTGCAGGAAATGGGCTACAGGTGCCGCATTCCCCAGGTAAAGCCACTTTTGAACCATAAACAGCGGCAGAAGCGCCTGACCTGGGCTACAGAGAAGCAGCACTGGACTGTTGCTAAGTGGTCCCAAGTACTTTTTTCTGATGAAAGCAAATTTTGCATGTCATTCGGAAATCAAGGTGCCAGAGTCTGGAGGAAGACTGGGGAGAAGGAAATGCCAAAATGCCTGAAGTCCAGTGTCAAGTACCCACAGTCAGTGATGGTGTGGGGTGCCATGTCAGCTGCTGGTGTTGGTCCACTGTGTTTCATCAAGGGCAGGGTCAATGCAGCTAGCTATCAGGAGATTTTGGAGCACTTCATGCTTCCATCGGCTGAAATGCTTTATGGAGATGAAGATTTCATTTTTCAGCACGACCTGGCACCTGCTCACAGTGCCAAAACCACTGGTAAATGGTTTACTGACCATGGTATTACTGTGCTCAATTGGCCTGCCAACTCTCCTGACCTGAACCCCATAGAGAATCTGTGGGATATTGTGAAGAGAGAGTTGAGAGACGCAAGACCCAACACTCTGGATGAGCTTAAGGCCGCTATTGAAGCATCCTGGGCCTCCATAACATCTCAGCAGTGTCACAGGCTGATTGCCTCCATGCCACGCCGCATTGAAGCAGTCATTTCTGCCAAAGGATTCCCGACCAAGTATTGAGTGCATAACTGAACATTATTATTTAATGGTTTTTTTGTTTGGTATTAAAAAACACTTTTATTTGATTGGTCGGGTGAAATATGCTAATTTATTGAGACAGGTTTTTTGGGTTATCAGGAGTTGTATGCCAAAATCATCAGTATTAAAACAATAAAAGACCTGACAAATTTCAGTTGGTGGATAATGAATCTATAGTATATGAAAGTTTAATTGTAATCATTACATTATGGTAAATAATGAAATTTAACACTATATGCTAATTTTTTGAGAAGGACCTATACATACATACATACATACATACATACATACATATATATATATATACACACACACACACACACATATAGGTATACACATACATACACTGTCCTAAGTAATTGTGCAAGACTTTTTTGTTAAATGCATGTTCTTGGCTAGAAATTCATTTCATAATTGGGATTCATTGAACATCTTCCACTTCCTCTGTGGTACACTATGGCTGGCTGCAGAATGAGTCATCTGAATAGCAGTCAGTGAGCTCATTCCAATAGTGTGATGGGAGAGTTTATAACTCTTATCTGAATTTTTTAAGCTGATTTTTTCACCACAGACTTCATCAAAGTTGAATGTGCTGGAAACAAAGAGCCTGTAAAAGTGGCAAAATATTTTATGAAATCCAATTACAAAAATTATTTTTAGCCCAAAATACATATATCAAAACAATTGTCCCAAAAAGAGGTCAATCCCTTCAATGTTTTTATTTTTTAACACCTTCCTAGCCCTGAAACTAATCCACTAAAAGTAGCCAAAATCCAAAACTTTGGGGAAATTTGTGATGGATTGGATTAATAACCGATCACTTTGGTCATCCTGAAAAACCACATGTAATTAGACATAGCTGCGGTGAGACCGATCTAAGACAAGTGTCAGTCATGAAACCGATCCATCGCTGCATGGCAGCCTCCGGCAATGACAGGCACGTGACGCAGAGGTGAGAGGAGCTTTCCCCGAAACACATATGGCTGAACAGAATTAACCCCTAACAGAGGAGGATAAAACAAGGATTCCGATTTGCAGAAAATCTTCTTTACTTCTATAGGAAATGCTCTTGAGGTGTAAAGCTTGTTACTTTAAGGAAGAGATGTGAGCGCAGAGGAATAAGAAGTGGCCAAGTGCTCGTTCCTCGGCACATTGAATTCTCACGCAGGCAGGACACCGGTGTGACAGGAGGCAGACAATGCTATACATTATGCACTAGAGTGCAGAGCACTGTCAGCGCCAGCAGTGCATGCAAAGAATGGAGTGTGTATACAGGATAACACGGAGGAGCAGGTACCACCAGACCAAGCCCACACTAAACCCGGCACGCTCTGAACGGTACTTGGAGACACGACACACGACTAGGTGACGGAAACAGAGCGTCTGAGGGAAGAGGATAAAGGCAGATTAGTATAAGTCCTTGTTGACCTGGCACTATAAACTGGTAAATGGCAACCAGCGGGCAAACTTCACTGGAAGTACAGGTCAGGGTACAATTGGATGCCAAGTATGAAGACAGCTGATGCGTCAATATCCAAACCTCAAGGTTCGAAAGTCGGAAAGTGTGTCCACGTATTGCAAAACTACCTGGTAGCCTACAGCACAAGTCACCGGGCCATTATTCTCCAGGAGGGGCACTGCCAGGCACAAGACAAGGGACCATTCATTATTACATTTACACTTTTTTTATTTACTTTTTGGCATTTTTTTTTGTCATTTGCTCTTTATTCTTTTTTTCATTTGCGCCTTTTTTAATGTCCATTTTATAGGTATTTGCCTTTTTTTTACGTTTTTGTCAGTCGCTACGCAATTCATCAATTGTGACTTTTTAAAAAGTGTCACAACATTTTGGAGGAAATGTTCTCTAGGACCTCTCAACCCACAACCACCCGGTGTGATTTGATGCACAGTACTTGTATATTGGCCAAAAAGACGTAACAACACAGACATTTTGCCGTGTTTTCGGAGGATGCTTATATTAGGAAAAATCCTAAGAATTCCTACACGCAATCCTATGAAGGTAACATCGGGGTTAATTAAACATCGGCACATGACTCCACATATAAAAATGCAGAATAGTCACAGTCCGTTCTCCTGACTCTCATGGTTGGAGGATGGCACCGGTACCTCTTGGATGGGTCATTTTCAACAAGCCAACACTGGCCTCTGTGCACCAGCTGCTCACCGGCAGACACTCGGCGTCCATGGGCCCTATAAATATGTTCTGCTTAGACCCATTTTTCCGCTTATTAATTCTCACCCGTTCTACATATCACTGACTATTATTCCCCCTTGCTGCCGTATAAGGGAATATTAGGCACATTATCATGGGTAATGCGAAGTATTGGCTGTTATGGACAGAACAGGATTATCCTAATCCTCCATAAAACAAAGGCTTAGCAGCATTACAGCGTTGTAGGCATCAGGCGACTCCACTCGGCAAGCGTTATTAGGACAAGCCCATGTGCTATCACTGAGTCCAGTCAGCCGGGCTACAGGCTGGTCCCCACAGATAAGGCTACGGGGGCTCGTAGGAGAGGCCGTGGGTACAGCGAAGGGCCACATGCACACGCTGCAGGCACACAGTATGGCGAATATATCCAGTAATGATCGTTACAGCTCCAACACGTTCAGATACAATCAACGGAAATGTATGGTATGTTACATAGAATGACAGATGGTGAACACACAGGATGTCCATGCAGATCCAGCAAGGGGCGTTATTAGGGCTCAACGTAGGGTAAATCAGGAACAACTGGGAGCAGATCTACGTGATACCCCATGGATCCGAGCAAAGCTACACAATACCCCATGGATCCGAGCAGATCCAAGCGACAGCTGAGGGATCCGAGCAGATCCAAGCGACAGCTGAGGGATCTGAGCAGATCCAAGCGACAGCTGAGGGATCCGAGCAGATCCAAGCGACAGCTGAGGGATCTGAGCAGATCCAAGCGACAGCTGAGGGATCCGAGCAGATCCAAGCGACAGCTGAGGGATCTGAGCAGATCCAAGCGACAGCTGAGGGATCCGAGCAGATCCAAGCGACAGCTGAGGGATCTGAGCAGATCCAAGCGACAGCTGAGGGATCCGAGCAGATCCAAGCGACAGCTGAGGGATCTGAGCAGATCCAAGCGACAGCTGAGGGATCCGAGCAGATCCAAGCGACAGCTGAGGGATCTGAGCAGATCCAAGCGACAGCTGAGGGATCTGAGCAGATCCAAGCGACAGCTGAGGGATCTGAGCAGATCCAAGCGACAGCTGAGGGATCTGAGCAGATCCAAGCGACAGCTGAGGGATCTGAGCAGATCCAAGCGACAGCTGAGGGATCTGAGCAGATCCAAGCGACAGCTGAGGGATCTGAGCAGATCCAAGCGACAGCTGAGGGATCTGAGCAGATCCAAGCGACAGCTGAGGGATCTGAGCAGATCCAAGCGACAGCTGAGGGATCTGAGCAGATCTATGCGATATCTGAGGGATCTGGCCATTGATCAGATTTCTTTGATGGACTGATGAGAGGAAGTGCTTCTTACACCGGCTTCTCCAATGCCCGAGCAGCCTCTGCAGAGCACGGACCCCACCATGAGACCCCACTGTACCTGCTGTGATGGGGCCCTCGGGCTTCCTTGTCAGGATCATCATGGCTGCCAGCTGGAGGGGAGAGCTGAGGGCTCTGTGCTATCCATCCCCGGGCGCGGCTCCGGCTCATGCGGGACACAGAACAGCCGCTCCGCAGCTCCGGATCTGTACACAAGGAGACTGGCGATCGATTCACAGCCCTAGACTGAGGCCGGGGAGGGCGGAGTCATGGCAGTGGGCGTTTCCAACTAGCAAAATTGATGGGGTCTCGGATTGGAGCTTGTTGTAATGGGGCGGGGCGAGCGGTGTACAGAGTTTCGCCTGCTGTAGTAGCGGAGGGGAAGTTACAGGAAGCGGTGACGTCCGTGGAGGAGCGGATATGGGGCTGCAGCTCCGGGACAGAGGAAGCTGCTCTGCTGCAAAACATGTTCATGGGGGCGGCCGAAACCCCTATGGAAATGCCAGAATGAAGGGGTCGGAATAGTCACGTGCTGATCCCGCCCACTGACCGCACTGTCAATCTGCCCGGTTTAGTTGCTAGGCAGGCTGACGCGTCTCACGGGCAGCAGAGAGGCACGTGATGGGGAGGGAGGGCAGAGGTGATAGGAGGGAGGGCAGAGGTGGCAGGAGGGAGGGCAGAGGTGGCAGGAGGGAGGGCAGAGGTGGCAGGAGGGGGGGCAGAGGTGATGGAGAGGGAGGGCAGAGGTGATGGAGAGGGAGGGCAGAGGTGATGGAGAGGGAGGGAAGAGGTGATAGGAGGGAGGGCAGAGGTGGCAGGAGGGAGGGCAGAGGTGGCAGGAGGGAGGGCAGAGGTGGCAGGAGGGGGGGCAGAGGTGATAGGAGGGAGGGAAGAGGTGATAGGAGGGAGGGCAGAGGTGGCAGGAGGGAGGGCAGAGGTGGCAGGAGGGGGGGCAGAGGTGATGGAGAGGGAGGGCAGAGGTGATGGAGAGGGAGGGAAGAGGTGATAGGAGGGAGGGCAGAGGTGGCAGGAGGGGGGGCAGAGGTGATGGAGAGGGAGGGAAGAGGTGGCAGGAGGGGGGAGGGAAGAATTGGCAGGAGGGGGGAGGGAAGAGGTGGCAGGAGGGGGGAGGGCAGAGGTGGCAGGAGGGGGGGCAGAGGTGGCAGGAGGGGGGGCAGAGGTGATGGAGAGGGGGGGCAGAGGTGGCAGGAGGGGGGGCAGAGGTGATGGAGAGGGAGGGCAGAGGTGATGGAGAGGGAGGGAAGAGGTGGCAGGAGGGGGGAGGGCAGAGGTGATGAGAGGGAGGGCAGAGGTGGCAGGAGGGGGGGCAGAGGTGATGGAGAGGGAGGGAAGAGGTGGCAGGAGGGGGGCAGAGGTGATGGAGAGGGGGGGCAGAGGTGATGGAGAGGGAGGGAAGAGGTGGCAGGAGGGGGGCAGAGGTGGCAGGAGGGGGGAGGGCAGAGGGGGGGAGGGCAGAGGTGATGAGAGGGAGGGCAGAGGTGGCGGGGAGGGAAGAGGTGGCAGGAGGGGGGGCAGAGGTGATGGAGAGGGAGGGCAGAGGTGGCAGGAGGGGGGGCAGAGGTGATGGAGAGGGGGGGAAGAGGTGGCAGGAGGGGGGGTGGCAGGAGGGAGGGCAGAGGTGATGGAGAGGGGGGGCAGAGGTGGCAGGAGGGGGGGCAGAGGTGATGGAGAGGGGGGCAGAGGTGGCAGGAGGGAGGGCAGAGGTGATGGAGAGGGGGGGCAGAGGTGGCAGGAGGGGGGGCAGAGGTGATGGAGAGGGAGGGAAGAGGTGGCAGGAGGGGGGGCAGAGGTGGCAGGAGGGGGGGAGGGCAGAGGTGGCAGGAGGGGGGGAGGGCAGAGGTGATGAGAGGGAGGGCAGAGGTGGCGGGGAGGGAGGGAAGAGGTGGCAGGAGGGGGGGCAGAGGTGATGGAGAGGGAGGGCAGAGGTGGCAGGAGGGGGGGCAGAGGTGATGGAGAGGGGGGGAAGAGGTGGCAGGAGGGGGGGTGGCAGGAGGGAGGGCAGAGGTGATGGAGAGGGGGGGCAGAGGTGATGGAGAGGGGGGGCAGAGGTGGCAGGAGGGAGGGCAGAGGTGATGGAGAGGGAGGGAAGAGGTGGCAGGAGGGGGGGCAGAGGTGATGAGAGGGAGGGCAGAGGTGGTGGGGAGGGAGGGAAGAGGTGGCAGGAGGGGGGGCAGAGGTGATGGAGAGGGGGGGCAGAGGTGATGGAGAGGGAGGGAAGAGGTGGCAGGAGGGGGGGCAGAGGTGGCAGGAGGGGGGAGGGCAGAGGTGGCAGGAGGGGGGGAGGGCAGAGGTGATGAGAGGGAGGGCAGAGGTGGCGGGGAGGGAGGGAAGAGGTGGCAGGAGGGGGGGCAGAGGTGATGGAGAGGGAGGGCAGAGGTGGCAGGAGGGGGGGCAGAGGTGATGGAGAGGGGGGGAAGAGGTGGCAGGAGGGGGGGTGGCAGGAGGGAGGGCAGAGGTGATGGAGAGGGGGGGCAGAGGTGATGGAGAGGGGGGCAGAGGTGGCAGGAGGGGGGGGGGGCAGAGGTGATGGAGAGGGGGGCAGAGGTGGCAGGAGGGGGGCAGAGGTGATGGAGAGGGAGGGCAGAGGTGGCAGGAGGGGGGGCAGAGGTGATGGAGAGGGGGGGCAGAGGTGGCAGGAGGGGGGGCAGAGGTGATGGAGAGGGGGGCAGAGGTGTTGGAGAGGGGGGGCAGAGGTGGCAGGAGGGGGGGCAGAGGTGGCAGGAGGGGGGGCAGAGGTGATGGAGAGGGGGGGCAGAGGTGATGGAGAGGGAGGGAAGAGGTGGCAGGAGGGAGGGAGGGCATAGGTGATGGAGAGGGAGGGAAGAGGTGGCAGGAGGGAGGGAGGGCATAGGTGATGGAGAGGGAGGGAAGTGGTGATGGAGAGGGAGGGCAGAGGTGATGGAGAGGGAGGGCAGAGGTGGCAGGAGGGGGGGCAGAGGTGATGAAGAGGGGGGGCAGAGGTGGCAGGAGGGGGGGCAGAGGTGATGGAGAGGGGGGGCAGAGGTGGCAGGAGGGGGGGCAGAGGTGATGGAGAGGGAGGGCAGAGGTGGCAGGAGGGGGGCAGAGGTGATGGAGAGGGGGGGCAGAGGTGATGGAGAGGGAGGGAAGAGGTGGCAGGAGGGAGGGAGGGCATAGGTGATGGAGAGGGAGGGAAGAGGTGGCAGGAGGGAGGGCATAGGTGATGGAGAGGGAGGGAAGTGGTGATGGAGAGGGAGGGCAGAGGTGATGGAGAGGGAGGGCAAAGGTATAAGAGGGTAGATCAATATAAGTTAACATGAAAGAACCCCAATATTGAGAAGATATAAAATATAACTTTTAATATTAATTTTTAAAAAGGGACAAACAACAAATACGAGCACCACACTAATAAAGTGCTCACTATGTTCACCCTAGAGATGAACCCTGAGCTGTATGTCTGCCTGACTGTGGAGGTTTGCACCCTATAGCAATCCACACGTGAATGGCGCCCCCGCTCACCGACGTCTGACCCTACTGTCCTATTATGCCCTATAGATAAGTGCCAGCTGATACACTTTCATAACATATGAGGACGGTACCCAATAGTATAGGTCAGAAACAAAAGCAGTGCATGTATAAATCAGGTTAGGGAAAAGGGTAAATTACCATGCCTGATAGAAACGATGCATAGAAAAATAAGATAAGTGTAACCCTCTAGTCTGTACCCTGCCTATCCAGCGGAGGTTGGCACCCTACTTGTCAGCTGGCCCTGGGAGACCCTATAATTGATAAAACCCCAATATTAAGTAAACATCCATTTATCTAACCTCCTGATGAGCCGTATGGTGAAATGCGTAGAGGTCACATGACATCTAAATGATAAGTACCCCTCATGACTGCTTTATTGACTCTGCCATTTTAATCTATGGGCTATTCTAATATCTAAGGATCGTAATTAACTATGTTATCTAGTGATGAGCGAGTGTACTCGTTGCCCTGGTGGTCTCTGAGTATTTGTAAGTGCTCGAAGATTTAGTTTTCCTTGCCTCAGCTGCATGATTTACAGCTGATAGCTTGAATATATGTGGGGATTCCCTAGCAACCAGGCAACCCCCACATGTACTCAGGGGCTGGCTAGTAGCCATAAATCCTACAGCTGCATCAACAAAAACTAAATCTCCGAGCAGTTACAAATACTCAGAGACCACCAGAGCGAGCTCGGGAAAATCCGAGCAACGAGTACACTCGCTCATCACTAATGTTATCCTATTGAATTTTAAGCACCCTCTATATCTGTTTACTTAATATTGGGGTTGTTATAGGGTGCCAACCTCCGTTCATGTTCATGGGGGCGGGCGAACACCCTTTGGAAATGCCAGAATGAAGAGGTCGGAATAGTCACGTGCTGATCCCGCCCACTGACCGCACTGTCAATCTGCCCGGTTTATTTGCTAGGCAGGCTGACGCGTCTCACAGGCAGCAGAGAGGCACGTGATGGGGAGGGAGGGTGGAGGTGATGGGGAGGGAGGGTGGAGGTGATGGGGAGGGAGGGTGGAGGTGATGGAGAGGGAAGGCAGCAGTGGCGGGGAGGGAGGGAGGGCAATTGTGGCGGAGGGAAGAGCCGAGGTGGCAGGAGGGACGGCAGAGGTGACGGGGAGGGAGGGTAGAGGCGATGGGGAGGGAGGGCAGAGGTGGCGGGGAGGGTAGAGGTGATGGAGAGGGAGGGTAGAGGTGATGGAGAGGGAGGGTAGAGGTGATGGAGAGGGAGGGCAGAGGTGGCGGGGAGGGAGGGCAATTGTGGCGGAGGGAAGAGCCGAGGTGGCAGGAGGGACGGCAGAGGTGGCTGGGAGGGAGGGTAGAGGTGATGAAGAGGGAGGGCAGAGGTGGCAGGAGGGAGGGCAAAAGTGGCAGGAGGGAGGGTAGAGGCGATGGGGAGGGATGGCAGAGGTGATGGAGAGGGAGGGCAGAGGTGGCAGGAGAGAGGGCAGAAGTGGCAGGAGAGAGGGTAGAGGTGATGGGGAGGGAGGGCAGAGATGGCAGGAGGGAGGGCAGAGGTGGTGGGGAGGGTAGAGGTGATGGAGAGGGAGGGCAAAGGTGGCAGGAGGGAGGGCAGAGGTGGTGGGGAGGGCAAAAGTGGCAGGAGGGAGGGTAGAGGCGATGGGGAGGGATGGCAGAGGTGGCGGGGAGGGAGGGCAGAGGTGATGGAGAGGGAGGGAAGAGGTGATGGAGAGGGAGGGCAGAGGTGGCAGGAGAGAGGGTAGAGGTGATGGGGAGGGAGGGTAGAGGTGATGGGGAGGGATGGCAGGAGGGAGGGCAGAGGTGGTGGGGAGGGTAGAGGTGATGGAGAGGGGGGGCAAAGGTGGCAGGAGGGAGGGCAGAGTTGATGGGTTGGGAGGGCAGAGGTGGCGGGGAGGGAGGGCAGAGTTTATGGGGAGGGAGGGTAGAGGCAATGGGCAGGGAGGGCAGAGGTGGCGGGGAGGGTAGAGTTGATGGAGAGGGAGGGCAGAGGTGGCGGGGAGGGAGGGTAGAGGTGATGGAGAGGGAGGATAGAGGTGATGGAGAGGGAGGGCAGAGGTGGGGGGAGAGCGGGTAGAGGTGGCGGGGAGGGAGGGCAGAGTTTATGGGGAGGGAGGGTAGAGGCAATGGGCAGGGAGGGCAGAGGTGGCGGGGAGGGTAGAGTTGATGGAGAGGGAGGGCAGAGGTGGCGGGGAGGGAGGGTAGAGGTGATGGAGAGGGAGGATAGAGGTGATGGAGAGGGAGGGCAGAGGTGGGGGGAGAGCGGGTAGAGGTGGTGGGGAGGGAGGGCAGAGGTGGTGGGGAGGCCCTGTCTGTCGTCTGCGGTCTGCACTACCATCGGCGGCTCCTCGCCCGGGAACACTGTGTGACAGATGCCTGTACAGGAGTGCGGCCCCAGACCTGCGGTAATAGATCGCATCCCGATACCACATATATCTCAGCATCAGAAAAATAAAGAAACTTTCTGTAACTCTTGTTTATTAACACTCTGCCGTTTTATGCTCTGCAGCTCATATGCTGAATGTGTCTCCATGGTTACACACTATAACTGAAGCCCTTGTGTTCTGATATTTGCTAGGTTACTGTTGTTTTTATTTTTATGTTATGGGCGGCTCAATAATTCACATGAAAATAAGTCACTTTGTAATATATCTCCTCAGATTAAGTTTTCAGAGGCCCTATGGAGCGGAGAGCCAGACAGGACACGGACATTCTGCTGCAAGTTCTCCTGAAATGACAGTTCCAGTTCTCCATAGAACTTTATGAGCACCAACTGTCATCTGTCTCAGTAATGGGAAAGTCTGCAGATCGATTTTACCAATGAAGTGAGACTGACTGATTTTGGTGGGGAAAGAAGCAGATTTATGTGCCAAGATATGGCCCAGTTTCTTATTTTTATACTGATTCATGGCCGCTGACAGCACAGCTTGCTGTTATCAGTAGTTCTACAGAGGAAGGGTAACTACAGGTGTGGAGCCCCCTGTTCAGCGCTGTGATTGATGGTTCCTAGTAGAAGACCTCAGATAGAAGCTGGCAGACGGGCTCGGCTCCTCTAGGAGAGGTGATCCACAGACCTTCCAATAAGCCCATACACCACTGTGTGCATGCTGGAGCATATGCTGAGCACTCCGGCCTCTCAATTTGAGGGGAGGTCTCAGTGCTGAGCAGGTTCCTTTAGCATATAATAAATTATTAACACATTTAATTATGAATTAACAAGGCAGGGGCATATCGGGGGAAGGGGTGTCAGGTGGGGCATTTACAGGGTGAGGGCGACAGCAGCAGCGTGATCAGGTGACATGATCATGTTGCTGACATCATTACTGCACCGCAGAGGAGGCGGAGGATCGGTCGGCGATGAGGTAAGCCCTCCAATGGAGCCGGAGACCCTTTTAAAGGGTCTTAAAGACACTATACACATTAGACTAATATCAGCCGAACCAACCAATATCAATGAGCTTAGTTGATGGTCTGATGTGTATGGGGGCACTAGATGACTAATGGTCGGGATACATGTCTATTATGCATGTTAGATTCTGGATTTCCGATCACATTGTTCTCCCGGAGATAAGCCGCCGGCCGATGTGTCAGCTGGCGGCTTTCTCATAGGGAGCATAGACCGATTGAGCACTCTTGTTGTGTATGGTAGACCAGGCATCGTTTTGAAGACCGCCATCTAATGTGTGTGGCCAGATTAAGTCATGTGGTAAGGTCCTCTGAAGGGCAATCTTGACCTTCACAATGGCTTCCTCACTAGAGTTCTCGTCCTCTTTTTCTCTTAGAGGCTGTTTGCATATTTTAATACTCCATTGATCAGTGATTGTGCCTCTCTCTTCACTTTATTCCTCTACAAGTTCACCCCTTTTCTAACATTTTTACAGAAGATAATTTTTGCTTTGTAGCTGGAATTTCTGTCACACACAACTGTCTTCTGGAACAGGATTCATCAGGACTGCCAAAGACGCCGTGGCCAAGTTTCTTCTGTACAGATTGTTCTAGTCTGCTTCTTCTAAGACAGTATTATTGTAGCTTCTGACATATGCACTTACTGGTTTATGGCCTTCACATTCATCACTTGTCAGGCTTTACTCAATTCGGATACATTTATTCACGTCATATCTTGCAAATATACAATTATGGAAGTTATAAGTTATATGAAGTGACATATATATACTTTTACACTGGTTTTTTTGGTTGGAGGAGAGTATAAAGTCATTTATTCCATGGTTTATTGAATAAAATAGAATAATGGAGCGTATGACTACTTGGAAATTGCAAGTGACTTCAAGATTTTATAAAATTAAAGGAACACACACTATGTCATGCCTGGTTCAAAGTCCAAGGGCAGGATAATGACATTTAAAGAACACCAAAGATAAAAGCCACTGTCTAAGGGCATAACACAATACATCCGTTTTTCATAAAATGTCTCAGAATAATGTTAAAAGTCTCAGAATAAATATTTAGCTCTGCACTGGTCTTCTTTCCACCAGCTACAAAATCTACAGGTGTCCCATCTACCTAGAGGGGGCTTGTATTAAAATTTAAGCTGCATGCCCTAGGGTGGTTTCTCCAGGTGTGGAGTGAAACTAGGGGTTGAGGCACCAATGTTCAGAGGATGGCATACCTTTGAAATAAATGTTTTCCATGATATTCTCCACCAGTTTTCCCCTGAGTTCAGTCGATGAATGGGCCACACCTAGACAGAAGAATAGTGTAGTTGGGAAGGCCAGTTATTTGGTAGCCCTTTGTGTGGAGTCTACCCTTGGGGCAAAAGAAAACTCAAATAGTAATCCTACTGTTTCCTAACATTTAGAGGTTAGATCCACATCAGTGAGAGAGTTTAGCAATGCAGCTAATTGATGGGTGTCATCTGTAAGCTGACTCAGGATAGATGGCAACAGTTTCCTGAGCCCATAGTGAGAAATAAACTTACATCATCAAACTGATAATCTGCCATTAAACTGTCCATAAGCTGTGTGTCATTTCATGTCAAAATGGTGATCCAACTAAGAACCGAGAATGTATAGGCCATGAGTCAATGGGATCTTGCGACAATCAGAAGTCTCTGATTTTTTCATAAAGGAAATCACTACCTTTTCCTTGGGAAAGAAAATAGCCCCTTAGGCTACTTTCACACTTGCGTCGGTACGGCTCCGTCACTAAGCGTCGGCGCAACGTACCGACGCACATTGTGAAAATTCTGCACAACGTGGGCAGCGGATGCAGTTTTTCAATGCATCCGCTGCCCATTCTGAAGTCTGGGGGAGGAGGGGGCGGAGTTCCTGCCGCGCATGCGCGGTAGGAAATGGCAGACGCGACATACAAAAAAAATCACATTGAACGTTTTCATGCTGACGGTCCGCCAAAACACGACGGATCCAGTGCACGACGGACGCGACGTATGTCCATACATCGCGATCCGTCGGCAATACAAGTCTTTGGGCAAAAAACGCATCCTGCGGGCACATTTGCAGGATCCGTTTTTTGCCCAAAACGACAGATTGTGATGGAAGTGTAAAAACGCTAGTGTGAAAGTAGCCTTAGAACAATATATCAGTAAAAAAAATTCCCACGCTAGAGTTCATATGAAGGTATGCCAGCAGGGGGCGCAGCACCGCAAGTCTAGGTAGCTACGTTCCCCTTCTTCCCATTCATTCCCCAGTTTTTACAGGCAGGGGCGGCTGCCTTAGCAGGCTCTTAGCTGTAAAATTATTTAACCCCTTCAGATGGATTTACAGCGTGGGACGTGACTGAGCGCCGGAAAGGTATGGGATATTGTTGTTTTTTTATTTTTCCTTTTTTACAGAACGAGGGTCGTCATTTGGATTAAGAGTATAATAAACTATTAAAACACCATGTGTCTTTATTTCAATAAAATACTTTTTTCCTAATGTGTGTGAGTTTTATTAACCATTTACTACTATTGGATTAATAATAGAGAGGTGTCTTATTGACACCTCTCCATTATTAACCTGGCTTAATGTCACCTTTATTACCCCATATCCCACTGCTACTAGGGGAGTGGGAAGAGAGAGGCTAAGTGCCAGAATAGGCACATCTTACAGATGTGCCTTTTCTGGGGCGGCTGGGGGCAGATGTTTGTAGCCAGGGGGGTCCTATAACCATGGTACCTCCCTAAGCTATTAATATCTGCCCCCAGTCACTGGCTTTCCCACTCTAGTGGAGAAAATTGCGCGGGAGCTAGAGCCCCCAAATTTTGCACACACATACACTACTAACAATAGTAGTGAGGAATATGCAAAAAAAGGGATATGAAATGGTTTACTGTATGTAAACCATGTCTCATATCATGTCGGGTTTGGGAAGGAGATAGCAAAAGCCGGAAACTGAATTGCCGGCTTTTCTGCTATCTAGCGCTGTATGAAATATAAATATCTAATATATAAAGCTGAAAATGTGTGTGTATGTCCGGGATTGGCATCTGCACCGTCGCAGCTACAGCCACAAAATTTTGCACAGTCACACGTCTGGACCCTGAGAGCATCATAGGCTATGTTGTGAGGCGAAATTGTAACCCCGCGCGTTCCAATTCACCAAACAATTTTGCCCCTATCTACATAATGGGGAAAAAGTGAAAGGAAAAGTGTTGGAGGCAAATTGACAGCTGCCAGATGTGAACAAGGGGGACTTAAAGAATGAGAGCGATGGCGCCAAAGAGTATATACCGTACAGTTGCTAAGGTGGGGCCCCGACATGGGATACTCACCACACACGGGGATATGAACACACACACAAAATGCGCCACACACTACCACGTGCTTGAACACATATCACCCTCAGCACACATTTCACCACACATACACCAACCTCGCCACATAAAAGTCGAAACACGAGTCGCCGCTCAAAACTGGCCACGCGCAAAACTCGCCACATGCAAAACTAGGCTCACGCAAAACTCGCCACACGTGCAAAACTCACCTCATGGAAAACTCGCCACACGCAAAACTTGCACACACGGAAAAATTGCCACATGCACAAAAGTTGCAACACATGCAAAAGTTGCCTCACACAAAACTTGCACATACTCAAAACGCACCACACATAAAACTCGCTACGCGCAAAACTCGCCATGCGCAAAACTTGCTGCACACAACTTGCTACACTAACCTGACACATGCAACTCGACACACAAAAAGTTGCTACACGCAAGTCGCCACACAAAACTCATCTCGCAAAAGTCACTACATGCATGTCACCACACGCAACTCAACCCACACAACTTGACACATGAAACTCGCCCTAAAACACACACAAGTCTGGTATTATCCTTCAAAAATAAAAATCTGATTAATAAGCAAACTACAAGAGCAACAACTGTACCATATAGGAAATACGGCAAATGTCAGTCACATGACCTGTCTATTATGTGTATGTGTGAGCTAATATATACTGCCAGGGGGAAGGGCTTCCTGTTGGCTGGGGATTTATCAGGCTGCCAATTTAGCTTACAAATACTGAGGTAAAAATACTGAGCAAATAACGTGTGAACGAGGTCTAATACAGGAGGAGATGACATACAGATATATACTATATACAGGAGGAGATGACACACAGGTATATAATATATACAGGGGAGATGACACACAGGTATATACTATATACAGGAGGAGATGACATACAGGTATATACTATATACAGGAGGAGATGACACACACATATATACTATATACAGGGGAGATGACACACAGGTATATACTATATACAGGAGGAGATGACACACTGGTATATACTATATACAGAGGAGATGACATACGGGTACATGCTATATGCAGGGGAGATGACACACAGGTATATACTATATACAGGAGCAGATGACACACAGGTATATACTATATACAGGGGAGATGACACACAGGTATATACTATATACAGGAGGAGATGACACACAGGTACATACTATATACAGGAGGAGATGACATACAGGTGCATACTATATACAGGGGAGATGACACACAGATATATACTATATACAGGAGGAGATAACACACAGGTATATACTATATACAGGAGGAGATGACACACAGGTATATACTATATACAGGGGAGATGACACACAGATATATACTATATACAGGAGGAGATAACACACAGGTATATACTATATACAGGAGGAGATGACACACAGATATATACTATATACAGGAGCAGATGACACACAGGTATATACTATATACAGGAGGAGATGACACACAGGTATATACTATATACATGTTGTGAATTCCGCTCTTGGGCTCCCTCCGGTGGTTGTAAGTAGCACTTTTGTGAGTTCTGCTCTTGGGCTCCCTCCGGTGGTTTTGAGTGGTATGGCTGCTTCTTGGATTTAGCATCAGCAGCTGCTTCCACTGATCGTCTTTCTGGCTCGGCTATTTTAGTCTGGCCTTATCCCTCAATCAATGCCAGTTGTCAAATGTTCCTGCTTGGAGTCACGGCTCTTTTGGATTTCCCTGACACTCTGACCTGTTCAGCAAAGATAAGTCCTTGCTTGTCCTTTTGCAGTCCTCTTGTTGTGGACTTATTGCTCAGCACATTCTATGTTTTGCTCATTTGTCCAGCTTATCAGTATGGATCTATTCAGCTAAGCTGGAAGCTCTGGGCAGCAGAGTTTGCCCTCCACACCTTTAGTCAGGTGTGGAGATTTTTGCATTTCTCTGCGGTGGACTTTTTCTAGTTTTTATTACTGACCGCACAGTGTTCTGTCCTGTACTATCTATCTAGCTAGAAGTGGCCTCCTTTGCTGAATCTTGTTTCATTCTATGTATGTCATTTCCTTCTCCTCTCACAGTCATTATTTGTGGGGGGCTGTCTGTCCTTTGGGGATTTTCTCTGAGGCAAGATAGCTTTCCTGTTTCTACCTTTAGGGGTAGCTAGTTCTCCGGCTGTGACGAGGTGTCCAGGGAGTGACAGGAACATCCCACGGCTACTTCTAGTGTTGTGTTAAGGTCAGGAACTGCAGTCAGTATAGTTACCAATTGCTCAGAGCTAGTCGCATGTCGCTCCTAAATCACCAGTCCATAACAATACAGGAGGAGATGACATACAGGTACATACTATATACAGGAGGAGATGACACACAGGTATATACTATATATATCATGCTGCAGCAATGCAGGTATGTGCAGACTCCATGAAGGAGAGTGGGTGACAGAAAAAGAGGTCACACTTACCACACCGCAGCCCAGTGCAAGCTGCACTGCACCACCAGGTGGCGACAGAGAGTGGTCAAAACAAGCCAAGTCCATAACAGTCGGTAAGCGTATTGTTTAAAGGGGAAAACAGAAACCGTGGTCAATAAACAAGCCGAGGGTCCGAACCAACCAGGAGCAAAGGTACCAAAGACGTGAGACAGAGAACGGAGTCAGAGTAAGCCAAAAGGTCAAAAAGCCAGACAGACGTGTGGAAACAAAAACGGGAAGCAGGAGACAAAGTCAGAGTCTTAGCCGAGTCACAAACGGAGGGGATACACACAAGAGTCAGCCTAGGTTGGGTACAGGAGACAGGGCAGGTACAGGTAAGGGAGGTCAGAGGCAAAAGGAACACAGGGGTATCACAGGTAGCAGTCTCAGCAAGCCCAAAACTATCACTGACACAAGCTGCCAGCAAGAGAACCAATAAATAGCCACTCCCAAATCAAAGAGAGGCAGGAATAGTTAACCCCACCATGACCAGGCCGGAGCAGGGGAAAAATGGCAAACTCCGACCCTGATCATGACAATATACGGGAGCAGATGACACACAGGTATATACAGGAGGAGATGACTTACAGGTATATACTATATACAGGAGGAGGTGACACACGTATATACTATATACAGGAGGAGATGACATACAGGTATATACTATATAAAAGAGGTGATGACACATAGGTATATAGAGGAGGAGATGACATACAGCAGGTATATACTATATACAGGGGAGATGACATACAGGTATATACTATATACAGGAGATGACATACAGGTATATACTATATATAGGAGATGACATACGGGTATATAGTATATACAGAAGAAATGACACAGGTATATACTATATACAGGAGGAGATGACACATAGGTATATACAATATACAGGAGGAGATGACATACAGCAGGTATATACTATTTACAGGGGAGATGACATACAGGTATATACTATATACAGGAGATGACATACAGGTGTATACTATATATAAGGGAGATGACAAACATGTATATACTGAGGGGAAAATGAGAGATGTGAGGTGAAAATGAAAAGGTGTGAGTGCAAAATGAGAGGAGTGAAGGAAAATAGTGGAGTGATCGGAAAATGACAGATGTGAGGACGAAATGACAAGTGTTAAGGGGGGAATGAGAGGAGTGAGGGGGGAATGAGAGGAGTGAGGGGGAAAATAAGAGGAGTGAGGGGGAAAATGAGAGGTGTAAGGGAGAAAATGAGAGATGTGAGGGGGAAATGAGAGGCGTGATGGGAAAATAAGAGATGTGAGGTGCTATAACTAACCACAGATATTTACTATGCCCAGGCAATGCCGGGCTCCTCAGCTAGTATATATAGTATATATACAGTATATATATATATATATATATATATATATATATATATATATATATATATATATGTGTCTCACTGATATATATATATATATATACAGTATATATATATATATCTCCCTATACTATGTGTAGACATTTATTTGATCTATTCTAACCTGTCAGTGTGATTTTACTGTACACCGCACTGAATTACCAGCTTGTTCTCTAGAACACCGGTGCGTATTTCTCGCAAGTCACACTGTTGGTCCGTGTGTAATCCATATTTTTCTCGCCCCCATAGACTTTCATTGGCGGATTTTTTGTACAATACGCTGACAAACGCAGCATGCTGCCATTTTCTACGCTCGTAAAATACGGCTGAGAAATATACGGCAGATAGGAGCTGCCCCATAGAGAATCATTGGTCCGTGTGCAATGCATAGTTATTGCGCCTCTCATACGTCCATAAAACTCGCTAGTGTGACCCCGGCCTTATTTCCATCTGCATTTGCTGGACATGTAAGCTGTTGCTGCTCTGCTTAAACCTGAGATTGTCACCCAGGCCTTCCTGGTTGAGATAAGACATTGCTTGAACTGCCTTATAAGCATATCTATCTGTGTTTGGACTAGACAAGGATTTATTCGTGTCAAGTATCCTCAAGAATAATTGTGCTTCATAGACTTTCTGCATGATTGCATTTTCCTCTGAAGTTTCCTATAGACTGTTAAGCTGCGTTTAATATTTACACCAAGTGTTGTGGACTTGAGTTTCTCTCTGCACCTGTTTGAATCACCGTGTGATAATATAGACTTAACCACTTATAAAACTGTGTCCTGTAGTTGTCTTGTTCCACGCAAAGAGTCTCCTGAGTTATCCCCTATAATTATTACAGTGATGCTACGTTTAGAGGCAAGAAAGGATAACTGCATCCAGGTATCACAAACATGCAGTGCATTTCATACTCCAGGCCACCAGGGGGAGCTTCTGCTCCTATTTATTAGGTCACTCCCCACATATATATAACTGGTAGTCTGTAGGGAGAGTGTCATGATCTCTGCAGGCAGAGATCATAGCAAGCCTATAGAGGGACAAGCTCTCGGAAGATGGAACTATACTGACCATGAACTAAGCCTGCCGCGCAACTAGAAATAGCCAGGTAGCATTTCCTATTTATCGCTAGATGCCCAGCTCTGGCCTAAGACCTAAATAGCTAGCAGAGGGAAATATAAGACCTGGCTCACCTCTAGAGAAATATTCCAAAGAAGACAGTAGCCCCCCACATATAATGACGGTGAGTTCAGATGAAACTACAAACGCAGCAGGAAAATAGTCTTAGCAAATTTGAGGTCCGCTTACTAGATAGCAGAAGACAGATAGTATACTTTCATGGTCAGCAGAAAAACACTAACAAAACACCATCCAGAGATTACCTTAAACTCTGGCATTAACTCATAACGCCAGAGTAGCAATCCCTGATCAACGAGAGCTTTCCAGACACAGTAACAAAACTTCAGCTGTGAACTGGAACAAATAGGCAAAACAAAACATGGACAAAAGTCCAACTTAACTAGTAGTTGTCTAGAAGCAGGAACAAGCACTGAGAGGCATCAGATAACATTGTTGACCGGCAAGAAACCACCAGAGAAATGAGCTTAAATAGCGACACCCACTACTGATGGAACCAGGTGAAACAGGAAAGAGGATGACAAGTCCAATTCCACAAGCGGCCACCGGGGGAGCCCAGAATCCAAATTCACAACAGTACCCCCCCCTCAAGGAGGGGGCACCGAACCCTCACCAGATCCACCAGGGCGACCAGGATGAGCCCTATGGAAGGCACGAACAAGATCAGAAGCATGAACATCAGATGCATTGACCCAAGAATTATCCTCCTGGCCGTAACCCTTCCAGTTGACCAGATACTGGAGTTTCCGTCTGGAAACACGAGAGTCCAAAATTTTCTCAACAACGTACTCCAACTCACCCTCAACCAACACCGGAGCAGGAGGCTCAACTGAAGGTACAACAGGTACCTCATACCTGCGCAATAACGACCGATGAAAAACGTTATGAATGGAAAAGGACGCAGGGAGGTCCAAACGGAAAGAAACAGGATTAAGAATCTCCAATATTCTATAAGGGCCGATGAACCGAGGTTTAAACTTAGGAGAAGAGACCCTCATAGGGACAAAACGAGAAGACAACCACACTAAATCTCCAACACAAAGCCGAGAACCAACACGACGATGACGGTTGGCAAAACGCTGAGTCTTCTCCTGGGACAACTTCAAATTGTCCATAACCTGCCCCCAGATGTGATGCAATCTCTCCACCACCGCATCCACTCCAGGACAATCCGAGGATTCCACCTGACCGGAGGAAAATCGAGGGTGAAACCCCGAATTACAGAAAAACGGGGACACCAAGGTGGAAGAACTGGCCCGATTATTGAGGGCGAACTCTGCCAATGGCAAAAAAGCAACCCAATCATCCTGGTCAGCAGAGACAAAACACCTCAGATATGTCTCAAGGGTCTGATTAGTCCGCTCGGTCTGGCCATTAGTCTGAGGGTGAAAAGCAGATGAAAAAGACAAATCTATGCCCATCCTAGCACAGAATGCCCGCCAAAATCTAGACACAAATTGGGTACCTCTGTCAGAAACAATATTCTCAGGAATACCGTGCAATCGGACAACATTCTGAAAAAACAGAGGAACCAACTCAGAAGAAGAAGGCAACTTGGGCAGAGGAACCAAATGGACCATTTTAGAGAAACGGTCACAGACCACCCAGATGACAGACATCTTCTGGGAAACAGGCAGATCTGAAATAAAATCCATCGAGATGTGTGTCCAAGGCCTCTTAGGAATAGGCAAGGGCAACAGCAGTCCGCTAGCCCGAGAACTACAAGACTTGGCCCGAGCACAAACGTCACATGACTGCACAAAGACTCGCACATCTCGTGACAGAGAAGGCCACCAGAAGGATCTTGCCACCAAATCCCTGGTACCAAAAATTCCGGGATGACCTGCCAATGCAGAAGAATGTACCTCAGAGATGACTCTGCTGGTCCAATCATCCGGAACAAACAGTCTATCAGGCGGACAACGATCCGGTCTATCCGCCTGAAACTCTTGCAAGGACCGCCGCAGATCAGGAGAAACAGCCGACAAAATTACTCCCTCCCTAAGGATACCTGTGGGTTCAGAATTACCAGGAGAGTCCGGGTCAAAACTCCTAGAAAGGGCATCTGCCTTAACATTCTTAGAACCCGGTAGGTATGACACCACAAAATTAAAGCGAGAAAAAAATAAAGACCAGCGCGCCTGTCTAGGATTCAGGCGTCTGGCAGTCTCAAGATAAATCAAATTTTTGTGGTCAGTCAATACCACCACCTGATGCCTAGCGCCCTCGAGCCAATGGCGCCACTCCTCAAACGCCCACTTCATGGCCAAAAGCTCCCGATTCCCAACATCATAATTCCGCTCTGCGGGCGAAAATTTGCGAGAAAAGAAGGCACAAGGCCTAATGACGGAGCAGTCGGAACCTTTCTGCGACAACACTGCCCCAGCTCCGATCTCCGAAGCGTCAACCTCAACCTGAAAAGGCAGATTCACATCAGGCTGACGCAACACAGGGGCAGAGGCAAAACGGCGCTTAAGCTCCTGAAAGGCCTCTACAGCATGAGGGGACCAATTAGCAACATCAGCGCCTTGTCTGGTCAAATCAGTCAGTGGTTTAACGACATCCGAAAAACCAGCAATAAATCGGCGGTAAAAGTTGGCAAAGCCCAAAAATCTCTGAAGACCCTTAAGAGAGGAGGGCTGAGTCCAGTCACAAATAGCTTGCACCTTGACGGGATCCATCTCAATGGAAGAGGGAGAAAAAATATACCCCAAAAAGGAAATTTTCTGGACCCCAAAAACGCACTTAGACCCCTTCACACATAAAGAATTAGACCGCAGAACCTGAAAAACTCTCCTGACCTGCTGGACATGAGAGTCCCAGTCATCAGAAAAAATCAGAATATCATCCAGATATATTATCATAAATTTATCCAGAAAATCGCGGAAAATATCATGCATAAAAGACTGAAAAACTGAAGGGGCATTAGAAAGACCAAAAGGCATGACCAAATACTCAAAGTGGCCCTCGGGCGTATTAAATGCGGTCTTCCACTCATCCCCCTGCCTGATCCGCACCAAATTATACGCCCCACGAAGATCAATTTTAGAGAACCACTTAGCACCCTCTATACGAGCAAACAAATCCGTAAGCAATGGCAATGGGTATTGATACTTAACAGTGATCTTATTCAGAAGCCGATAATCAATACATGGTCTCAAAGAGCCGTCTTTTTTTGAGACAAAGAAAAACCCAGCTCCCAAGGGAGAAGAAGATGGACGAATATGTCCCTTTTCCAAAGACTCCTTTATATATTCCCGCATAGCAGCATGTTCCGGCACAGACAAATTAAACAAACGACCCTTTGGATATTTACAACCCGGTATCAAATCTATGGCACAATCGCACTCACGGTGCGGAGGTAACGACCCAAGCTTGGGTTCGTCAAAGACGTCTTGATAATCAGAGAGGAACTCAGGGACTTCAGAGGGAATGGACGACGAAATAGAAACCAAAGGTACGTCCCCATGAATACCCTTACATCCCCAGCTCAACACAGACATTGCTCTCCAGTCCAAGACTGGGTTGTGAGACTGCAACCATGGCAATCCCAGTACCAAATCGTCATGTAAATTATACAGCACCAGGAAACGAATAATCTCCTGGTGATCCGGATTGATAAGCATGGTTACTTGTGTCCAGTATTGTGGTTTATTATTAGCCAATGGGGTGGAGTCAATCCCCTTCAGAGGAATAAGAGTCTCCAAAGGCTCTAAATTAAAACCACAACGATTGGCAAATGACCAATCCATAAGACTCAGAGCGGCGCCAGAGTCAACATAGGCGTCCGTGGCAATGGATGACAAAGAGCAAATCAGGGTTACAGACAAAATAAACTTAGACTGAATGGTGCCAATGGAAACAGACTTATCAAGCTTCTTTGTACGCCTAGAGCATGCTGATATAACATGAGTAGAATCCCCACAATAGAAACACAATCCATTCTTCCGTCTAAAATTCTGTCGCTCGCTCCTGGACAGAATTCTATCACACTGCATACTTTCTGGCGTCTTTTCCATAGACACCGCCAGATGGTGCACCGGTTTGCGCTCCCGCAGACGCCTATCAATCTGAATAGCCATTGTCATGGACTCATTCAGACCTGCAGGCAAAGGGAACCCCACCATAACATCCTTAACGGCATCAGAGAGACCTTCTCTGAAAGTTGCCGCCAAAGCGCACTCATTCCACTGAGTAAGCACAGACCATTTACGGAATTTTTGGCAGAAAACTTCAGCTTCGTCTTGCCCCTGAGATAGTGCCATCAAAGTTTTTTCTGCCTGAAGTTCCAAATGAGGTTCCTCATAAAGCAAGCCCAAGGCCAGAAAAAACGCATCCACATCGCGTAACGCAGGATCCCCTGCTGGCAATGAGAAGGCCCAATCTTGAGGGTCACCCCTGAGCAAGGAAATCACAATCCTAACCTGCTGAGCAGGGTCTCCAGCTGAACGAGACTTCAGGGACAAATAAAGCTTACAATTATTTCGGAAATTCTGGAAGCTAGCTCTATTCCCTGTGAAGAACTCCGGCAAAGGAATTCTCGGCTCAGATACCGGAGCATGTACCACAAAATCTTGTAAATTTTGTACTTTCGTGATGAGATTATTCAAACCCGCAGTTACACTCTGGAGATCCATTATTGTCAGGTGCACACAGAGCATACAGAGATTAGGAGGAGAGAGAGAAAAAAGACTGCAGCAAGGCAGACTGGAGGAAAAAAAAAAAAAAAAAAAAAATTCCAGCAGACTTCTTATAACTCTCCTTTCTCAACCTGGGTCTTTAACACTTTATTGGCCGGTCAAACTGTCATGATCTCTGCAGGCAGAGATCATAGCAAGCCTATAGAGGGACAAGCTCTCGGAAGATGGAACTATACTGACCATGAACTAAGCCTGCCGCGCAACTAGAAATAGCCAGGTAGCATTTCCTATTTATCGCTAGATGCCCAGCTCTGGCCTAAGACCTAAATAGCTAGCAGAGGGAAATATAAGACCTGGCTCACCTCTAGAGAAATATTCCAAAGAAGACAGTAGCCCCCCACATATAATGACGGTGAGTTCAGATGAAACTACAAACGCAGCAGGAAAATAGTCTTAGCAAATTTGAGGTCCGCTTACTAGATAGCAGAAGACAGATAGTATACTTTCATGGTCAGCAGAAAAACACTAACAAAACACCATCCAGAGATTACCTTAAACTCTGGCATTAACTCATAACGCCAGAGTAGCAATCCCTGATCAACGAGAGCTTTCCAGACACAGTAACAAAACTTCAGCTGTGAACTGGAACAAATAGGCAAAACAAAACATGGACAAAAGTCCAACTTAACTAGTAGTTGTCTAGAAGCAGGAACAAGCACTGAGAGGCATCAGATAACATTGTTGACCGGCAAGAAACCACCAGAGAAATGAGCTTAAATAGCGACACCCACTACTGATGGAACCAGGTGAAACAGGAAAGAGGATGACAAGTCCAATTCCACAAGCGGCCACCGGGGGAGCCCAGAATCCAAATTCACAACAGGAGAGTTAGTCAGTTCCAGACAGAAGTTAGTTGCTGGCTGAGCTCAGCTCAGTTAGTTCCAGACCGCAGTCTGAGGAAGACAGAAGGTTAACGGAGCTGTGCATGCCCTCAGAGCTGCAGGTCCCAGAAAGAGACATTGAAAGGCAGAATTGCATTGCAGCGAGCGTGAAGGAAGTTGAAGCAAAGGAGAGGACACCAAAAGGGGACCAGCCCCGCTCAGGCTGCCTCCTTCTGAGGCGCCTAGAATCCCGGTAGCCGCAACACCGAGGGAGTAAGGACCTCTACGCCTTATTTCAGAGACCGGCAGGACAGCTAATTGCAGGTTACCTGTCCGCACCTACACCCAGGAGGCACGGTGACACCTACAGAGCCGGGTTATCTAAGAGACCCTATAAACAGGCTCAAATCACCAGTCATACGGGTTTTGTCCTATCCTAAATGGAGGACAGAGAGAGAGAACCATCGCATCTGTGAGACCCTTATGTGAAGCCATAGGCAGTAAGGGACTACACCACTGCAGCGCAAAGGAAGGCTACTGATTTCCACCTGGACAAGGGGACCCTGGACTTGCCTCCAAACCGACTGGACTCTGCCTACCCTGTGGTCTGGTCCTCTGGACTGTGGATGCTGAAGTATTCAGTAAAGTAAAGAGACTGCAACCTTGTGTCCTCGTTCTTCACTGCGCCATTCACCATCTACACACTGGGAAGCCGTGGGGATATACTTCACCTATCCCTTTAAGGACCTTTCCCCTTTAATACGGACGTCTCAGGGCCACAGACAGGGTCAGCCACCGTGACATTCCCCGGTGAACATCGGACCTGGTACCGAGTACCCCACGGCCCTTGGGGGGCGATCCACATATACAGCAAGCGGCTCTCACTGGGGTGCCGTCGGTCGGTCTTGGTTCATTCACGAACAACCCATCGCTAGCTTCTGTATCTGGAGGTAGAGGTGCACAGACCTCTGGTATGCTCGTCAAGTTGCCAGAATCAAATGTGTGGACTTGCTAAGTCGGTTTCTTTATTTTGACACACCCTTTTTATGCCAGAGAAAAGGCTGATTTCTGTTAATTTGCTGAAGGTTTATAACCTGAAGTAAATCTTTGCCCCAATGACTTTATGGGTTTGTGTACCACTGCCAAAAAGTGAGTATCTCTAAGCTATTCATCCTGTGATTTTCACAGTTCCATGTGTTCTCCTTCTTGGTGTTGCAACTTCAATGTTGAGGAGTGTATATTTTTTTTATATCTCAGTTCATGGTGTCTCGTGATGTTCAATATTTAAGCAACATCTAGGATTCCTTGGGCATGCTTGAAGAAAGGGGACATACCCTCGAGAAGTCACAAAGGCGTGCAATGTCTCAATGTCATTGTAGGGTCTCAGGGTCTAGCGATACGCACCTTAGGTGAATATGGTGGAGTTGAATTTTCCTGACATTTATTGTATTTCGATATCATCTTTAATAAGAAGCTGATGTTTGAAGAAGTCAATTTCTCTGTTTATTTACTACTTTATTTAATGAGAATAAACATTCAGTAGTAATCAGAACAGAAAATTTGTTGGGTCTTCAACCTGTATGGATGCACCCTGAGTGTCTTTTATTACATATGACTTTACTAGAATATGTAATGGAATTATTACAATTATTTAGTAGAATATTAGTGGAATATTTACACATTTATCTCATGACCTTCTATTTTTTTCTCAATGCCAAGAGGTAGCTGTAATCACCAACTAGTCATTTTGTCGTGGGCGAGGAGGCGGTAATTTTTGGCAGCCAACACGCTGCTATTTTTGACATTGAGCACATAATTACTTCAATGTTGACTTATACTGCACATTCAGAAGTAATCTCTTATCTTTCATTTTCTTCTGTCTCCCTCACAACTTCACTTGATGCTTTTTGTGGACTCCCTAGATTTAAAAAAAAGAATAATTTGCCTTAGGTCACTATTCTAGGAATGGTGTTCTTCTCCCATTGACCTCCATTGTTTGTATTTTTTGTTGTTTTGTTGCATTTTTCATATTACAGTTCATGTGAGTCTGTCAAAAACAATCTTAAGTTTACATAATCAATGAATCACATGAGTTGTAATGAAAAAACACAACTCCTCAAATGCATGGTCTTCTCTCGCCTAATCCGGTTTCTTTCAGATAAGTCTCTTCTTGATCCTTGATAATCCAGTTCATGAACTTTACACTCTACAGAATCTGCCCTTACTAAAGACTCCAATGATCTAACAGCTAAATCTAATGGACATCTCTCACTTCTGATTCTCCTGGATCTCACTGCAGCATTTGACATTGTGGATCACCAGCACCTCCTCACTATGCTCTTCTTGATCGGCCTTAAAGGACAACCCCTTCTAAATTCCGCCATATAAATTAACAGCCTATACTCACCTACAGGGCCAGCGCCATTCCAAATACCAGGGTTCACGTGATAAAACTGACATGTATAAAAAATGAGAATTGTGTGTCAGCTTTGTCCAAAGGAAATGTGAGTGAAGCAGCCCATTAGAACCTGTTGATTGGCTGCAGGGCTCAACTGATGTCATTATGGGAGACCAGGAGCCAATATTGCTGGAACGGAGCTTGCACCAGAGATGGGTTCAGGCTGTTTTTTTCTTACATGGTGAAATATAGTAATTGAGTTGTCCAAGTAGCGGACAACATCTTTATGGATACCACTCTCTCTTGGTTCTTTTCCTAGCTCTGACTGTATTTTTAGTGCATTTTTTACCTGCACATTTTCAGTAACTAATGCAATTCTGAAACTCAGCAAGGAAAATTGACATGTAGATTTAAAAAACACACCACGTCAGCTTACATTGAGTAAAAAAAAAAAGAAGCACAGTGGGCATGAGACTTCTATAAATCCCATTCACTTTGATGGAATTGTAAGATGTCTGTAAGCGAAAACATGCAGTGTTAAAAACTCACGTGGTAACTTAACCGTAGAAATAAAAATATATACCTGTTAGGGCTGGCGGAACGCACCGAGTATATTTAGATATTATTATTGGTGCGTTCGCAGCTCGGGGTCCACCGTGCAGGAAACCAACCTGCTGCTAGCAAATGGTGGCACATTATGGCGGTAGAAGCAAACTCTGTTACTTCACAGAGTCGCACAGAAGGGAAAACGCTGGGCCCTGTTAGTGTCACAGGGGAACATAGCCGCCTAACAGAGCAAAAGCAATCAGTGGTTAGGGAGTAGCAAGCACATAAACACCTCCTCCCCGGTGGAGCCAGAATTTTAATGGCCTTACGCCAGAACTGAATTCACCATACAAACTCCTCACCGAAGGTGCCAGTATTCTAGTGGCTTATTTCAGCCGGACCCTGACCACAAGCAGACAAGACCACTGAGCAGCTAAAGCTCATAACATAAGCTGATACTAGCGCATGGCCGTGCGGCCATGCGAACCTTTTATAGCTGCAGCAACTTCAGGACCTTCCTGGAGGACCAATGGGAGCTGCTACAGTACCTGAGCAACTTCAGGACCTTCCTAGAAGACCAATGGGAGCTGCCACAGTACCTGAGCATGTGACCCCCAACCTCCAATGAAAGGTCTTACCCCGGGCATGCTCAGAAGGGGAAAAGCAGGACTTAGTCCCAGAGACGTCTGCTCGCCGCTGACCAGTACTGGCTACAATGGCTGAGCCTGGAAAGGCAACAGTAACCATCCGCACAGTATCAGGCTGAGCCAGACGCTGGGACCGACGACTCCACTGCGGCTGGAGAATAATGGGAGACTGCAGCGGAGATGGCCCGAGATTCCCCTTGTGCAGAGGCAGGAACTCGACCCCTAACATATACCCTCGTTTGTGTAACAGCACAATGATTACAGTTATCAGTCTACTATATCTATAAAGTGACTGCTACAGGGCTGTAACTATCACGGTCGCAGATGTCATACTGTGTCCGGGCCCAAAGGTTGAGGGCCCTGCCGCTGCCAGCAAATACTTCAACTGGATGTGCATCTTTGGACGCACATTCAGCTGAAGTGTATTGCGGCTCACAGACCCATCAGGTTAGTGTGCAGCAATACACGTGGCCGGCAGCTGACGTCTGCAGCCAAGTGACTCGGGGCGGATGGTAGTGATGTCATGCGCTCCTGTCACTTGCACCCTTAAGTCAGCTTCCGGCTTCAGAAGAGGACGCTGCTCGGTTGGGGAGCGGAGGGAGGGGGAGTATAATGGTTTCTTTCTTTTCTATATATTAAAGAACAGCAGCAGAACGGGGGATATATATATACCCGGATGGGGCACAGATTAAGAGACATATACTGGGATGGGGGAAATATATATATATGTATCAGGATGGGACTCAGGATCAGGGACATATGTCAGGATGGAGGACATATATACAGTGGCATGTAAAAGTTTGAGCACCCCCAGTCAAAATTACTGTTATTGTGAACACTTAAACAAGTTGAAGATGAAATCTGTATAAGGCCTAAAGATAAAGATGACGCGTATTTTAGGCAAAAAAAACACTTATTTTCATCTTTTACATTTTAAAAATTACAAAAAGGAAAATGGGCCAATGGAAAAGTTTTGGCACCCTGCATGGTTTGTATTTTGTAGCACCTCCTTTTGAAAGTATCACAGCTTGTAAACGCTTTTTATAGCCAGACAAGAGTCTTTCAATTCTTGTTTGAGGATTTTTCATCCATTCTTCCTTATAAAATTCTTCCAGTTCTGTAAGAGTCCTGGGTCGTCTTGCATGCACTGTTATTTTGAAGTCTAGCCAGAGATTTTCAATGATGTCCAGATCAGGGGACTGTGAGGGCCATTATAAAACCTTCAGCTTATGTCTTTTGAGATAGTCTACTGTGGATTTTGACGTGTATGGTTAGGATCATTATCCATTTGTAGAAGCCATCCTCTTTTCAACTTCAGCTTTTTTACAGATGGTGTTATGTTTGCATCAAGAATTTCCTGGGGGCTGACTAGGCTCTGCGACCTCTGATCATGGCTGGGGTTGCAGCAGTAGGACACTCCACAACCAGCTCAACCTAAGTAGTAGACTACGTCTTAGGACTCATACCCATCAAATCGGTCCATCGTTGTTACTGAAAAGTCATGCAAGTGTCATGTGATTTTCATGAGCGTACAATGCGAATTTAATCAGCTAGCATCCGAATGACATGCGCATGCAATCCGTATGCAATGAGATTTTAACATTAGCTTTTACACAGAGTAATTCTCTATGTCACTTAAGGATAGTTTTCAAAGGAAATATTTGTATATATATATATATATATATATATATATATATATATATATATATATATATATAATCAAAAATAGCAGAAGAATAGCACAGTTAGAAATAGGGTGCAAAGCCTCACAGGCACATACCAATCCTTGTGAATAAAATCAAAAAAGATTGAGGCAGCACACCATGTTACAGTTGAAAAAAATGCTCTTCAATGGCCCATATGGCAACGTTTCAGTCCTAAGTGTGGACCTTTCTCAAGCTTTCTCAAACGTTGCCATAAAGGCCATTAAAGAGCATTTTTTTTCAACTGTAACATGGTGTGCTGCCTCACTCTTTTTTTTATTTTAAATATTTATAGATAGATAGAAAGATAGATAGATAGAAGATATAATATATAGATAAGTAGATAGATGTATGATATACTGTGTATATATATATATATAGATATATATATATAGATATATGATAGAAATATGTGAGTGATATATAATCAGTGCTTTGCATGTGTAGCTTACTGTACATGTATTTAAGTCATAAATAAATAAATGTAATAAATGATTTGAAATCCCCCCAAATGTTATTAACCAGCAGAGGGAAAGCTGACAGCTGGGGGCACGTGTTTATATCTTGGGACGGTGGTAATACACATGAAGCTTCCCAAGCTATTAATATCAGCTTAAAGCTCTATACTAAGCCTTTACTGGTTATTAAAATGACATAGGGTTCCCCAATAATCAAAAACCAGCAAAGGCTAGGCAGACAGCTGCGGGCTGATATTAATAGACTAGGAAAGAGTCATGGATATTGGCCCCCTCCCAGACTAAAAACAATAGCTCTCAGCCACCCCAGAAATGGCTCATCAATAAGATGCTCCAATTCTTGTGCTTAGTCTTGCTCTTCCCACTTGTCCTGGTGCGTTGGCAATTAGGGTAATAGGTTAGGGTTGATGTTACCTTTGTATTGTCAGGTGACATCAAGCCCAGGGGTTAGTAATGGAAAGGAGTCTGTTACTAAACCAATAGTCATATTGTAAATAACAAACACCCAGAATAAAGTCCTTTATTTGAAATAAAGACACTGACAAATTTATTTTATTTAAAAATAAAAAAGCAAAGTTATACTCACCTTTGCGCCTAATCCACTGAAGTCCATGTCCCCTGTAAAACAATTAAAATAAACAATCATATCCTTCACCTGTCCCCGATGTGAAGATAATCCTCCAATGCCCATGTCCCCTGTAAAAGAGTTAAAAAAAACAAAACAACCATATTCCTCACCTCTCTGACGAGAAGGTAATAATCCATTCGTCCTTTGATGAGTCTAGCTCTGCTACATGTACTTGGCACGCTGACTGATGGCACAATGCGAGCGTTCAGCGTGTCAGGCAGCAGAGACTAGCATGCTAGCACAACTCAGTGCTTCGCAGTGATGTAAGAAAGTTGAGCGGAGTTCATATTCAATGAACTCCGTTCACCTCACTGATTTCAGTGCGAGTGCCGTGGGAACGTTCTCATGCTCACGTCGACATTTTTTTCAGATCTTTCATTATAAAATACATGTACAGAAGGCTGCGCACACACACTGTACTATTTGTATATGTCACTGACATCTTTCTAGCTACCTATTCTGTCTATTCCATTCTGTTGGGTCGTGCTGTGATTTTACTGTATGCGGCAGATGAAATGTTGAGTTTTCAAGGACATGGGTGTGTAAAAATCAGACGGCACTCACATGGTCCGAGTCCTTGGGGGGATTTTTTTCTCACGCCCATTGACGAGTCTCGTCCGATATACGCGGCCCGATCTGAGCTGAGAAAAGAATCGCAGACAAGCAGGGACTCATAGATTAACATTGGTCCGAGTCATGGGCGGACATACCGCCGGTTCAACCGGTGCAACTGCCCCGAGGCCCAGAGGCTCTGGGGGGCCCCTGCAGGCAGGGCTGGTGTTAGGGGCATGCAGCTGCCTAAGGCCCCCACTCCCCCAGGGGCCCTCAGCTAGCAGCACATCACGCAGCCGCTATGGGGCCCCTATGAGGCAGGGGGGCCCGCCTGTTGCCAGCGCCGACTCCCTCGGCCGGTACAGTACAAAGCAATGTGGAGGAGAGAGCGTCCCTTGACGCTTCCTCTCCCATCATTCCCCGCTCTGCCTCTGACACTGCGGGTGCGCGATTAAGTCATCACGCACTCACTGTGTGCCAGGCAGTGCAGCTCCAGCCGCCGAGACAGGAGCAGGGAGCAGCGCGGGCATGAGGAGAGGTGAGGCATGTGGTTTTCTTTACTTTACAGTGAGTACTGGACTGCGGGGCCATTTTCTGGGGGAAGGTTGCAGGCTATGTTACATACCACGTGGGCTGTGCTATATACTACATGGCTGTGTTATATGCTACATGGCTGTGTTATATACTACGTGACTGTGCTATATACTACGTGGCTGTGCTATATACTATGTGGGCTGTGTTATATGCTACATTACTGTGTTATATACTTCGTGGCTGTGCTATATACTACGTGGCTGTGGTATATACTACGCGGGCTGTGTTATATACTACATGGCTGTGTTATACACTATGTGGCTGTGCTATATACTACATGGCTGTGTTATATGCTACATGGCTGTGCTATATACTACGTGGCTGTGCTATATACTACGTGGCTGTGCTATATGCTATGTGGCTGTGGTATATACTTCGTGGCTGTGCTATATACTACGTGACTGTGCTATATACTACGTGGCTGTGTTAAATACTACGTGGGCTGTGTTAAATACTACGCTGGCTGTGCTATATACTACGCGGGCTGTGCTATATACTATGCGGGATGTGCTATATGCTACGCGGGCTGTGTTATATACTATTGGGGTATATTATATTCTATGGGGGAGGCTGTGTTATATACTATGGGGGGCTGCATTATATTCTATGGGGGGCTACATTATATACTTTGGGCAGGTGGGCTGTATTAAATTTTATGAGGGAGGATTTCATCATACTCTTTGATGGGGGTACATTATATTCCAATGGGGGAGGCTGTGTTATATACTATGGGGGGCTGCATTATATTCTATTCGGGGCTACATTATATTCTATGGGGGGCTGTTTTATATTTATATTCTATGAGGGGTGATTGCATCATACTCTGAGGGGGCTACATTATACTACAGTATATGAGGGGGACTGCATTATATTTTATGGGGGGTTACAATATACTCTGTGGGGTGGTTGCATTATGCTCTATAGGGTGGCCGCATTATACTATATGTGGGCTGCATTATACTGTATCGAGGACTATGGGGAATACATTATACTATATGAAGAACTATGTGGTGCATTATACTATGGGAAGTGAATTGTACTTCATTGATGACTGGTGGTGCATTATACTATATGGAGCACTATGAGGAGTGTATTATACTATGTGGAGGGCTGAGCAGTGTATTTTAATATGTGGAGGACTATGAGGAGTGTATTATACCATGTGGAGGACTATGGGAAGTGAATAATACTATATGGAGGACTGAGGAATGTATTATATTATATGGAGGACTACGGTGCATATTATATTATATGGAGAACTATGGGGTGTGCATTTTACAATATGGAGGACTGTGGTGCACATTATACTATGTGGAGGACTATGGGGTGTATTATACTAAACAAGCAAAATGCTGCCTATTCATCGAGTGATTGGATTGTTTATGCCGGAACAGAAATCATTGTTCTCAGCAGCACATCGGCGGTGTAAACTGTAGATGTGCTGCTGATAACATGATCCTGTATGGTGATCTGTTAGTGATCTATTAGTGATCGTTCTTTCCCCATCATTCTTTCTCAAACGGTGTAAAGAGGCCAAGAAACAAGTGTTGAACGACTTCAATATTGTCGATCACACTCATTTAGCGGCTTTAACTCAGCGCATGTACATACAACAGAAATGCTTCTGTGTGATGTGCAATATGTTAGCATTTGGGGCCCAATTTTAAACTTTGCCTAGGGCCCCACTTTGCCTAAAACCGGCCCTGCCAGCAGGGCTGCTAATATTGACGGAAATCTGCTCAGTTTATCCGGCCCTGAGGCTTCGGCGGTCCCCTGGCCAGATTGCCCTCATGTGTGGTGGGCAGGGAGCAATCCCTGCAGCTCCGCTGCCTGCAGGAGAAAATGGCAGCAGAGCGGAGCTGCAGGGAATGGATCCGTCCTGCTTCCTGCCCACGCTTCCTGTCACACAGCAGCGGCTGAATGACATCATCATTCAGCGCCGCGGCTGTGCGAGACAGGAAGCTGCCGGCGATGGTGGGGCTTCAGGATACCGGGCACAGAGGTGAGTGTGTGTGTGTGTATGCAGAGAGGTGAATGGTGCTGTGTGTATGTAGGTGGAGGAGAGGGCAATGATGGGGGTGATGGGGCAGAAGGCAATGATTGGGTTGACAGAGAGGGCAATGATGAGGGTGATGAGGTGGAAGGCGGAGGAAATAATGGAGGTGGTGAATGGGCAATAATGGGGTGGTGGGAAGAAAGCAATAATGGGGGTGGTGAAGAGGGCAATCATGGGGGTGGGGGTGGGGGAGAGGGCAATAATGGGATGGGGGAGTGGGGGATTGGGATGAGAGGAAAGGGGGATTTATAATGGATTTAGGAACAGGGAGGTGGAGGAAGATGTTATTATCGATCATTATGTCTAACACAGTCCCTTAGTATATAGTGTACTCACTTATGTATAGCACAGTCCGTGTGTGTGTGTGTATATATATATATATATATATATATATATATATATATATATATATATATATATATATATATATATATATATATACACTAGCAGAAGAGCCCGGTGTTGCCTGGGCATAGTAAATATCTGTGGTTAGTTATAGCACCTCACTTCTCTTATTTTCCCATCACGCCTCTCATTCTCCCCCTCACATCTTTAATTTTCCCCCTCACATCTCTCATTTTCTCCCTCACATCTCTCATTTTCCCCCTCACTCCTCTTATTTTCCCCCTCACTCCTCTCATTCCCCCCTAACACTTGTCATTTCGACCTCACATCTGTCATTTTCCAATCACTCCACTATTTTCCCTCACTCCTCTCATTTTGCACTCACACCTTTTCATTTTCACCTCACACCTCTCATTTTCACCTCACACCTCTCATTTTCCCCTCAGTATATACATGTTTGTCATCTCCTTTATATATAGTATACACCTGTATGTCATCTCATGTATATAGTATATACCTGTATGTCATCTCCCCTGTATATAGTATATACCTGTATGTCATCTCCCCTGTAAATAGTATATACCTGCTGTATGTCATCTCCTCCTGTATATTGTATATACCTATGTGTCATCTCCTCCTGTGTATATATAGTATATACCTGTATGTCATCTCCTCCTATATATACTATATACCTGTGTGTCATCTCCCCTGTATATAGTATATACCTGTGTGTCATCTCCTCTGTATATAGTATATACCTGCTGTATGTCATCTCCTCCTCTATATACCTATGTGTCATCTTGTCTTTTATATAGTATATACCTGTATGTCATCTCCTCCTGTATATAGTATATACGTGTGTCATCTCCTCCTGTATATATAATATATACCTGTATGTCATCTCCTCCTATATATAGTATATACCTGTGTCATCTCCCCTTATTCTGACTCATGGGTATGTAGAACGCAGTGGTGCCTGGATAGGCCTTTCCTTTGGGCGCTTCCGTATTGACCTGTACTCACGTTCATACCGATTTATCAGATAGCTTAACTCAGCCACGATCTCATGTAAGAAGACTCCAGGAAAAGAGGATTGCTTTAACTGAAATTCTTGTATTATGATGAAAGCAGCAGGTAAAAAGGAATATTCAACAGAGGACATGTAGAAGATGCATACAGATATGGTGATGATGACAAAATGGAGAATAAGGGCGTGAACAAACATACATCACAGGACTACAGTGAGAGAGTTGGGACAAAATACAGGGAAAAGCAAACTTCTGCCTAGAAAGAAGGATAGAACACAAGCAATGCAAAACATTGAATGATTTCCCAAGTCGTGGGACATGACACTCCCCGTCTGAAATCCTTGGATTTCACGATGTCCGTAATTCTTCGAAGTCGTACGAACCTGAAAAAACAAGAGGAAGAAAACGTGCATGCAATAATAAAACATAAAAGATTTTTAAGTCCAACTCGTTGTTGTTGACCCGTAGATCACACCGAAAGATAAGTTCAAGTATATAAAACCCATCTTCAGATTGGGGAAGCCGCAAACATGCAAACTCTTCCACCAACCCAGAATCCAATGGGAATGTTAAAGGTTCAATCCAATGGAAAATGTCAACATTCAATAAACTGGGGGATGAGGAGGAATGCTCCCCGCCGTGAACAACGTCCAGGAGCATGTTCAGTTCATGTGATGTCCTCCTTTCGTAGAAGCAGCACGAGTTCAGTGACCGGGCGGAAGAAGGTTCGGGTAGAGCCCCCTTTTGTCACCTTAACTTCTACCTTACGAGTCTTTCCGTCCTCACCGGGTAGGACCTTGGTGATAAGTCCCATTGGCCAGTCATTACGATGAGCCTCTGTATCCTTTAAGAGAACAAGGTCTCCTTCTTGGAGATTCGGACTGGGCGTCTGCCATTTGTGACGGTTTTGAAGCAAGTGTAAATATTTGGTCTTCCATCGATGCCAAAACACGTTAGCCAGGTGTTGTACTTGCCTCCACTGACGTCTGTAAATGTCCTTATTATCGAAGTTCCCAGGCGGAACTGTAGCAGCTCCAATCTTCTGTGTGAGAAGTGTGGCTGGAGAAACATCAGAACCCAAGTTGAGGTCCTTTAGGTTTGTGGCGTGGTCCTCAGATGGAAACGCGTTCATTACGTCTTGTACAACTTCAGCAATTTCTACTGCCAATACCGCAGCGCAAAGCTCGAGTCTGGGTACAGAGTGTGCAGGCTTTGGAGTTAACTTGGCTTTACCCAGGATGAAACCACAGTGTACCTTGTTAGCTCCTAAGGTCATCAGATAAGCTACTGCGGCTATGGCTTCTGTAGATGCGTCAGAGAAAATATGAACTTCTCTTCTGATTGCAGTCAAAGGTGATCTTGGAGAATAACAACGTGGGACTTGGAGTTGCTCTAAGAACTTCAGAGACTTCTTCCACGCCTCCCACCTTTGCTGTTTCTGAGTTGGGAGCGGGGTGTCCCAATCCGTGTTCTCGGCCGTAAGCTGTCTTAACAGTATCTTGCCTTGAATAGTGATGGGTGCTACGAACCCGAGAGGATCATAGATGCTATTTATGACAGATAGGACTCCTCGTTTGGTAAAGGGTTTGTCATAGGGTGACACTTGGAAAGTGAAGGTGTCCCGTTTGATATCCCACAGTAGACCAAGGCTGCGCTGTGTTGGAGGAACATCGGAACCCAAGTTGAGGTCCTTTAGGTTTGAGGCACGGTCCTCAGATGGAAACGCGTTCATTACCTCTTGACTGTTAGAGATAATCTTGTGGAGTCTGAGGTTTGATGTGGATAGCATTTCCTGTGTCCTGGAGAGTAGGTCAATTGCATCTTCGCTTGTGGGCAAGGACTTGAGCCCATCGTCCACGTAGAAGTTCTTCTCTACAAATTGCCGAGCATCGGAACCGTACTCTCTCTCACCTTCCTGGGCTGTTCCGTCTCAGTCCATAGATCGCCACAGCAGGTGAGGGACTGTTGCCGAAGACATGGACCTTCATCCGGTAGTCTATGACCTGATTGTTGACGTTGTTGTCCTTGTGCCATAGGAACCTAAGATAGTTTCTGTTGTCTTCTTTCACAATGAAGCAATGAAACATCTGCTGAATGTCGGCCATTATGGCAACAGGTTCTTGTCTGAAGCGGATCAATACTCCAAGGAGGCTGTTGTTCAGGTTGGGCCCAGTTAGGAGCAGGTTATTGAGAGAGAGGCCTTCAAACTGAGCACTGGAGTCAAACACCACTCTGATCTGGTTAGGCTTGCGAGGGTGATAGACACCAAAGGATGGAAGATACCAACATTCTTCTCCCTCCCTCAGTGGTGGCGCAGGTTCAGCATGATTTCTGTCAAAGATGTTCTGCATAAAGTCAATGAAATGCTTCTCCATCTCTGGTTTCCTCTTTAGGGTACGCTTTAAGGATGAGAACCTTGCAGTTGCTTGCTGCAGGTTGTTCGGCAACCTCACTCTTGGGAAACGAAAGGGTAAAGGAGCTACCCAACTGTTGGAGTCGTCTTGAACAAATTCTTTATCCATAACCTTTATAAATTCTTTATCTTCCCTTGTGGGTGCCAACTTGTTGTCATTACTTGTGGAATCGAACACTGATGACCCGAGGTTTTCTTCCCAGGACTGGAGTGTGTTCATGTTGTTGAAGGATTCCTGTTGCCACTTGGTGTTGCTCACTTTCTCTTTCACCCAGTAGTGATGTGGGCATGGTTGGAAATGGGTGCTGCGACCATTTGACAAGATGTGTGTTTTATAAGAGGAGATGTTGTTAGGTCTCTTCATCTTGTGTATGCAAACATTGCCTACAATTACCCAGCCTAGATCTAAGCGTTGGGCAAATGGTGCATCGTGTGGTCCATTAATTTGCTGACGCACCTTGTGCAGCCGGAGGATGTCTCTGCCTAGCAGAATCAGGATATCTGCACTGTTGTTGAGGGCTGGTATCTTGTTTGCTATCCCCTTGAGATGTTGGTGATGAAGAGCAGCCTCTGGCGTTGGGATCTCTTCTCGATTGGATGGAATCTGGTTGCACTCGACCAGTGTAGGTAACGGTATCTCGACGGTGTTCTCGAGAGATGTCGCTGTAAGACCACTGGCCCTTCTCCCATAAACCTCTGTAACACCACTGCAGGTACCTAAGGTGTAAGGGTAGGCATTTCCCTTTAAGTTAAACATATCAAAGAGTTCTGACCTTGCAAGTGATCGGTTGCTCTGATCATCCAGAAGGACGTACACCTTCACGGCTTTCTCTGGGTGACCATTGGGATATACGTTCACCAGGCAAATCTTCGCACAGGACTTGTCCCAGAGGTCTTCTCCGCAGACTTCTGTGCATGAAGAAGATATTGTGGTATGGCTTGCAGTTTGAGCTGCGTCCTCCCCGCCATGGCTCGTGGTGGGGGAAGGAGTAAGTGTAGAGTCAGGACGGAATGGGTGGAGTGCTTGTACGTGGTCCTCACTGTCACACTCCATGCACTTAATTGTAGTTTTACAGTCTTTAGCAAGGTGTTCAGTAGAAGCACAACATCTGTAGCATACCCCGAACTTCTTTAGAAGCTCCTTGCGTTCTAGGAGCGGTTTCTTCCTGAAGCCGATGCACTTTTTTAAGGGATGTGGCTTCTTGTGGATGGGACATTCACGATTTGGGTTCTCTATCTTTTCACCTTTGTTACTCTTGTCTGGGGCTGATGTTGGTATGGGAAGAATATCCGTCTTCTTCACTGACACTGGACCCCTGCGGTTTCTGTCGTTCGAGCGTGCGCTGACGTATTTAGAAGGAGGTGAAGCTGGGCCACTGGATTCTTGGTAGGAAAAGCTTGGGTCGTTCTTGCGTTCTGCCACATCTTTTATAAACTCACAGAAGTAGGAGAATGGAGGAAATGACACTTGATGGTCTTTCTTGTATTTTGACCCTAGTGTAGTCCACCTTTCTTGCACGTTGTACGGTAGCTTGGAGATAATGGGATTTACTCCACGAGCAGTGTCCAGGTAGCTGAGACCAGGTAGGTGGGTGTCTGCCTTGGCCAGCTGGAGCTCTAACAGCAAGTCACTGAGCTCCAGGAACTTTGAACTGTCTTTGCTTGCTATCTTTGGAAAACTCTGTAGACGCTTGAACAGTGCATCCTCTATGGCTTCTGGACTGCCAAAGTTTTTCTCTAGTCTTTCCCATGCAGCCATGAGACCAGCCGTTGGATTACTGATATGTACAGACCTGAGTCTCTTGACACGCTCGGTGGATTGTGGTCCTAGCCATCTGATTAGCAGGTCCAGCTCTTCGGCAGCAGTGATGCCGAGGTCACTAGTTACGGTTCTAAAGGCATTTTTCCAACCTCTGTAATTTTCAGGTTGGTCGTCAAACCTTGTGAGACCGGTTTTAGTAAGTTCGCGGCGAATCATGTACCTTGCGAAGTCGGACATGTCTGTTCTTTCTGACTTAGGATGCACGAATGTGGGCTGAGCGGTGTTGTACATAGGAGTGGAGACGTCTTGGACTTGAAACGTGGGTAAGTATGGAGTGGCATATGCATTTAGTCCAGCAACCGGTTTGGTGGGTATAGTCTCTGCTACATGCGGAGCTGGCACTGTGCGGTTGTCGAGAGTATAATGACCTGCCGGTATATTGGGTTGCGTGTAGATAATAGCCTGTGGAGTTTGATGAGATGCAGGGTCTTGGCGCATACTGGAATACGAAGGAAGTTCAAGTTTGGGAGCATTGTACTGACCTTGAGTGTAGGGTTCTGTAAGTTGATCGGCATCCTGGTGTCCTGGAGAAGCATGAACGCCATCAGAAGTGTTAGTGATGATCTGCGGTTCGCCATTTTGGCTTAGCACGTAGTCTCTTGTGCGTTCAATAGGGTCCTCCGCCTCCACTTCACACAAACTGATGCTGTCTCTTTGACTCCCACTGATAGCTCGCTCCAGGATCCTTAACTCCGCCATGGCTGTTGCGTGCTCACATTCCTTCTCCAGAGCTTCCTTGCGTGCTGCATCCGCATCCATTTCTGCTCTCTTTTGGGCTGTGGCTGCATCCATTTCTGCCATTTCTGCTCTCTTTTGTGCTGTGGCTGCGTCCATTTCTGCTCTCCTTTGCGCAAAGGCTGCTTGTATCTTAGACGTTTCTGCCTTAGCACGTGCCCTTATAAGCTGCTGGCTGAGAGTGGAATATTTTGATGAACTTGACCTAGATGAGCGTTTTGAGTGCTTAGACGATTTGGATGAGCGAGATGATGCATCTGGTGTCCGTGCAATTTTAGCCTCTATCTTTGTCTTAATGTCGCGTACGGTGCAGTCCCTTTCAGAATTAAGCTGCTGGAAACTTTGCAATTCTTTTAAAGTCTCTGGCAAATTCAGTTTCTTCAGGAGAATAATGTATTGATCAGTCTTCTCCATATACCTTTGGTATGCTGTGCATAATTGTTCTAGGGCTCCCTCAAGTGGTAACTCATGAGAAGCAGGCCTTGATACAGTGTCTATGTGACTCAGCACTTTCTCCCATAGTGAAGACACATCACGATATACAACACCTTTTTCAGTCTCTAAATTCTCCATGACTTTCCATGTAGGTTTAACTGTACGTTTTCCCCTTTCACTAGCTGGTGGATGGGGATCTAGGTCTCTTTCCTGTGTCTGTAAGTCTGGTAGGGACATTGTATACCTCGCTTCAGACATGATTTGTTTGCAGGCAGGAAGAGTGGATGATGAGGGTTATACTTCTCACTGTTTATCTGCAGTGTGTGCTTCTATGCACGCTGGGGTCTGGCTGGGAACTGGGTTACTGTGTATCTGGGAAATGTCCTTTTCCACTGAGGTTCAGCACAGACCTTGAGTTACTGTCTCTGAAGGCAGGTTATTCCTTTTTACTATTCTGACTCATGGGTATGTAGAACGCAGTGGTGCCTGGATAGGCCTTTCCTTTGGGCGCTTCCGTATTGACCTGTACTCACGTTCATACCGATTTATCAGATAGCTTAACTCAGCCACGATCTCATGTAAGAAGACTCCAGGAAAAGAGGATTGCTTTAACTGAAATTCTTGTATTATGATGAAAGCAGCAGGTAAAAAGGAATATTCAACAGAGGACATGTAGAAGATGCATACAGATATGGTGATGATGACAAAATGGAGAATAAGGGCGTGAACAAACATACATCACAGGACTACAGTGAGAGAGTTGGGACAAAATACAGGGAAAAGCAAACTTCTGCCTAGAAAGAAGGATAGAACACAAGCAATGCAAAACATTGAATGATTTCCCAAGTCGTGGGACATGACACCCCTGTATATAGTATAAACCTGTGTGTCATCTCCCCTGTATATAGTATATACCAGTGTGTCAGCTGCTCCTGTATATAGTATATACCTGTGTATCATCTCCCCTGTATATAGTATATACCTGTAAGTCATCTCCTCCTGTATATAGTATATACCTGTGTGTCATCTGCTCCTGTATATAGTATATACCTGTCTGTCATCTCCTCTGTATATAGTATGTACCTTTATGTCATCTCCTCCTGTATTAGACCTCTTTCACACGTTATTTGGTCAGTATTTTTACCTCAGTATTTGTAAGCTAAATTGGCAGCCTGATAAATCCCCAGCCAACAGGAATCATATTTTTATTTTTGAAGGATAATACCAGACTTTTAGGGCTTTTCATGTGGCAAGTTGTGTGTGTTGAGTTGCGTGTGGCGACATGCATGTAGCGCCTTTTGTGAGATGAGTTTTGTGTGGCGACATGCGTGTAGCAACTTTTTGTGTGTCGAGTTGCATGTGACAGGTTAGTGTAGCAAGTTGTGTGCAGCAAGTTTTGCGCATGGCGAGTTTTATGTGTGGTGCGTTTTGAGTATGTGCAAGTCTTGTGTGAGGCAACTTTTGCATGTGTTGCAACTTTTGTGCATTTGGCAATTTTGCCACGTGTGCAAGTTTTGCTTGCATGTGGCGAATTTTGCACGTGGCGTGTGTGCTGAGGGTGATATATGTGTTCAAGCACGTGGTAGTGTGTGGCGCATTTTGTGTGTGTTCATATCCCCGTGGTGGTGTGGTGAGTATCCCATGTCGGGGCCCCACCTTAGCAACTGTACAGTATATACTCTTTGGCGCCATCGCTGTCATTCTCTAAGTCCCCCTTGTTCACATCTGGCAGCTGTCAATTTGCCTCCAACACTTTTCCTTTCACTTTTTCCCCATTATGTAGATAGGGGCAAAATTGTTTGGTGAATTGGAACGCGCGGGGTTAAAATTTCACCTCACAACAGAGCCTATGTGCTCTCGGGGTCCAGACGTGTGACTGTGCAAAATTTTGTGGCTGTAGCTGCGACGGTGCAGATGCCAATCCCGGACATACACACACACATTCAGCTTTATGTATTAAACACACTGTATACCTCTCTCTATCTCTTTGTCGCCTTAAAAGGAGGGGGCCCAGACACATTTCCTGCACAGGGGCCCCAAGCTGTCTGTGTCCTCCCCGGGTCCGAGTGCAATCCAATTTTTCTATCAGATAGCACTCGCCCATTATGAGCCCTTAGTGTCTACCTCCATGGCTATGTTCACATTTGCGTTGTGCGCCGCAGCGTCGGCGACGCAACGCACAACGCAAACAAAACCGCAACAAAACGCACGCTAAAACGCTGCGTTTTGTGACGCATGCGTCCTTTTTGGCCGAAAGTTGGACGCAAAAAAAATGCAACTTGTTGCGTTCTCTGCGCCCAACGCTTGCGGCCATGCGCCGCAAAACGCAGCACAACGCATGTCCATGCGCCCCCATGTTTAATATAGGGGCGCATGACGCATGCGGCGACGCTGCGGCGCCAAACGCTAATGTGAACGTAGACTAAGGTGAGCCGCAAACACACCAGAAAATGATGCCTGTCAGAGCACACGTCACACGTTCGCTCTGCCGGCTCCATTATGGTTAATGTCCCAGTCATAATCCTGTTTTGCGTGGAATTCGTGACCCATGAATGTGCAGAAAAGCACAATGTGAATGCACCCAAGGGAGACGCACATGTAGATGTCCCCATGAGACAACCATTTCCATGGGGGCATTGTCTGGCTTGCACCCAGGTGCTGTATAGGGGGCTATCCAGTAACCATAGCGATACACGACAGAGCTAGGCGTCCTCCTACGGTGTGTCCGCTCAGCGGTACGTTCCGAGTGCCCCATGTTTCCTGGGGACAGCATTGAGAGAAGGACCAAACATGGCGGCTCCCAGGGAGTGATTCATGCTATGTGCAGACACCGGCTTCTCCGCTCTTTTTCCCTCCCGTTTGTTGTCGCTGTCTTCATAGACTTGAGTCATGTTTGCCAAGCCCGTCAAGGTGAAGTCCAACACGGCCATGAAAGGCTCAGACAGGTGATGTGCGCCACAGTCCACCCTTCCTCCCCTGTGCCGGCCCAGCCATGCCGGCGGGTAATGGTAGATGCACACAATGTCGCCTGGACTAGTAGAGGGGTTCTATTTATGGGTGATGTGGGGCAGCAAATGGACGCTCTCTCTATTTTGTAGTAAACATTTAAAGGGGCAGTGCAGTGTGATAGAGAGTAGTTCTCTGCTTTGGGTTCCCCTTTATAAGCTTGACCCAATAGCTGGCATGTAATGCTGCTCCCCAACACCCCACTGACAGATTGGTGACTCAGGGACCCTGAAATGTAGACAGCCCCTGTTACTGGGAGATATATCGTACAAGTCCTAGCTGTGTGAGGTGACTGAACACTTACACTGAAGGGTAACTCGTCCCCCAAAGCAAATTTATAGGGGCTTTTTGGTACAGGATGGAACTGCTGCAGCCATTTCCTGGGTTCGGCAATAAGCCCAGTGCTTTACATGTGACATCACCGCTGGGCGCTGTAACATAGACTCGGAACAATAACTACGGCCAGTACACGCCCGTCCCAGCAGCACCATGTTCATATTAGTTTATGGGTCAGGTGAGAGCTTCCACTAACCTGCGTGTTGGTGATGTGAATGAAAAAGGCTGGTTACCTGCTAACGTTACTAACTAAGCCAGGAGGAGGCTGGTCTGGCTATTGATATAAGCCAGTCAGCCCCCTTCATGCACTTCACCTACACAGCAAAGTGAAGTCAGCTCTCGGCTCATAATACACTACTTCCAGCAGAAAACGTGATAGTCATTAGGAAACTGATACAAAAATCATAATAAACTGCCTTTATCTTATGTAGATTGTTCTGACATCTCCTTGTCCCTCAGCTCTATCCTCTTCATTTTGATAGCTAGTGCAAATCGTAGAGGTTGAACACCGCTGATGGTAAAGTTTTGACTTACTCTTTTAAAAATCACTTTACTGTCAGTAAATGACAATTTTTTTGACTCCTTAAAGTGCAGCTGACACTCGGGTCACTTATTTGATTGTGTGCTGAGATGTGGAGTCTTGTAATCTCTTTCTACCAAGTAGAAGAGAACTGTGGCTCTATTGTAGCCACATTGTTGAGAGTGCATAATGGAAGTGAATGGCAAACTCCAGCACTTTTCTGGAGGATGAAAAAATTCTCTCTCTTTCCCCATCCTCCTCTCTCTTTCCCCTTCCTCCTTTCTTTTCCCCCCTCCTCCTCTCTCTTTCCCCTCCACCTTTCTCTTTCCCCTCCACCTTTCTCTTTCCCTTCCTCCTTTCTCTTCCCCCCTCCTCCTTTCTCTTTCCCCCTCCTCCTCTCTCTTTCCTCCTCCTCCTCTCTCTTTCCCCCTCCTGCTCTTTCTTTCCCCCTCCTCTCATAACCCCTCCTCTCTTTTCCCCCTCCTCTTGTCCTCCCTCTTTCCCCCTCTTGTCTCTTTCCCCCTCTTCTCTCTCCCCCCTCTTCTCTCTCCCCCCTCTTCTCTTTCCCCCTCTTCTTTCCCCCTCTTCTCTTTCCCCCTCTTCTCTTTCCCCCTCTTCTCTTTCCCCCCTCTTCTCTTTCCCCCCTCTTCTCTTTCTCCCCTCTTCTCTTTCCCCCCTCTTCTCTTCCCCCCTCTTCTCTTTCCCCCTCTTCTCTCTTTCCCCCTCTTCTCTCTTTCCCCCTCTTCTCTCTTTCCCCCTCTTCTCTCTTTCCCCCTCTTCTCTCTTTCCCCCTCTTCTCTCTTTTCCCCCTCTTCTCTCTTTTCCCCCTCTTCTCTCTTTTCCCCCTCTTCTCTCTTTTCCCCCTCTTCTCTCTTTCCCCCCTCTTCTCTCTTTCCCCCCTCTTCTCTCTTTCCCCCCTCTTCTCTCTTTCCCCCCTCTTCTCTCTTTCCCCCCTCTTCTCTCTTTCCCCGCCTCTTCTCTTTCCCCGCCTCTTCTCTCTTTCCCCGCCTCTTCTCCCTTTCCCCGCCTCTTCTCTCTATCTCCTCTTCCCCCTCTCTCTCTTTTTAACCCCCACCCTCTCTCTTCCCAACCCCCCTCTATCTTTTCAGATAATTAACTTATGGGGATCCAAACACTCTAGCACCATGTGATACGTAGCGTTGCTCGCTACTTGATCAAGCACCTCCATACGCGATTAAGTATCGAGCACGTTCACCCATCACTAGTGGTAACTTGTTCATCAGTGGGAGTCCGACCCTTGGAACCTGCTCCATTTAGCAGAGCATGGAACTTTTAGGGTATGTGCACACGTAGGTGGGATGTCTGCGGATTTTTCCACACCTGTTTTTGTAAATGTGCAGGTAAACCGCACTGCGGATTAACTGCGGAAATACCGCAGATTTACCGTGTTTTTTGTACAGATTCCACCTGCGGTTTTACACCTGCGGATTCCTGTTATTGAGCAGATGTAAACCGCAGCGGAATCCGCACAAAGAACTGACATGCTGCGGAATAAACAACACAGCTTTTCCGCGCGTTTTTATCCGCAGCATGTGCAGTGCGGATTTTGTTTTCCATAGGTTTACATGGTACTGTAAACTCATAGAAAACAGCTGCAGATCAGCAGCGTCAAAACCGCTGCGGATCCGCAGCAAAATCTGCAGTGTGTGCTCCATTCTAACAAGAATAAGGGTATCAGGGCACCTTCTTGACCTCTGGTCCATCCCTATGGGGCTGCCGAGCACTGAATTGAGCAATGGTCAGGTATCCAACCTATCGTGCCATTTTGTAACAGGGATAAAAATACCCAGTCAAAAATAAAAACAAATTCCACGTTCTTCTGATTGTTGCGGGTTCCAGCAGTCAGACACCCCCCAATCAGCAAGTTATTCCCTCTCTTGTGGGTAGGTGATAACTTGTTTTAACCAGACAACCTCTTCAAAAGTCTTTTGTGTCCTCACACATAATAGAAAAATCCTCTAGAGCGAACATGTAAAAGTAATAAAGTAGTTTAGGCCCTTCTAGTTTTTTTTTCAGCTGTAGATATGTGTAAAAGTTGTGCTTTAATGGCATGTTATATTAAACAGGAGAAAACTGCGAGCTGACATTAGCTCATCATTTCCTGCTCTGAGCTCCGAAGACCTTTCTGAACTTCTGCCACCCAAAGAAGAACTGAATACTGTTAAGGTGTATGCTCACAAAGGAGAGGCGCTGACCATCTACGTCCACAACAAGAACCCCATCATGTTTGAGCTGGAGAGGAATCTATATCCAACAGGTGAGAAGGAAATACTGAATGGGTATTTGTTATATTAACTTTACATTTCTTACACAGTGCCACAGAAAGGTATAGTGGCATCGGAAATATTTTCAGTGTACACTGGTTTTTCCTGTGTAATAGTAAATTGAAAGCACACCAACACGACTGCTCCATAAAGAAAGAGAAGCAGCTGATTGTATCCAAACAGTCCTCACTAAGGGTTTAATTCTTGAAAATCCAAGATTGCATCCTCGTTTATCATTTGGATGAAATAAAGCACAAAATAAATTCTAATAAAAGTTCATTATGATGCAGTGTACAGCACAATTATAAGGCAATTTGTACTTTTGATGATTAATTTTATTATTGAACAACTACAGTGCTGTCAATCCAAAAGATTAATGAACCTGAATATTTAAGAAAGTACCGCATATACTCGTGAATAAGCCGAGACACCTAATTTTGCCTAAAAAAACTGGGAAAACTTATTGACTCGAGTATAAGCCACCTATGAATTGTCCCCTAATCCCTATTCTGGTATGCATGGCTCATTATTCCCACCTTTGTCTGCATGGCTCATTATTCCCACCTTTGTCTGCATGGCTCCTTAATCCCATCCTTGAATGCATGGCTCCTTATTCCCATCCTTTTATACATGGCTCCTTATTCCCATCCTTGTAAGCATGGCTCTTTATTCCCATGCTTGTCTGCGTGTCTCCTTATTCCCATCCTTGTCTGCGTGGCTCCTTATTCCCATCCTTGTCTGCGTGGCTCCTTATTCCCACCCTTGTCTGCATGGCTCCTTATTCCCATCCTTGTCTGCATGGCTCCTTATTCCCATCCTTGTCTGCATGGCTCCCATGACAAAAGCATATATTAAAAAAAACATCCTACTTACCTTCACTATGCGCCCTCGCATCATCTCGTTATGGCTTCCAGCAGCTCCTGCGGCCGGGCGATCACGTGTCCCCGCTCATTAAGGGAGTGAATATTTACTCTCTCCAGCCTATAGGAGTGGAGAGAGGTAAATATTAATTGCTTTAATATGCGGGCACCCGTGAGAGTCCGACAGCTGCTGGAAGCCGGCGGCTGTGGCTGTAACTGTGCACGTTATAAGAGAGATGAATATTCATTGCCCGTGCAGTAAATATTCATTTCTCTTTAGCAGCGGACACAGGCTTTAGCCGCAGCCGCCGGCTCCTGCCTCCTGTGACCCGCCGCTCCCTCTACCCCACCATAAACTGGGACAATGCCTCGTGTATTAGCCAAGGGGGGCATTTTCAGCACAAAAAATGTGCTGAAAAACTTGGCTTATACACGAGGATATACGGTAAAAGTGAGGTTTTGTCTTTCTTAGTAGAATATCTATGTGTGATGAATAATTATTGTGCAACTATTAGTGTGCAGAATTATTATGCAAATATTGAAAAACTTAGATCTTCCCATCTCAATTATTTATTTTGTGAGAATAATAAAACAACTCAAAATGTACAAAAATGGACCTGTCACTTAAACAAAAATATCAGTGACCAATATCGCTCCCCGTTCTTTTCAAAAACCGTCATAAGTCTTCCATCCACGCGCTCTGTCAGTTTATTAATCTATTGATCAGTTCTTTGGGCAGCACCAACCACTGCCTCCCAGACACTGGTCAGAGAGGTGAACTGAATTCCTTCACTGTAAGTCTGCCATTTAAGAAGGGCTCACAAATTCTTAGTAGGGTTTAGGTAAGGTGAGGAAAGGGGTCATGTCATTATTCATTGTTCTTTTAGGCCTTTGTCCTGCATAAAAAATCATGGTTCTCTCAAAAGTTGCAGACTTCTTCTTGAACCTCCGCTTGAAGAAATGCACTTCTAAAAACTGTCAGTAGGTTTGGAAGTTTATTATAAGTCCATGTTCAACCTGAGAAGATCCAACTACCGTATATACTCGAGTATAAGCTGAGATTTTCAGCCCAAATTTTTGGGCTGAAATTGCCCCTCTCGGCTTATACTCGAGTCATGATCGGCGGTGGGGTCGGCGGGTGAGGGAGGGGGAGAGAGGACTGTCGCATACTCACCTAGTCCCGGCGCTCCTGGCGCTCCCCCTGCCCGTCCCACGGTCTTCGGTGCCGCAGGCAGCTCTTCCCCTGTTCAGCGGTCACGTGGGACCGCTCATTAAAGTTATGAATATGGACTCCACTCCCATAGGGGTAGAGCCGCATATTCATTTCTCTAATGAGCGGTAACGGTGACCGCTGACAGAGGAAGAGGCTGCGGCACCCGGAGACCAGCTGTCCGGGATAAGGAGCCAGGGACCGCGCCGGAGCAGGTAAGTATGTCATAGTTACCTGTCCGCGTTCCACACGCCGGGCGCCGCTCTGTCTTCCCGTCCTCTTGCTCTGACTGTTCAGGTCAGAGGGCGCGATGACGTACTAGTGTGCGCACCGCCCTCTGCCTGAACAGTCAGTGCGGAGAGACGCAGAGACGGGACGCTGAGGAGCTGCAGGCAGCAAGACAGGTGAGTATGTCATTTTTTTTTTTTTTTATTGCAGCAGCAGCATTATATATTGCACAGATTTATATGGAGCATCTATGGGGCCATACTGAACGGTGCAGAGCATTATATATGGCACAGCTTTCTGTGGAGCATCCATGGGGCCATAATGAACGGTGCAGAGCATTATATATGGCACAGCTTTCTATGGAGCATCTATGGGGCCATAATGAACGGTGCAGAGCATTATATATGGCACAGCTTTATGTGGAGCATCTATGGGACCATAATGACCGGTGCAGAGCATTATATATGGCACAGCTTTCTGTGGAGCATGTATGGGGCCATACTGAACGGTGCAGAGCATTATATATGGCACAGCTTTCTGTGGAGCATCTATGGGGCCATACTGAACGGTGCAGAGCATTATATATGGCACAGCTTTCTGTGGAGCATCTATGGGGCCATACTGAACGGTGCAGAGCATTATATATGGCACAGCTTTCTGTGGAGCATCTATGGGGCCATAATGAACGGTGCAGAGCATTATATATGGCACAGCTTTATGTGGATCATCTATAGGGCCATACTGAACGGTGCAGAGCATTATATATGGCACAGCTTTATGTGGAGCATCTATGGGGCCATACTGAACGGTGCAGAGCATTATATATGGCACAGCTTTATGTGGAGCATCTATGGGACCATAATGAACGGTGCAGAGCATTATATATGGCACAGCTTTATGTGGAGCATCTATGGGGCCAAAATGACCGGTGCAGAGCATTATATATGGCACAGCTTTATGTGGAGCATCTATGGGGCCATAATGAACGGTGCAGAGCATTATATATGTGGCACAGCTTTATATGCAGCATCTATGGGGCCATAATGAACGGTATGGAGCATCTATTTTTATTTTTGAAATTCACCGGTAGCTGTTGCATTTTCCACCCTAGGCTTATACTCGAGTCAATAAGTTTTCCCAGTTTTTTGTGGCAAAATTAGGGGGGTCGGCTTATACTCGGGTCGGCTTATACTCGAGTATATATGGTATATAATTTTTAGTAATACCAGCCCAAAGCTGTATCCACCTCCACTTTGCTGGAGTTGAAGTGGTGGTCCGCAGGCCCATTCATCTGGTTCATCAAGAGACACACTCATCTCATCAGTCCAAAGAACCTTTGCAAACTCTCTCTTCAGATATTTCTTTGCCCAGCCTTCATGTTTCCAATTATGTGTCTTGTTCAATGGTTGGGTTTCCGCCTTCCTTACTTTGGCCAGGTCGCTGAGCACCGAAGACCTTGGACTTCAGGGCATAACAGGGAGGTTGCAGTTCTGAATTATAACAGTCTAGTAGTTTTATGTTTGACTCTTCTCACATCTTTAGCAGTTAATGTGCGTATTTTTTTCTCAACACTGTTTTTGCGACCCTGTTGACTATTTGCAACAAAACATTTGGTGGTTCTGTGATCACGACTCAATAGCTTAACAATCTCAAGAATGCTGAATCCCTCTATAAGACTTGTAACAATTTTTGACTTTTTATAGTCAGTTAAATCTCATTTTTTGGCTGAGAAAATCAAGCTGCCTAATAATTCTGGATCCATTTGATAATGGGTGATGATATCCTTAGACCTCACCCTCCTCATTACCCAAATACACATCACCTGATCTGCTTCATCCAAGAAGCATCCAAGTTTATACAGCTTGGAGATGGAAAATCTGCATAAAAAAGGATGTATCTCAAGCCCCCTCAACCCTCCCATCCAGGATCCACAAGATTCAGCGACAGATATTCTAGCCAGGGCTCTACTACTGACTTACTCTGTCTTGAAGGTAGTGTTTGTGATTGTACATAAGTTAGCAGGTTGATGACCACGTCTATATTTTGTGGAAACATTTCTGAAAAGGGCACTAAGGGTCAAAAATCCTTGGGACAGATCGGCAAAGTGAACAGTATAGTATCATGAAAAGTGTCATGATATGGCTGGACCACATGACCAGAATCATATCATTTAATTGATTTCTGCCTATCTAGAAGACCACACTTCATCTTATCCAAGAGACTCAGGCTGTTTCTTACAGGATCATCTCAGGAACATTTTTCTTTTCATACACAGGAAATTACAGGGGTTAATTTATAGTTCTGTCACTCCCAGAGCAGGAGGCACATGTCTTAGGCTGGATGTAAATTTTTCCTATAATCAAGTGACCATCCCAATTACTAATTATTAGTTTCAGAAAACGTGATTCCTTATGGCAGGCTGCAGTAGGATGTTGTCTTCTTGTTTAATGTCAGCACCAAATGTACAGCTTAGGTCATGTTCACACGTTCAGTATTTGGCCAGTTTTTTACCTCAGTGTTTGGCCAGTTTTTTACCTCAGTGTTTGGCCAGTTTTTTACCTCCGTATTTGTAATCCAAAACCAGGAGTGGGTGATAAATACAGAAGTGGTGCATATGTTTCTATTATACTTTTCTTCTGATTGTCCCACTCCTGGTTTTGGCTTACAAATACTGATGTAAAATACTGACCAAATACTGAACATGTGCACATGGTCTTAGAGTCAAACCGATAAGTAAGAACTAGTTGCAAGTGATATCTTACAAAGTAACCACAGTCCTTGTCAGAGAGCATATCGCTAGTAACTAGAGAAAGATAAAGCTGAATTCTTCTCCATTACTACGGTAGCTGTTTTCTGTTCTAACCTGTGGACGTATATAGACCTGATTTTAAATAGTTCTTAATATTTTCATATAAATAAAAGATTCAATTCCCAGGTTGAAGCTAGCCAAGCGCTGTACTCTGAAATCTCCATCGGTCGTATTAAATTTAATTAGAGCACCAGTGGGCATGCTCCACCGCCATTCCACTTAGACAGAGAAATGGGGACCCCTGATTTTGTAATAGTGGGAGTGTGAGCAATCAGCAGCTACGGTAATTACTTTTTTCTCTGGAGGGGTTGATAAATTGCAGCCTTGGCACAACACTTTTAAAGGGATCTTGTCATGTACAGGAACACGATTTATCTGCAGGTATATTGGTATGCTATTTGTAAATATCATTCACTAGATGGTGGCCCGATTCTAACGCATCGGGTATTCTAGAATATGCATGCCCACGTAGTATATTGCCCAGCCACGTAGTATATTGCCCACGTAGTATATTGCCCAGCCACGTAGTATATTGCCCACGTAGTATATTGCCCACGTAGTATATTGCCCAGCCACGTAGTATATTGCCCAGTGACGTAGTATATTGCCCAGCCACGTAGTATATTGCCCAGCCACGTAGTATATTGCCCAGCCACGTAGTATATTGCCCAGTGACGTAGTATATTGCCCAGTGACGTAGTATAACGCATCGGGTATTCTAGAATATGCATGCCCACGTAGTATATTGCCCAGCCACGTAGTATATTGCCCACGTAGTATATTGCCCAGCCACGTAGTATATTGCCCACGTAGTATATTGCCCAGCCACGTAGTATATTGCCCAGCCACGTAGTATATTGCCCAGTGACGTAGTATATTGCCCAGCCACGTAGTATATTGCCCAGCCACGTAGTATATTGCCCAGTGATGTAGTATATTGCCCAGTGACGTAGTATATTGCCCATCCACGTAGTATATTGCCCAGCCATGTAGTATATTGCCCAGTGACGTAGTATATTGCCCAGTGACGTAGTATATTGCCCAGTGACGTAGTATATTGCCCAGTGACGTAGTATATTGCCCAGCCGCGTAGTATATTGCCCAGCCACGTAGTATGTTGCCCAGTGACGTAGTATATTGCCCAGCCACGTAGTATATTGCCCAGTGACGTAGTATATTGCCCAGTGACGTAGTATATTGCCCAGCGACGTAGTATATTGCCCAGCGACGTAGTATATTGCCCAGCCACGTAGTATATTGCCCAGCCACGTAGTATATTGCCCAGCCATGTAGTATACAGCACAGAGCCACGTAGTATATTGGCCAGTCACTTAGTATATTGCCCAGCTACGTAGTATATTGCCCAGCCACGTATGTCACAGGTTAAAAAATAAACATATACTCACCTTCCGAGGGCCCCTTGTAGTCCTGTCGCCTGTGTGCGGTGCACGCGGCAGCTTCCGGTCCCAGGGTTGGTATGAGCGCAGGACCTGTGATGACGTCGCGGTCACATGACCATGACGTCATGGCAGGTCCTTCTCGTGCAGGCACGCAGGACCTGTGATGACGTCGCGGTCACATGACCGTGACGTCATGGCAGGTCCTTCACGCATAGCATCCTCAGCACCGGAACCTGCAGGCGCGAGCGCATCGTCGGACTACGGAAGGTGAGAATAGCAGGTTTTTTGTTTTTATGGAGGGGAGTATGCGGGAGCCGGGCACTGACTGCAGGGAAGTAGGGAGGGACTAATCGGACTGTGCCCGTCGCTGATTGGTTGCGGCAGCCATGACAGGCAGCTGGCGAGACCAATCAGCGACGCGGGATTTCCGTGACGGACGTTGCCGACAGAAAGACAGAAGTACCCCTTAGACAATTATATATTTAGATATCCTTTGTAGTCGGCTCAATGGAATAGTGGCTACAGGGAGAAAATGTAGTTATATCCTCCCTGCAGCTGCTTGCCTTCAGTTATCGGGGTGGAGCTCATAGATTTAACAGTCCTTCTGACAATACTAGGAGTATGGCTGTGATCACTCTCTGGAACATTAATTGATAGACTGCTCTATACATATACAGCAGAGCAGATTACTGGGGATAATCTGCAGACTGATAGCGTTACTAATCTGCCTGGCGCCTGCACATAGCCAAACGCCCTGGGGAGAAAAGGAACTTTATTCTCCCTGGCAGTATTTGATTTTCAGCGCCAGCGCTGGTTCATTCATCACTTGGAGAATACAGATCGGCGTCTCTAACTGTGCCCCCAGCCCTGACTGTCAATGGTTCTGAATTGGTTCTGGCTGTCAGTGCGGCAGGCACAGTTACAGCCGCCGCTCTGTATTCTCACAGCGGAGACTGAAAACGAATGTTGCCAGGGAGAATCAAGTTCATTTTCTCCCCTGAGAACTCGGATACGTGCAGGCGAAGGGCAGGTAAGTAACACTACTAATCTGCCGATTATCCCCCTATTTGCAGGTTAATAGCATTTTTACTGGTGACGGTCCTTTTTAACCCCTTCACGACCTATGACATATAAGTATGGCAAAGGTCATGTCTCTCCCTTTGATGCGGGCTTCGGCGCTGAGGCAGCATCTTTCCCGGCACATAACAGCTGATTTGATTAGCTATCATGTACCCCTAACAGCCGCAAGTGGAATCATGATCCATCAACGGTTATTAACTTGTTAAATGCCGCTGATAATCTCCGACAGCGTCATTTAACATGATCGCGATGGAAGTACGTCACAAACCCTTCCCATCTGTGCTCCAGCCACATGATCGCAGGGCGCTGATGGGTTAGCATAACAACCGGGGGTCTGCAGAAGATCCCTGTGCTTGTCATTGCTGAGCTGCTGAACACCGATCCGTGGCTGCCGTTCATAGAAGATGATCATATCTGCTACACTTAGCAGGGTGCTAGGAGTAGCACAAGAGATCATGCGATCGCAGCTTCAAATCTCCTAAGGAAGCTATTGAAGCAAGTAAAAAGAAGAAGAAAAAATGTTTTAAAGAAATCTAAAAGGACAATTTACCTCCCTTTTGCCCCTTCAAAATAAAACAATAAACAAAAGTAAAAATTAAACTAATCCGACTGGAAAACGATGTTAAGAGAAAATAGAATCAAAACTCCAGAATTACGTCAGTCAAGTCAGTGACTTTGACCGGGGAGTCACGTATATACAGTACAGGCAGAGCGGCTGAGTTCAGTGATTGGCTGCCATGTTAACAGCAGCAGCAAAGACTTAGCAATGGACCCAGGGAGGGTGAGTAAAGCAAACTGCCCCTGGTGACCGGGTATTTGTGAAAGGGGAACTCTTTTAAACGTTTGGACACATCTGTGCCATTGATGGGCATCTGTCATGTTTGTTTTTGTTATAAAAAGCTATTGTTGTTTGAAATTAAACAGTTTGTCCGTCCAAAACCTGTCAAATAAGGAGTAGACAAGCTGTAAGGTGTAGACTAGCTGTTAGGAGTAGGCTTAGCTGTTAGGAGTAGGCTTAGCTGTAAGGAGTAGGCTTAGCTGTAAGGAGTAGGCTTAGCTGTAAGGAGTAGGCTTAGCTGTAATGAGTAGGCTTAGCTGTAATGAGTAGGCTTAGCTGTAATGAGTAGGCTTAGCTGTAAGGAGTAGGCTTAGCTGTAAGGTGTAGACTAGCTGTTAGGAGTAGGCTTAGCTGTAAGAAGTAGGCTAGCTGTAAGGAGTAGGCTTAGCTGTAAGGTGTAAACTAGCTGTTAGGAGTAGGCTAGCTGTAAGGAGTTGGCTAGCTGTAAGGAGTAGGCTAGCTGTAAGAAGTAGGCTAGCTGTAAGGAGTAGGCTAGCTGAAAGGAGTAGGCTAGCTGTAAGGTGTAGGCTAGCTGTAAGGAGTAGGCTTAGCTGTAAGGCGTAGCCTTAGCTCTAAGGCGTAGGCTCAGCTGTAAGGCGTAGGCTTATCTGTAAGGAGTAGGCTAGCTGTAAGGAGTAGGCTAGCTGTAGGGTGTAGGCTAGCTGTAGGGTGTAGGCTAGCTGTAAAGAGTATGCTTAGCTGTAAGGAGTAGGCTAGCTGTAAGGAGTAGGCTAGCTGTAAGGAGTAGGCTAGCTGTAAGGAGTAGGCTAGCTGTAAGGAGTAGGCTTAGCTGAAAGCTGTAGACTAGCTGTTAGGAGTAGGCTAGCTGTAAGGAGTAGGCTTAGTAGTAAGGTGTAGGCTAGCTGTAAGGAGTAGGCTAGCTGTTAGGAGTAGGCTTAGCTGTAAGGAGTAGGCTAGCTGTAAGGTGTAGACTAGCTGTTTGGAGTAGGCTTAGCTGTAAGGAGTAGGCTTAGCTGTAAGGAGTAGGCTAGATGTAAGGTGTAGGCTAGCTGTAAGGTGTAGGCTAGCTGTAAGGTGTTGGCTAGCTGTAAGGTGTAGGCTAGCTGTAAGGTGTAGGCTTAGCTGTAGGGTGTAGGCTAGCTGTAAAGAGTAGGCTAGCTGTAAGGAGTAGGCTAGCTGTAAGGAGTATGCTAGCTTTAAGGAGTAGGCTAGATGTAAGGAGTAGGCTTAGCTGTAAGGAGTAGGCTTAGCTGTAAGGAGTTGGCTAGCTGTAAGGTGTGGGCTAGCTGTAAGGAGCAGGCTAGCTGTAAGGAGTAGGCTTAGCTGAAAGGTGTAGACTAGCTGTAAGGAGTAGGCTAGCTGTAAGGAGTAGGCTAGCTGAAAGGTGTAGACTAGCTGTAAGAAGTAGGCTAGCTGTAAGGAGTAGGCTTAGCTGTATGGTGTAAACTAGCTGTTAGGAGTAGGCTTAGCTGTAAGGAGTAGGCTAGCTGTAAAGAGTAGGCTAGCTGTAAAGAGTAGGCTAGCTGTAAAGAGTAGGCTAGCTGTAAAGAGTAGGCTAGCTGTAAAGAGTAGGCTAGCTGTAAGGTGTAGGCTTGCTGTAAGGAGTAGGCTAGCTGTAAGGCCGGCGTCACACTGGCGTATTGCATCCGATGCGAGATCATCGGATGCGATATGCTAATGACACTCTGCTCCTGCTCGCAGCAGAGCAGGAGCCGAGTGTCATGCGTCAGTGCTCCGATTCTCTTGCTCAGGGAGGATCGGAGCACAGCTGCGGAGGAGGCGGAGAAATGAATTTCTCCATCTCCTCCATTGCTGGGGTCCGCTTATAACGCACAGCACTCGGATGATATCCGAGTGATGTGCGCTGTCTCACTCGCACCCATAGGCTTATATGGGTGCGAGTGAGCCGAGAGTTTTCCTCGGTCCGAGACAATCGCAGCATGCTGCGATTGTTTCGGACCGAGGAAAACGGCCGACAAAAAGTCGGCTGGTGGGAACTGCCCCATAGCTGAACATTGGTCCGAGTGCAATGCGATTTTTTATCGCATTGCACTCGGCCGTTTAAAACGCCAGTGTGACGCCGGCCTTAGGAGTAGGCTTAGCTGTAAGGTGTAAACTAGCTGTTAGGAGTAGGCTTGGCTGTAAGGAGTAGGCTAGCTGTAAAGAGTAGGCTAGCTTAAGGTGTAGGCTTGCAGTAAAGAGTAGGCTAGCTGTAAGGAGTAGGCTTAGCTGTAAGGAGTAGGCTTAGCTGTAAGGAGTAGGCTTAGCTGTAAGGAGTAGGTTTAGCTGTAAGGAGTAAGCTTAGCTGTAAGGAGTAGGCTTAGCTGTAAGGAGTAGGCTTAGCTGTAAGGAGTAGGCTTAGCTGTAAGGAGTAGGCTTAGCTGTAAGGAGTAGGCTTAGCTGTAAGGAGTAGGCTTAGCTGTAAGGAGTAGGCTTAGCTGTAAGGAGTAGGCTTAGCTGTAAGGAGTAGGCTAGCTGTAAGGAGTAGGCTAGCTGTAAAGCTTGCGGCACTGAACTGCCGCTTATCAGGTACTTGTTTGCTGATTCATGGTCGTTTAATAGCATGTTTAGACCTGCACACGTCATTTAATATCAGTAATAGATTGTTCTCTGTGCATAGGCTGCTGTTGTGTTATTGACAGCACAGGTCCTGTTTATACAGCACAATGTGCTCCTGAGAACAATGATCTTTTAAAACAAAACATCTTTCACCTGAAGAACAAGCATTTTGACTCTACACTGCACAATATTTGGGAAACAAGTATTCTTAGGAAGCGCATTAATGCACCGTTAGGCTAGTTTCACACTAGCGTTTTGAGGAGCTGCGGAGGGCTGCGGACTTCCTCCGTGAAACCCCGCCCTCGGCCGCTAGCTCCGCCTACTTCTGCATGCGGCCGGCGTACCTATCTTTAACATTAGGTACGCAGGTCGGGCCGCTGTATTCGGATGCTTCCGTGTGCGTCGTTTTGACAATGCGGAGAAATTTTTTTTCTACAAGCTGCGTTCTACGCTGGTTGTTGCATCGTCAAAACGACGCATGCGGAAGCATCCGCATACAGCCGCACGACCTGCGTACCTAATGTTAAAGATAGGTACGCCGGCCACATGCAGAAGTAGGCGGAGCTAGCGGCGGAGGTGCAGTCGAGGGCGGGGCTTCACGGAGGAAATCTGCAGCTCCTCAAAACGCTAGTGTGAAACTAGCCTTAGACAGACTTGATCTGTAGAATCTAAGCTCCCTATGTCTGTTCACGCCCCAAGATTATCTTGAGCAAACCTTCCTAGGCTGCAGATCACCCAGCGAATGAGCAAAATGCTCATTTGTTGGGTGAAGTGATATTTTGTGCTGCACAAAAGATCCTTGTTCTCGGCAGCACATCATCCTGTGTTTAAGCAAAAAACAGAAAAAAAAAAGGCGCTGCTATGATGGATCACTTGGTGTGCGTCAGAAGACAGGCTTGTGTGCATTAACAGACTTTTAAATGACCACCGATTTAGCAAGCAGCGGATTGGTGGTCCTTTAGTGCCCTCGTTCAGGCAGTCTACACTGACTTTTGCCCTCTCATGCACCATCCTGTGGGTAGGTGATAATTGGTAATTGTAGGACAACGCCTGCAAGATACCCGGGTGTAGGTGAGAGTTGTGACAAGTCCATTGCACATGACCTACATTAGTGACACTGAGTACTAAATGCCCCTGGCTCCGTCATGCCAATGTGCTGATACCTGGATGTCAGCACTTCCTGCGAATCTCCGCATCATTTATGTTGCCAAACTGATAAATTGCTATGACTAGAGCCGATGTCATTAAAGTACACGTGAACTAGTGAAAGGGTTATGAGATACATCATTACCTATTTACACTCAGCACAGTGAATGTAGTCTTTGCAAAATGTGACTTTATTTTATTTTTTACAGCCACCAATAAATGATTGATATTTAAAGGGATTGTCCAGCTTTGGGGACAATTTTGTTTCCTTACTTAAAAGGGAAACAGTCATGTAAAATAACACTAATAACTTGCAGATATGGGGTTACTCTGCGGGTTAGTAGCGTTCTGACACCGTGCGGCCACGGGAGGATATGAACATTATTCCCCTCCCGGCAGCCTTGCTCTTTCAGTCACAGGAATGGAGCCGGTGTGGTTTCAGTCACCGCTCAGTGAGCTCAGTGGCTGTAACTGCTATGACTGACAGCAGGTCCGGCTGTCAGTCAGTGCCGGGGGTGCAGTTACTTCTGCCGCTGTCTGTACACTGCGCAGTGACTGAACCAGTGCCAGTGCCGTCCCTGTGAGTCAAAGAGCAAGGAGAATAAAGTTACTTTTCTCCTGGCAGCGGGGCTCTGTGTCAGAACGCTAATAACCTGCAGATTACCCCATGCACCTTAGTAGCGTTATACCAAATCATTTTTTGGCATTGGGTTTCATTAAAATTTTGTACAATTGCCTTCTGTAGCCGCTGTATTACATGGTCTATGGCTGCAGAATGAGGGAACATAAAATATTATCTTTATTTTATCAGATGTGTTGGGATGATGATTTTGTGGCTCTTAGGCTCCATTCACACATTGCTTTATTTCTGCTTTATTAAATAACTTGATAAAATGGTATGAATATGTAAAGTAAATAAATGGAGGTGCCAGTGAGATTAGAACTGGCTTGAGGTTGTTGTAAATCACTGTATGTGCTAATTGTGTATAGAGCCACCTTGGTGGGTGAGCAATGACAGAAAAAAGAATGGCTCTTAACACGGATCTTGAATTATAAAAATATATATATATATACAGTTTGTCCAAGTACTCGAGAGCCATCATTGATTTTATTATTTTATCTTCAGTAATCTAAAGGCAGTTCTTTGATCTGTGATCATTACAGCTGCAATCCCATGCTGGTATGATCAGACCGTGTCCTTGCACGGTCAGACACAGCCATCACACAGTACAGAACAGGGGTACATTTATAAGATTATCTCAGCACAGGAAAAACATTTTATTTACACACATCCAGTTGTGTAAATTATTATTCTTCTGATTCTCATACATGTGGTCACATGCCGACGAGTTGTGCGCGGCCTCGCTCAATGCAAGTGTATTACATGAGGCCGGATACAGTCTAGTCGGAATGTGGCCGGAGATATACAAATCGCATACTTGCTTTCACATGAACGCCCGCTGCTCCCGACACCAGAGCAGCCTCGCAGTGCGCGTAATATAAGGATCCACAAGTCTACAGTCGCAAAGACTTCTGCTGCCTTAAGGCCAGTAATCCCTTTTAATCTAAAATGTGTGGGTTACTTATATTTGCAGCCTTATTTTATAGTGTTAGGTGCTATTTAGGTTTTATCCACTTGTCAGTCACTTTATTTTACAAGTAAAGGTAATATATCCTTATATCTGCAGCAGGTCTGCAGTGTAACGCTATGTTATTGTAGCATTTTGGCAGCCGTGTCACTGGTGTTAATGAAATAAGAGTTGGGAAATAAAGGTGTGTAGATGATTACTATACAGTCGTGTATGTATGTCATGTTAATAAAGCACAGCCACTCCCTTCCTGCCTCTTTAATAATGCAATATTTTATATGGACAGAGCTCTCCAGACCCAGCCTGTGATTTATCTCCCTCTAATACTTTCCATGAATACAGCAGTATAATGAAATCAGGTGATCTTTATGTGTTTTATATGGGAGCAAGCTAGGCTTGTTCAGTAACACATGCGGGACATTGCACTGGTTACACACAGATGTAATAATGACCAATATATAATGATAATATCCCAATAATGCAACACAGAACACCAGCTCTCAGTCTTCTAAATAATTTGTAGTTACTCAGTAGAGAATAGCATCATACCACGTGACACTTTTTGGTCTTTTATAGAGTCAAAATGCATCTTGATGTGTGGTATTCCGTAATGATGAAACTATTGCAATTAGTTTGAGTGAGTGCCGGTGTTCTCCACTTTGAATGTCCATGGGACACAACCCCTAAGACAGGCGCACTACAAATTCTTCAAGGGCCAACTGGTTCTTTTCTACCTATGTAATTCTTCACAAAGATACGAAGTAAACTGGAGTATAAGGCTGTGTGCACACAGTGCATTTTTGATACGTCTTTGCAACAGTTTTTCCATGCAGAAATGGGCCAGAAACGCTATGGAACCCGTATGCAAACTAATTCATTGACAATCCTGAAGTGCTGTGCATATGATCAGTAAATTTCCATGCGTATTTGCAGTGCATTTTTTTTTCTGCAGCATGTCAATTGTTTGTGCGTTTCTGCAGCGTTTTTCACCCATTGACTTCAGCTGAGTCAGTCAAATCCGCAGCAAGAACGCAAGTATAAAAATGTTTGCTGATTTGCTGAGTTTTTGTTTTGTATTTTACTGGCTTCCTATGGTGTTTCAGCGTGACCCTGCAGCTGCGACTGTGACCCGCGGTAACGCTACCGCTGGTACTGTCAGTCAGAGCGCTGCGGAATCATGCTGTCAGATGTCAGTGTGACCCGCAGCAGTGATCTGCAGTAAAAAGCTCACCGCAGGCCAGCAGGTGTGTGCTGATAAGAGTACGGCTCCCATCGGGCTACGTCCGCTGTCACTGATAACTGTGACAGCAGGTGCCGCTGATAGGAGACATAATATCATCTGCCGGCGCCTGTGCGCTCAGTTAAAAAAAAAATAATAAAGTTACGGTAAATACAAATTCACATAAAAATAAAAACCCATTATTCTCACCTAACGTCAAATCCCCGACACCCATGTCTCCTAGAAAAAATGTGAAATAATAGACCACCATATAGTCACCTGTCCGCGGTAGTTCACGTAATCCCGAGTGTCCCACGGTGATGTCATGTGTAGAACAGTCAGATTGGGAGATGCGACTGCTCTACCCAGCTGCCGTCAATACACTGACAGCAGGTAATCTTTGCCGTGAGAGGGGTCAAGATCATTAATATGAGGCATACAGGTGGTACTACTGTAACATTTCTATTACCTGTATACCCATAGTAATAGGTCATATACGTCCCCTGTTAACTTGCGATTTCTGAGGCTGGTGACTCGGATAAACTTATCCTCAGAAGCAGAGGTGACTCTTGGTATTCCTCTCCTGGGGCGGTCCTCATACGAGCCAGTTTGACAGGGGGTGACAGATTCCCTTTAAGTAGTCTTTCCCTAAGGAGTCCTATGCGCAGAATGAACAGAGGGTTCAATAAATAAAATATACTGACATTTTTCTCACTAAGTGCTGTATTAATCTGTTTAGATTATAGCTAGCTGCCTGCTCAATGTTACAGGTTCATTTAATGCCATATTACAATCATTTGTCTAAATAAATTACTGGCGCATTCTAGTTTTTGCCAAGATCATAATACATCTTTTGGCATGGATTGCAGTGTCATGACTGTTTAGTAGCATCAAAGATCAGCATTGTGCCCATTATCTTGCACCTAAATATTCCTTTTCTCTCTGTTTCTGCAGTGTATACCCTATGGAGATTCCCAGATATTCTTCCAGCTTTTACCACTTGGCCACCGGTTCTTGAAAAAATGGCTGGCGGAGCAGGTAGTATGCTGGATTATTGTACTTATTGTTATTAAGGCATTTTATGGATTGTTTTTCCCCTCATTGTTTGATGGTTAAATTTCAAAACCAATATCATCTGTTTACTCTGTTCTGTTTTCCAGGGAATGGGCAAATGCCTAATTATCAACTATTTGTTAAACCCTTCACCCCAGGTCATTTCTGTCTTTTTCGTTTCATTTTTTCCTCCCCTTCTTCCCAGAGCCATAACTTTTTTTAATTTTTCTGTCAATATAGCTGTATAAGGGCTTATTTTTTGCTGGATGAATTGTACATTTTAGCATATAATGTACTGGAAGGTGGGAAAAAAATTAATAGTATGGTGAAATTGCCATAACAGTGAAAATCCACAATTGTTTTTTGGGTTCTTTTTATTTACCATGTTTACTACATGGTAAAACTGACCTTCCGTTATGATTCCCCAGGTCATTACGAGTACACACCTCCAAACGTGAATAGTTTTTTTTTATTATCATTATTTACTGTAAGTGATGAAAATAAATTGGGGGTCGTTTCTCCTTATGGAGAGTGACATACCATCTCTGGCTTGTCAAGGTAAGGAGGCTTATTCGCCGTGCAATGCTCCTCTGGGAAATTAAATATTCAAATTGCCTCTTCTGAGAAAAAGAGGACTTAACTCTATAGCGCCTCCTGTTGGAAGTAACGATCCTACAAGTCACAATCAACCCTTTAACGAGTCGTGCGATATGACTTAGGATAAAAGCCAAATCAGTATCTCAATTCGCAGACACGGTGTTTCGGGCTGTTGGCCCTCGTCAGTGCGAGGGGCAGTCCAGAGCCTCTCACCTAGCCAAATTAGTTCTCATGCTTCGCACTGACGATGGGCCAACAGCCCGAAACACCGTGTCTGCGAATTGAGATACTGATTTGGCTTTTATCCTAAGTCATATTGCACGACTCGTTAAAGGGTTGATTGTGACTTGTAGGATCGCTACTTCCAACAGGTGGCGCTATAGAGTTTAAAGGGACTCTGTCACCCCCCTCCAGCCGTTATAAACTAAAAGAGCCACCTTGTGCAGCAGTAATGCTGCATTCTGACAAGGTGGCTCTTTTAGTTATTGGTGCAGTCAAAGCCGAAATAAAGCGTTTTATAATTTCGCAGAAATAAAGCGTTTTATAATTTCGCAAAAATACCTGTTTTTAGTCCTGGAGGCAGGTCTTAACCCCCCTGCTGCACACGCCACACTGCCGTCACTCAAGGCTTCTTTGGCACCGGGCGCCGCCCCCTCCGCGCTGTTTTCAAATCAAATCCGGCGCCTGCGCTGTTTTGTTCTGCCTGGGGCAGGCGCAGTGAGCGCTGCCCGTCTGACCTCAGATGCAGTCTCGCAGACTGCGCCTGTGCGGCCGCCCTGCTTGTGAAACCCAGCCCCGCAGTGTGTTATGCATTATGCACATTGCGGGGCTGGGATTCACAAGCTGGGTGGCCGCACAGGCGCAGTCAGTTAGACTGCATCTGAGGTCAGACGGGCAGCGTTCACTGCGCCTGCCCCAGGCAGAACAAAACAGCGCAGGCGCCGGATTTGATTTGAAAACAGCGCGGAGGGGGCGGCGCCGAAGAAGCCTTGAGTGACGGCAGTGTGGTGTGTGCAGCAGGGGGGTTAAGACCTGCCTCCAGGACTAAAAACAGGTATTTTTGCGAAATTATAAAACGCTTTATTTCTGCTTTGACTGCACCAATAACTAAAAGAGCCACCTTGTCAGAATGCAGCATTACTGCTGCACAAGGTGGCTCTTTTAGTTTATAATGGCTGGAGGGGGTGACAGAGTCCCTTTAAGTCCTCTTTTTCTCAGAAGAGGCAATTTGAATATAGAAGAAAAATTTGGAAATTTTCAAAGACCAGTAACGTTTTAATTTTTCGTTATATAGGTCTATGTGATGGCTTATTGGTGATTTTACGTTTTGGGGTAGATACGATGTTTTAATCGCCTCTTATTGCATTTTATTTCAGTGTTCGGCGCCCAAAAAATGTAATTCTAGTGTTTTGATTTTTTTTCTCATTTACCGATCAGATTAATTTCTTCTATATTTTGATAGATCAGACATTTCTAAACGCACCGATACCAAATATGTGAATTTTGTTGTTGTGGTTGTTGTTAAAGGAGCAAAAGGAAGATGATTTGAACTTTTGTGTTTTTTACCTTCTTTTTTTTTCATATTTTTAAAACTTTTTTTTTTTTTTACTTTATTCAATAGTGCTTGAAGGTGTGATTGTCCAATCGCTTATGCTGTGCATAGCAAGGCTTCATCACTGCTTTGTATAGCAGCAATCACAATCTACTCTGAACTACGGCCCGTGGGGAGGATCACAATGACAATCATGGGGGTCATCAGCAGACCCCAGTCTGTCATGACAATACATTGGTGTCCTGCGATCACACCACAGGCGTGCTGATAGGAACGTGCAATGACGTTCGCCCCTGTCAGTGCGTGTAAAAGGCCGCTGTTGGAGATTGACAGCTTGAGTTAATACTCCACCCACTGCTGTTGAAGTCACATATTGGCTGATTAAATCAGCCATCATGTGAATTGAAAGATGAGGGCTCAGCACGCGAGCCTGCATAAAAGGCAGGGATCACCTATGACATCATGACAGCAAATATATGTCATATGTCGTGAAGATGTTAAATGTTAATGCAATATATGGTCAACAGTACCTGGACACCTGACCATCCCACCTATATAAGCTTGGCGGACAACTCATTACAAACCAGGGTGCATAAGGGCAAATTTAGACTGGGGGGATGAACAAACAGACTAGCAGGTGAACAAGCAAAACGAAGGCAGTTGGTTTGAGTTGGGTATATGTCCAGCCCTGTTTGGGTCACAATTGGCATACATTCAGAAAATGTCCTGGAGCAAAGGAAACACCTCCTAATAGTCCATTTTATGACTGATTGAGTTCCTGTAGTGTTGCTTGTCTTAGGGACCATTTACCCAGACCGACTGGTGGCACGAGACAACCGCCGATCACTAAATTGTTACACATCGCCAGTCGCTTGAAAGCCTGTTTACACAGGCAGACCAAAGTAAATGATGTACACTGAGTGATCTGTGCACATAGGCTGCCATAGTTCTCAGCATTGCGAGTGCTGTTTACACAGTACGATGTGCTGCCGAGATCGATGATCTTTTATGCTGCACAAAAGATTTCCACCCGGTGAATGAGCCTTTTGCTCAGGGTATTGGCAGCCTGATTACACAGCATAATCATTTTGAGACTAGCTTATTTACCATCACTAGTTCACGATTATCTTGCAGTGTAAACGCCCCTTTAGTTTCACTCGTCTGTGTTTTTTTTGTGTATACATAAGACAGACCAATATTTATCAGTGTTTTGGATCATGTTTGGTCCGTCAGTTTTTACTATCAGTGTTTCCAGTAGGCAAAAAAATAATAATTTCTCCATCTTCTCTGTTACTGGTTACCGGCATCTGCGGGAATCGCACTGCACTCGGGTGACATCCGAGTGCAGTACGATGTCTCACACACACCCATAGACTTACATGGGTGCTTGTGATCTGAATTTGGCATGCAATCCCTGTTTTTTCCCTGTCTGATAGGAGCACGAAAAAATAACAAAATGAGAACAGAAGCATAAGATTAAATTGGTACGAATGCAATCCGATTTTGAATTGGACTGCATTCATCCGATTTAATTGCAAGTGGGAGCGAGCCCTTAAAGGTGCGTTTATACTGAAAAATTGTTGTGAACAAGCGTTCCTAGGATCTCTTGCTGCAGATCACACAGTGAACATGCCAAGATCATGGTTCTTGGTGGTAAACAGGACTCGTGCTGCCGAGAATAATGGCAGCCTATGCGCAGCGCACGATTTATTACAGATCTTTCAGTGTGCACCAGTTACTGTGGTCTGCTGTGTAAACCGGCTAATAAACGACCACTGATTGGTAAGCATGTACCGACCAGCATTCGTATAGTGCCGCCGGCGCTCCGTGTAGCAGACTTATTGACCTTTGACTGTAGCCCTGATGCAGAACTTGAAGAGTCATATTGGTTCCTGCTACGTTCTATTCCAACTGTCTTTGCTGGCTACAAATATGGGACTTTTCCATAGCAACTGTGGTGTGTACTATGGTGGTACACAGCGGGCCAGACACCTGCTCCATGCTATTTCTGGGCTGTCCTTGTTGTTGTCCCCTAATTGCATTTTGTTTTTATTAACCCATTCGGTAACTGTAACGCTAGATCAGGTTGAAGTTCTATCTTAAAGACCTTGCCCTCCTAAAATAAATCAAGAATGTAAATCTAAATCTCATCAGTTGTCTTACACATACGTCATCTGCTGGGTGACGACCCCTAATGACAGCCATTGTTATTCTGCTATGTTTGGGGAATAGTCTTTTAAAGGAGGGCTGGTTGATTTTTTTTTTTTTTTGAGCAATCACCTAAAAAAAAAGCAAAACACTAATTAATTAAATTTTATCAACTGCATGGATGAACTC